>NC_051177.1:45161169-45461169 GCF_013339695.2 Rhipicephalus sanguineus
GGATACAGCCGGCACACAATCCGGCACCAGCGGTCAACTTTCACAGGAGAGAAAAAACGCCGCCAAGCTGGGCTGCGCGCGGTAGTACAGAGGCTGACGTCACAGCCTACAAAGTGCATTTTGGGGGGTCACGGCTATTTAATTAGCGCAGCCCAGAGAGAATTATGCAGGCGCCCAGGGAGCCGTCTGTGAAAAGGTGACTTTTTCACAGGAACGGAGCAACACCTCCTTTCTGGACTGTACCAGGGGAGTGCAAATGTTTCGGCAGTGCATTCTTGGGGGTTCACGTATATTAAGGGGAGTATGCAGTGCCCGTGGAGTCTTCTGTGAAAAGGTCTTTAAGTAGCGTTAACCCAGTTTGCTGCAGCTGGAGTACAATAATGGGCCTGCATGCACACCAGCTGTAGCGGCGTTCAGAAAACACATGCGCCACGCGGGAGCCGGCGCGTTCATCACACTTCTACATTCTAGCCACTGCAAAGTGGATAAGAGAGGAAGAAAACATCGCCCGCCGTTCACGCCAGGCAGTCGAAGCAGTCGCAAACGTCTTTTTGGAGCCACTGGCCACTTCTGTGTGCGTGCACAGGATTGCGGCAGCAAAATGAAAAGACACTCTGCAACAACGAAGCAAAGGAGTCTTGCGTCTTACTTCAAGAAAGTTCGAACCGATGAAGCGGACGGAGAAGAACCGCCTCCTTAGAAGGATAAAACTTCGCCCTCCTCAGCACTGGTGGAAAGCCAAGCGCGTCCGAACTTCTGTAGCGACTCAGGAGAATGCACCGGTTTATATGAATCACCTGAGAACGAACACAAGCAGGACACCCATGCGCCGCCGGGAAATGATGGTGGCCGCAGTGCAACTCCAAGTGACCTTTGTTCTACGTTCAAACGCTGGGCAAAGGTGACGCCTTTACCACTGGGCAATGCCCAAGGAAGGTGAGTGGCATGGCACCTACACATTCTGGTTCGCCTCCCCTCACACGTCTCTGATCTCTTTACTGTCTCTGCTTACGTACGGAACGACCTAACCTGCTGCCATTCCCGTCGCCGACTTTGCGCTGGCGACGCTAGAGTGGCAGCTTGTAACACATACATACCGTTTTTGTACCGCGGTTACATTGTGTTACTTCATCAGGAGCCGTTGGTCGCGGTGTCCCCAGCTTTGGTGGTGCTATTGTCCAAACTTATTTCTTGCTTTAACCAGAATTTGAGGTTGACATACCAATTTCTTTATTTGGGTACAAATAATTGAAAAGTACCATCGAATTATTACAAGTAAGCGATGTACTTGTTTTATTCACGAAAATAAGCCAGTATAAATCTTAAAAAATGGCAGCCGTTCTACACGCGAACCCCCCCCGAAAAAAATTCCTGGGTACGGCCCTGGAACTAGGGATCATCCTCGAGGTGCCGAAGCCCAGAAGCCCAGGATATTCTCAGCGCTGTAGGAGTGCGCAATGAGAGGGAGCCACAAAATCTGCCCCGTAAGTTGACCCTCTAGTCACCTAAGAGGGGGGGGCGGCGCGAAATCTTCCTCGTACATTGACTTAGTAGGGGAGGGGCGCTGCAATGAAGCTTCACCCCCCCTTCCCCCTGTTGGCGAACCCTGCGCACGCCTGTGCCAAGCGGACAAAGTTCCGGTGCATCACGTGCAACATCGTTCTTTGCATCACATCTGCGCGAAACGTCTCCAGCCAGTTTCACAACAAATAAGCGTGCTTTTCGCGAGCAAATGTAAAATTTCGTTATAGGCGAGTGTCGTTCGCTTGCTGTGCATTGAGACCCAGTGTGCATTATAATGCACACACGGCTGTGCAAAAACTGTTTGCCGTACAGACGCATTATTTTCTGGTTTAATACAGCATGTGTGTGCATTCCAGCAATGTGTTTTGATTTCACCTGTGTGGCCACAAATTCGCTCAGGTCTCAGGAGGATATATATATATATATATATATATATATATATATATATATATATATATATATATATATATATATATATATATATATATAGGTGCTGCTTATCTCGTTCCCGTCTTTCTTGCTTTTCTGTTTTACCCCTCCGCCAGCGATCAATGCGCCCTGTGCGACAAGGGCCAACAGAACGAGCCTGCCCAAGACCGCTTCTCTCTCTTGCTCTCTTTCTCTTTATCGCGGCTACTTACTGCATTAGCGACACGCAGTCCTGTGCGCGCTCGTTTCCTTCGAGCAGCCTCGGGCGAGCAGCACGAGTCTTGATTGCTTTGATACCGAACGGGACGATCAACGCTTTTCCTTCTTCTTTGCTCTTGTTTTGTTTCGTTCCTTCGACGGCACTCCTCACTCCGCCGCCCAACTTTTTTTCTTGGCTTCGTGCGCTCGCTCGGCTCTGTATACTTCCGCCTTTTGTTCTGCGCCTTAATCCCGCACTCTTTACTTTCTATTCTGTTCCTTTTAGCAGCGAAGCTGTTTAGCAAATCGTTCCTTCTTCAACCCGTGCCAAGTAACTATCATCATCATCATAAACAGGTATGTGCCACAGAAATTGTGTAAACCCCATTACCCACCACTGGTCCACTAAAAATGAAGGAGGCAACAGTTAGCCCAACAAACGTCTGCGAAGCGATGGCGGCTAGCTGAAGACCCCGATCAGGTACAACGAGAGAATACTAGGGAACGGGAAAGGCAACGGCAGCTGCGAGAAGGCTCCCAAGCGATGGAAGGCCTACGCCAACGACGACGTGCTCGTAGATCTATGAGAAATGCGAACGCTCGGTTTCAGCGCGAGGTTCTGTCTCTGGAGTTTCGACATCCGTGTCGTGTCTGTGACTGTCTGTGGTTTAATTCGAACCTCTCTGCGCTGAGAATCAACGTAGAAACAACCTAGCATCACCTAACTAATGCCTATAGCTTCCACCTAGAAGCAACCTAGAAACAACCTGCGTCACCTAGCTGAGGACCTAGACAGAACCTAGACGCAACCAGATTAGTCTTCAAAACCATCCAGTTTCGCTGTTGCAAGCCTTGCGCGGCTTAGTGCAGGCTTCGCCTGTTTTGTTTTTTTAAATGCGAAGCATTTCTTAGCGAACCTTTGGTATTTAGAGCGTTTCTATCTACGTATCTATCTACCTCTCTAGCTGCCTACGTCTGGATGCTCTCATCATCGCCTCTTATTTTGGTGTAGACCAAAATTGGCATGGGAGGGTAAGAGGATTTGAGGAATAGGACTGTCGGGTCATGACATGAATAACGTGAAAATCCTGTCGCGTACGTCGTCAAACGCTTTCCTCCAGACACATGTGGCACATACCCGTTAACCACAGGCCGCAATGTACAGGTATGCGCCACAGGTGATTGACAATTTATATCTACCCTGGAACGGCGAGAACAGACGTTGGTAATTTAAATACGAGAGTTTAAGAAGAACCGACATCGGCAGCGTTGACCCGATGAATGGAAAGATTAAAATTTAGGATCCCAGCAGGAACCGAACCCAAGCATTCTGCGGGGCAATCAGGTATTCTATCACAGAGCCATGCCAGGTCTATAAACTGGCTTGGAAAAACAGCTTGTGCAGGCTTAATGTCGGTGCAACGTCAGGTGTGGTTGTGGTGCTGGCTATCTAATTTTACAAGAAAGCAATAAACACTACATATGTACTCCTACGATACAGGCGTCATATCAGATTAACGTCTGTGGTTCTAGTGTTGGCTCCGCTTTTATAGCACTCTAATAAACATTACATTTGTATTCCTATGATTCAGCAAG
Source organism: Rhipicephalus sanguineus (assembly GCF_013339695.2). Taxonomy (NCBI): domain Eukaryota; kingdom Metazoa; phylum Arthropoda; class Arachnida; order Ixodida; family Ixodidae; genus Rhipicephalus; species Rhipicephalus sanguineus. The sequence continues at coordinate 45,164,917 of NC_051177.1, forward strand.
CTGTATTGAAGCATTGCTCGATCCCGGAGGAATACACAGACAAAAGTTACATATGATATTGCCATGATTGCACTCTAATAAACATTACATTTGTATTCCTATGATTCAGCAAGCTGTATTGAAGCATTGCTCGACCCCGGAGGAATACACAGACAAAAGTTACATATGATATTCCCATGATTGCACCATAAAGTGCATTTAGTTTCGATAATACATACCCATTTTCTCTAACGTGAGGGCTGACGTTGCGTCGCACCATAAGTTACCGTTTAAACGCCAGTGTTGTCGGCGTGCCTGGTAAGCCCACGATATGCACGTAGCTACTGCACTTACAAAAACACCTCGATCTACCTCGTAACGCTTGGCTGAAAGCCATAAAATACAGCATAGAAGTACTCGCTGGCTGCTTCACATGAAACCGGTTCCCACAAGGGGTGGGATCTGCCGAAATTTTTTTAAGCGAAGATTTTTTGCCTCACAAAATGACGTTGTAGGTGTGGCCGCGAAAAAAAAGAAGAAAGAAAAAGAAAGCGGTGCCTGCGATTGTACAGAAAATGCTGGTGTACACAGATAAGGCCTTCGAAGTCGTGCCGTTCACATATGTATTTGTATGCACCGTTTTCCAATAACCGACGCTCTCTTGATCGTGGTGTTGCCGGCGATCAGCCGCTTCTGATACGACAATGTAATCTTTTATCAAGGTTATCAAGGTGACTTGTTATTTGACGTCGTCACATTTCAGTGTTGCCTGGATATGAACGCACGATCGTCGTTGTTGCCTGAAGCACCTTAAGTGTTGCGCTGCAAAACACTTGGATAAAGATCCAATTCCCGGCATGAAGAAAGGGAACAGTTAGGAGAGTGCATTGGCGTAACGCGAGAAAGAAAGAAAGAAAGAAAGAAAGAAAGCAGAGACAGAAAGAAGAAAGAAAGAAAGAAGAAATAAAGAAAGAAAGAAAGAAAGAAAGAAAGAAAGAAAGAAAGAAAGAAAGAAAGAAAGAAAGAAAGAAAGAAAGAAAGTAGTACTTCAGGCAAGCATACGCATAGCTTCACTTGTCCCCATTTTCCCGATAGGCCAAGGACTTGTGAATATTTTTTCTTGTAGTTTCTGAACGTAACATTCTGTGACCCACATATCTTTCTATTGCCCTTCCCCAATCCCTCAGTCTAGGTTAGCCAACCGGAAGCTTTCCTGGTTAACCTCCCTACCTTTCCGTTTCCTTCCTTCCTCCTCCTCATGTAGTCGTGGAAGGCATGAATCGTCAGTTTTAGGGCTCACACCCTGCGACTGGCAGAGATCACGCGGCCAAATTATGCTCAACGCGGCTGGTCGCAAATGGCCTCCTTGATCGCAAAGCAAGTGCCTTGGCTCAGTGACTCGCCGCTCAATTTTACGGTCGCGCGACTGCAGTCGCAAACTTCCGAACCAATAAGATGCGCAGAAATAGGACGTCAGCTTATTTTATGAAGTAATGGCAATGAGAGCAGTCGAGAATTCGTTGTGGCGACTGGTATAGGTCAAACATATGTGGACATAGGTCGCCTTGAGTCGCGTTTTGGTCGCCAGTTTCGAATGGTCGCGCGACCAGTGCTAGTCGCATGCAGGTTTGAATGAGTATTTAGGCTTTCGCTAAATGCCGCCGAGTATAGCCAGCTACTACTGATGGTGTCATGAGTACATGGAATACTACAAGAAAATTAGAAAGCTATTGTGGCCAATTTAGGTGCAGCACATGAGGAACGTTCTGGGCCAAGAGGGATAAGCCTACCAGGAGTCTCATACTGGCGCCTTAGCTCCTTTCGGAGTAACAAACCTTATGGATCTTCTTTTCGCTAGTGATAACCTATTTAACGCAATCGCCTTACACCCACCCGAGATCTTTTCCCGCGACCTCCGCAACGCTAACCAACCATCTTGCGCGTGAGCGATCTCGTTTTACTTCATCTTCCGCTTTGACTGGCATTGAGTGCTGCTCGATCGAACCGGTGGCTCGCACGACATGACCAAAATAAGAAAACTAAATGGTATATAGAGCATACAAACAAACCCCTTGAATCTTCGTTATGATTACACAGACTCGCGCAAACTAAACACGCAGTTCAGGACTATAAAAGCAAAAGCAAGAAAACGCGAAAGCAAACAATGCAGAAAGAGGCTGTTTAATACGCTTTATCGAAGACTTCACTAAGAATGTTGCCAGGCTACACTGGGCTGGCTCGAAGTTGTTGCGAGCCCGCGCAAGCGTGGATGTGGAGATGAATAACAATGAGGCTACGCTCCATGGATCAAAAGGAGGAGAAAATGAAGTAAAATAAAGTGAGGAAAAGCGGGAATAAAAGACGGAGCGTTAGCGCGGCGTTTCCCAAACCCTTTTTGCGAGCGACAGTAGCGCGGATGGCGCTGGTGGGTTCGGTGAATTGACCCGTTTGCTTTTCTCGTTGCTTCGAAGACGCGCGCGGTTTTTCTCGCCCATCGGCCGAGTGCCACACCGCCTGTTCTGCGAAAGCAATTGTTGGACCAACGCTGCAGCCAGCACCGCCTTTTCCTCTCGCGACCGGAGAAGTTCGGCTTGATTCAGTGGAATAACGCGACTGCGATAGAAACAAATATATACACAAGGGGTAGGCGCGTGCGCGCTCTGGGTCTGCCTCGCGCAGCATCGTGATCGATGAATGATTCCTCTCGCCGAGCGAGTGGCGTCGGGCGTGGGAAGCCCGTTTGAGTCGTGGCAGTCCGTGGCGTGAAGGTTCCGAGCAGCGGCCAGGTTTCCATATCCGCTGCGGCGCGGGGCTTCTTTCATTTCCTGGCGCCTCCAGGCTCCGGGGAAATGCTGTACCGCCTTTCCCCCGCCTGTACATACAACGTGTACACCTGTGTCTTCGTGGCAGGATATAGATGCTCCTCGCACACGCACACATATCCTCTAGCTCTCCTCTGAACACTGCATGGAAGCCTAGTGCATATTGGTTTGTCTGTTTCCCCTAGGCGACAGTTGCCTTTTCTTTATCTGTTCACGTGCTGCTTTCCTCGCCCAGTGTGCGTTATCCAGAGACCATCGTATCTATAGTAAACCAAACTGGACGTGGCAATAACTAACAGTTCGCAATATTCGAAGCTTTACTACAAGCGAAGGAATCGCTTAAGACTTTCTTCAGCAGAGAAGTTTGCTTCACGGTGGAACGGAATGTTTTCCGAACCTGGCGAGAAAGGGTGCGAAACGCAGACACACTCGGAATATTTTAGGGTGTCACGAATTAAGAAACGCGATGACTGGGGCTATTTGGTTCATTTGGAAGTGTTGGATATGCGCTGTTTGAAACAATAACAACGAAGAAGACGCAGAGACGGACAGAGGTTAACGGGACAAAGCGCACTATTGTTTCAAACAGCGTATATCTAAAACTTCGAATTAAGGAAGATAACGCGCACAATTTCCCTAGTTTGAGAAAGCAGCTTTATAGCTGGAGAATTTGCAGTGAGACAGTGAGCTTTATGGAAACATTTTACGGTTTCATTAAGGTGCTACCTCAGGCTAGCTGATTAGGCTTTTTACTTCAGAACCCTGCCATGTAAACGGACGAGTGAGCAGTCGATAGCACTTGTGTCGTGTGCTCACTAGTCTGGGCCGTATAAGCTGACTCATCACGTGCACGTTTTCTTCTTATCTGCCCGCCGCGGTACTCTAATGATTTTGATGCTCGGCTGCTGACCCGAAATACGCGGGTTCGATCTCGGCCGCGGCGGTCGCATTTCGATAGAGGCGAAATGCTAGAGGCCCTTCTATTTTGCAATGTAAGTGCACGTTAAAGAATCCCAGGTGGTTGAGATTATCCAGAGCCCTTCAATACGGCATCTCTCATAGCCCGAGTCGCCTTGGGATGTTAAACTCCATCTACCAACCTTCTTATTTTCTGTCCATTCTGAAACTATGACGACCCCGATGTAGCGATCGATGAAAGGATGGTCAAAGGCAGCCTTTTTTTTTGTGACTGGATGTGTATTGACTCTGGTTACGCAGGTTAGGTTACTAGTTATGTATGTCTTATACTTAAGCAGGAAACCCGATGTTATCAAGTGCCGGAAAGCTCTCACCCCTACGCGCGTATGGAATGGACAGTAGTGCTTATGAAAATGTTCTCGTTTGTTTGCAAGGGGTGGTAAAGCTTGCGATAAATATTAAGGTCAGACGTTACAGATTTATGTTAAGCCTCATACGCTCACTGACTAACATTTTTGATGCAGAAAGGGACATTCACACTGCTTCCTGAATAGCCCAAGCACTTGGAATGGGCACTGCTAATTTTCACGCTGAGGTCATCACCAAGAGGCATAAAAAAAGTGAAAGAAAGGGAATCGACACTTTCTACTTTTTTCTTTCGGGTGCTGCTGTTCTTGCCAAACTTTGAAGTACGAGGTAAACGTTGCATACGACACCCTTCGAAAAATAGTCGTTAGATGCTTAGGCAATGGGTAATGGTGGACCAAAACCTCATTCACCCTTGTTCTCTTTCTTTACCTACTTTAAGTAGTCATTAGTCTTCCATTTAAGGCGTTAACACGTTCTCAACGCAGGTGGTCGGTCTTTCAGCCGCGAGTTCCGCGTCACGCAGACGCTAGAGAAGGGCTAGCCCATATAGATCGCAGCCTTTCGAGAAATTCGCATGTACAAAAAAAAAAGAAAAAAAAGAAAGAAAAAACGCAAGCGGAAGTAGCTTGGGTGGCAGCGCTAATGCTTTCTCTTTATTTTCTTTCTCTCTCTGCACCATGTCAGGAACCGTGACAAACGACCTTATCGACGGCTGCATGAAAGCAGCGTGGGCGGCCATCTTTAAGCACCGCTAGGCATCAAGTGCGCCCGGGTTTCGGGAGTACACTGTTGGCAGGCAGGGGAGAAATCACTTCCGTGACTCGCGGCGAAGCGAAGCCGAGCGGGCCTGCCGGTAACGGTGTGACCGGCCGCACGTGCTGTACTCGCGCGCGCCCGCGCACGTGCGACGCCTTCTCGAGGCCCGGCGAGGAACACTGATGGGGCGATCTGCTGCAGGCGTGCGCGAGCAACGCTCGCGGGAAGGAATAGGGGCGAGCAGCCCTCCTCTTATGCAAGGCGCCTAGCTATATTGCGGCGCCGATTTCCACGCTCTTGGTCGTCACGGTGCGCCCCATCGGCGGTCGTGTGACGAGCCGTTGATGGTCACTGCGCGGCCGATCACCGTTGTCGGCGTCGTCGTCGTCTCCGACGAGGCCGCACGCCTCGCTGTTGCCGGGCTGCTTTTAATGACGTCCCACAGACCGCCCACTGGAACGCTTGCACGTCAGCCTCTGCGTGACGGCCTGTCCCCGCATCCCGCACGCTTTGCCTCTGCCCACTTCCTGTATATATATATATATATATATATATATATATATATATATATATATATATATATATATATATATATATATATATATATAGATAGATAGATAGATAGATAGATAGATAGATAGATAGATAGATAGATAGAGAGAGAGAGAGAGAGAGAGAAAATAAGTAACTAAAAAGAAGCGAAGGAGCAAACTAACGGGCCGAGCGATCCTAGTGCCCCGTCCGACCCTTTAATTGCGGTGACGTACCGGCGACGATGCGCCAGCTTTGTTACATTTTGGTGCCCGCCACTCATGTTTATCACCCTCTTCTTATTCTTTTATATAAACCTCGCTTTGGTTCTGGCCTTCGGAGAATGTTGTCGCCATCTCGCTGCCTTTTCTGAGTATTTGTTGCTTCTTTTTTTTTTTCTTTTGCGATTTGTTTTCTTAGTTTGCTTGTTTCGAAACAGTTAACAGAATGAACAGCAGCGCTTCCTGGCGGTGAATTTCCTCTTCCTTTATTCCTTTCTCATTTCCAGTCCGTTATTTATGCCTTCTCATTTGAATGTCGCTCCCAGCACACTGTTTAATCTGTCAGCAGCTTAAAACGAATGGGCGAATTCGGAAATCGAATTTCTGAGCCGGCCGTGTATAACGGTCCCTGCCCCTATTCTTTTTTTTCTTTTTTCTTCTTCTTCATCCGTACTGCCGTCGGCGACGGGTTACATAAAAAAGAAAAAAAAAAGTGACCGTTTGATGTACGCTTACGAAACTGCGCGCACCGTTGCATCGCCGTCTTCGTGTGCGAGAAAAGGCATTGGATAAATTCGGTGCCGCCAAAGGATCTAATAAAACCTTTTTTTGGATGCATACCCGCTCTTGTTCGAATCCTTCCGCTCCTTACCCGAAGTGAATGGGGAGGACTGATGCTCATTTTTTTTTCTGTTCTTTTTCTCGCGTTCTCGTATCGAGAGTGTCACCGGTAATGAAAACAGGATCTTGGCGTGTATAGTAATGTCGGGGCGCCTGCGGCGCGCCGCGGGAATTTGGAAAATTTGGAGAACGCGAGCTGGCTCACTGTGTAGAAGAGATGGTGGATACAACCATCTAATGAAATATATGTCTAACTTGAATGAGGTGCCTTCTGTGCTCAGTCTCGCTAACTCAGTTCAGTGCAGCGAGGGCTATACATTTTCCAATTCAGAAACGAGAGCCATGTTGCGTTTTCCAAAGAAGGGATATGAATCACTCGCCCACTGCGCGACATTAATCCTTTTCTGTGAAGCTTCCAGTCAGTCGGAGCAGCGCGAAGAGTGATTAGAGGCATACAACGGAGTCTCCTCTTTGGTTTGCTGGTGGTACCAGTAGGTTTTGCTGCATTGCACGCAATTTGTGATCAGAAGCGTAGGAAACGATAATAAAGCGGATAAAGATGAATAAACGGTCGCGGTCAGCGGAGGTTCTGATTGGCTTCGCGACATACCGTTACCGTTGTGCACATAACTAGCGTGACACTGTGGTGCACTGTGCGTGTCTGCGATGTTATGACAACCTGCATCAGACTACGGATAGTTCTTAATCTTATGTTTCGTTCTTCTGCTTTTTTTAATTGTGACAGCAATTATATTGACACTCTCAACGGGTTTTCGCCGTCGCCGTCATTTTGCATATAAAGACGAAACCGATAACATCGTGGCGCGTTGTATGTTCTTCCCGCATGTAAAAGCGCGCGAGAGCTAGCGATGAACGCGGCTGAAGCTCGAATGCCGCTGAGCGCGCATGCGATAACACCCCTCCGCGTGCGAGGCCTGCCGTCGAATGCTTCTCAAGCAGAGAGGAAACGCCCGCCCGTGTTTTGTAACGAGCATGAAGGGACGCCAGGGGAGGGGGAGAGGGGGCTGCGTCGCTCGCGCAGCAGCTGCGAACTTTGATAATTAGGGCGCGGTCGCTCGCGCTGGCACGCGCGCTCTCTCGGCATACATCAACAAACGACCTTGTAAGTGTTCGCGCTCACCACTTCGCGCTGACACGACAGACTGCGTGAAAACCAATTCTCTCCCTGGAGCAACCCTTAGACCCTTAGACCCGCGTTTTGTAGAGTTACGCGAGATCGTATCCAAAAGAGTTAGCTGCTAGCCTTACTTTGTATAACATTACGATTTGTTGCTATCGCATTCATTGATTGGCCCTTGCGGCGAAGCTGTGATTTTTTTTTTCGTAGAACGCAGCCGTCAGAGCACATTCTCTAGTTAACTTCTCGCTATTACAATTCCTTATCTCTTTATCAATCTCTCCGGAAGCGTGAGAAAGACCTGTTGGTTCTGCAAGGTTTGAGCTATGTTGTATTACTCTTTTTCATTAAGGAGGATGATTAAAAAAGATGCGAATACTAAGGGACGAGATAAGAAGGAATGACATAGCGCTACCACAGCTCACGCAACATTAGCTATGAGGATGTGCAGAGAACGCTGTATAATGCGCACGCGTAGCTTCATAGGCGCACCGCCGTTCGCATCGAAGCATTGTGATAGCTGACGGTATACTTGTTTGACCAGGCTGCTATATCGGCTAAGTGTGCTCCAAGTTCGCCTATCATTCTAGAAGCTTTTCGACGGAGTTTCTGCAGTTATCGCACACACAAAAAGCGTCCTTCCGCAGGTTACGTTCCTTTTGAAATTTTAGCTGTGAAAACATTTTCTTATCTGAAACAAGAATTGGTCGTCGGACGAAAAATATCTCTGCAGCCCGAGTTTCGAAAAGAAGACTTGTCTTCGTCCACGTAAACGTGGAGACCTGTCTTCTAATATGAGCGTATAGTTTCGGAATTTCGGAATGTTGCAATGCTCTGAAAACATACGATTACAGGGTCACTCAATCTTGCATTATATCTGAGTGTACAATTAACAGAATGAATAAGCGTATATTTCCAGCTAGCGTGACTTATCCGCGCATCGCACGCGTTCGCTTGTGTGTGTACGTGCGCGTATGTGTTTTGCTGCTCCCAGTGTTACACAATATTTCCAACCTATCCCGCTTTCTCGCAACGCCTTTATCGAGAGTCTCTGCGGTGTGCATGAGCAAACAGGTGAAAAGCCCCCGTTGCGTATTCTCGCAATCCGCATTAGATACAGTGATAGAAAGTTGTCACGCCCTGGTGAACACAACGAACAAAATACACGGGCGAAATAAACGCGAAATCACAAAGACGAATACTGATACTCCAAAGTGCCAGCGTTTCCCTTTTTATATACCGTGTCCGAGTGTTAGCAACGAATAGCAAGCAGCTCATTAATGAGGGTACTGCACTTCGATGGGCGCAGCTTTTGTGGGCTGATATCTGGCGCTTCGCTGCGCTCGGCGGGTGATCCACGTTCATGCGGTCGCACTGCGCAACATGGCGCATCTGGCTTCTCGCAGTTTTTACTGCGCCGTAAAAACGATAGGGCGACACGGCGGAGAGTGTGGCTCGTGGTTTGTGTGTGTGTTTGTGCGTGCGTGTGCGTGTGTGCGTGTGTGCGCGCGTGCGCGTGTGGGTGCGTATGTGTGTGTGAGAGAGAGAGAGACAAAGAGAGATAGGAAAGGGGGGCTGTAAGGCGAGAAGGTTAGATTTCACAAGGCTTCTGCAATGTGGCGCTTGCAGAAGCCGCATCACTGTTTGCTGCGCCACCTCGGAGTCTGGCATGGGCGGGTTGCTGCTCCATACCGAAGTCCGAACGCCGGGGAAGCGCGTTTTCCTGAGACCGGAAGGCGAGCTATGGAGCGGGACCGGAAATAGAATTGTTACCGAGCTTATACCAGCCGGTGGAACCCACCTGCCCGGGATTGCATTTGTCGCCGGGACGGAAATGATGTGGGTTCCCCCGCCGCCACGTGGTGTTCGGAGTGTTCCCTGTGTTATATACCCCTGTCGGCTCGGCCTTTTCTTCAGCGACTAATGCAGAGAATACGCCATCCGCTTAAAGGGAAATGCTGTGCGCGGTATATGCAGGAGTTACGCTAAGGAGAATGCGCACGTCTTTTCTATATCGAAGTTCCGGATAACACGCTCAGCTTGAATTGAGGACCAAACCACAACGAGAAGTGTTTCTATCGGGCGCCGGACAATTTCTCCTCGCTCGAAATTGTTTGCTTCCGCAAGACTAATCTGCGTGTTGGACTTCGGAAGGCAGTATCCGTGAACGAAGAACGCAGGCTGGCAACAATGGCGCTCTGGCGGTTATTGCTATCTATCTATCTATCTATCTATCTATCTATCTATCTATCTATCTATCTATCTATCTATCTATCTATCTATCTATCTATCTATCTATCTATCTATCTATCTATCTATCTATCTATCTATCTATCTATCTATCTATCTATCTATCTATCTATCTATCTATCTATCTATCTATCTATCTATCTATCTAATCTTAATCATTCAATCAATCCATCAATAAAGACGTGCCGTGACAAGCGTGCTCTTTTCATGCTTGCAGTTCTTTCGAGGGAGGAAGGCGGTGAAGTGAAATCCTTTGTTTACGTGCACGTTTCCCTAATGCGCCTTCCGTAATGTACTCTACGTGCCCGCTTTTCCCGGAGTACCACACAAAGTAAAACAAGTGCAAGACCGGATGCGGATGTTCTTACGTCGCAGTGCAGTTTTCGTCGCGATGAAGCGTGTCGCATTCAGGTCGGCGCAGCAGCTGCACACATTGTCTAGCCGCCTCCGCACAGACACGCGTAGGGTACAGACACGATTAATCACTCGACTCGATGCCCTTGAGAAAGAACGGTGGCGCCTCATCGGAACGGCGCCTGCCTCGTAGCAAGAAGCCTTGATACCACAGCACCGCTGCCTTAATGCTCTGGAACCGCTTCACTTATACCGAGTGGGAATTATGCAAATTAGCATCTATTGAGGGGGGTGATTGAATTGAAGAGATCAAGAGAAAAAAAAAATATGCTACTCGTACACACCTTATCCCGCCAAAGTGTAGGCGCCGGTGCACCATACGTTTTCTTAAATCCCACAGGGCTTCTGCTTCATTCTGCTTGTTCGTACCCTTTTTCTTTCTTTTTTTTTATTGGGCCGACCTTTCAAATTTGTGCACCAGTGGAACACACTGTGGGTCACAGCTGGGCCCGTCAAACGGGGGAGACGGAGAAGGAGAAAAGTGGCGCGCCAAAACTGACAAGATATGAGAACCAAAGAGAAAAAAATGAAATGTAATAACGACAACGGATTCTGTGTTTGCTCTGAGTGGTTGTCAAGAACCTGCAGGAACGGCAGCGAGCAGGCATCAGGATGACGGCTCTGGGCCTTAAGGGAAGAAGAGCAGAATGCCTTGGAGCTGGCAATAACGTGTGTACTGAAGAGAGTGAAGAACGGAGCAGGCGGTGGATGTTAGAGGTGGAGCGATCGCCTCTTCAAGAGAAACGCGCAGCTGTTTTCACCGCGCCTCATCGAGTCCTGGATCCCGATCTCAAACGTTTCAGCTTGGCACCTTGCACATCGTCGTCTTCCCCCCGTTTCCCCGGGCGCCACCTTGGTCCGCTGCCCTTTCTTTGGTTCTTTCTTCTTTCTGTCTCACAGCGTTCTCTACTTTCTAAGCCGAAGCATCGCTGCTTTCTCTCCTGCCATAACGCATGCAGGGGTTCTCCCCAACACTATGCCCTTAAGGGGGTTGAGCTTTTCACCGTATACCCGGGTCCCAGTAGACGTGCGCTGTCTGTTGGCAGGGTTGCTTGCTCGCCGTACCCGGTTTGTGCTGCACGGTCCGTGCGCCGGCTCAAGTCCGGCAACCATCGATCCGTGTACATTTCTGGGCGCCAAGACCACCAACGAGGTCGACGCGAGGCTGCTTGCGTGGCGCTGCTAGCTGTAGAGAAGCGGCGTGCTCTCCTCCCTGAGGGAGTCGCCATCCATCAGGAAAGCTTGTCTTCGCGAGCGCGCGTCTGCTCTCTTTGCCTGATCCTCTTCTTCCTCCTTCTCCCCATGCCAGTAGCCTCTCCTTTTCTTCCCTGCTGGCCACACCTCCCCGTTTTCACGGAGGTAATGGACGAGCCGTGAGCTCCGTCTCGAAAACGCCCCAGTTCTGTGCAGCGGCGTAGAACTGGCAACCCACGTCGTGTCCAATCGGAAGGGAAGACAAAAACGGGAGCGTTGTTTGTAGTGTCGCCGTCGGGCAAACGCGCTTCGATTTTCGATGACGATTGTCGTGTGTTAGCTGTGTCGTAGGAGGCTCTATGAGAGTTTCAACGTATTAGGTTAGAGTATTCCAGCCGTGTATGTGTGTCACTAATCCCGTTGATGGGGATGGAAATCGCCGGGCGGATTTCAAGGGCGGACGTATTGGCCCCCCGAAACGCACCACGAAAGCTCGGACAATTTAGAGTTGGTCCTTTTAATGCGCCAGCGAACGCCGGTTGTGGGCAAAGACCGAGTCAGAGCCGAGAGTCGATAACACGAACGAAATATATTCTCAGTTAAGGCAGTACAAACATCACAAACACATGCACACTCGGCTGGTACCAGTTACAACTTCACAATATAACTCAGATGGTGTTAACACAACGGAAACGGAACGAACAGATCACATGCTACAAATGCAACCTCTTGCATTACAACCTATTCAAGAACACTTAAAGTGCTGAATATTCAACAACGTATCCAGTCCACAATCCTTGTCCTTGGACGTAACTTGAATGCTTCTCTTCCAGGAAACACTCACTCCAGCGCTGATCGTCGTGGTTTCTTCCGTCGTTGGTCCCGAATGTTTCTCTTCCAGGAAACACTCACGTAACTTGTCGCTGCTCACACGGCGTCATCATCCGATTCTTCGAGATCGACGATCGACGGACCGCGCAACATCATAAACACGTCTTCTTTTTCTGACGGAGCCACAGTCAACATAGCTTCACCATCTTCGGACCGACTGACTCCTCCTGTCGTCGGTGCACCCTTATATCCCCTCTCCCCCGGGTTCCAGAAGCGTCGGGAGTGTTCTTCGGCATGCAGCACAGCCAAAGCTAGGGAAAGAGCGAGATTTTTCTCGACGATTCCGCCCGCAGTGGCGTCACTCGGCGTAGCGTCATGCTTTCCTTCTAGACGGTTCTGGGCTTTGCCGGGTGTTTGATCTGGCTGTCTGCGGCTATTCGAGTGGGTGAGGAGGAGCGCCGCGCCGGCGTCTTTTAATACTTGTTTTTTTTTTTCGTTGCGCGATTGTTGAGCGATCGTCTGGGGTCGTGCTTTCCCGCTGCCGTTTGAAACCGGCCGCGCGTGCGCCTTATTGACGAGCTCGTTTGTGGCAATGTGCTGTAAAACTATCCGACGGTTTGTGACCGGAGAGTTATCGGTTACTAGCGAAATATGCAGACGCAACAATTACCATCGGTTGGCAAGAATAGAAGGTGGCGGAAAGAAACAAAGGTTTATTTTTATGCAACATATTCATGAAGGTGTGCATTAAGTAGGTAGAAAAATAAAAGAAGCAAGAAATTTCGCTTGACCTTGTTGGAGTTCTGATTCACAAGCTCTGCTTTTTAAGATGAGTTGGCAGCCAGACGCAAGAGGCGAACACTTCAAGTCTTTCCATTGTTATTATTAGTTGCGGCATGCCGCAACGAAAAATTCAAGAACTTGCAGAGGTGGGGCCGATCACCTCGTGAAATTATTGGTGAAAACACCTACAAGCAGAGTCTGTAGCTCTTGGTGGCTACGACGAACGGGTGCTAAAACTGTTTTCCGTTAGAAAAAAAATGGCGACTCAAGTGATATCTGTGTAGCCCTGTGTAGCAGGTATGGCGGCTCAGGTGGCCCTCGTTATACTAACAGGTTCGTAAGCACGTTGACGCCCTGGCACTGGTATCTACCAAGCGTCCTTGTTGCAGAATATTGAGCCTTAAAATGCGTAAAGAAGATGATGGAAGTCGAATGCTACGTTGAGCAAGAGAGATAGAGAAGGAAAGGCCAAGGGGCCAATTAGAATTTGTGCAGTTTGCTATCCTACACTTGGAGAGAGGAAGGGCGAAATAAAAGGGAGAAGGCATGAGTCAAGCTCGTGCACTGAAACAAGCACTGTGACTTCACCATCGTTAAGCGCGAAAGGTTTTGATTAAAGGACGAGATCTGGTCCTTTCGACCAGATCTTTTGCGCTTAATGGTGGTCAAGCGTGGAGTACCAACTAGAACGAACTCGCACGTTTTTAAGGACTGTGATGCAGTTTATGTTGAGCACATTATTAAGTTTACAGCAATAGCGCAGAGTGCGGCTTCCGAGTGTCCAGGGCAAGGAGGGTACTCACGCGTCTTCGTATATGAATGGCAGAGGTATAGCCGACGTGTTATGCCGGCACATCGTTGGCGACAGAACAACGGAACTCATTAACGCTACATTGCGTGAGGCGTGCCAGACAAAAATTAAACAAAGAAAATTCTATACGTCATTGTTGGCGTGGTCTCATGGAGGTCACATCGATTCCTCTAGTAGGAGCCCCGTCAGCTGGCAACCGAGTCTGGGAATATACTGAATCGTATATAGGAGCAGCTACGCACATACATGTCAGAGTAATTGTGAGGGAGTTCTTGTACATAAGTGCTCACGTGCGCGCGACCGTACACGCAAACTCACGTTCCTGTCAGTTCGTTCTTTACGTTAACGACACGTTCATTTTGCTCGTTGAGTAGCGAAAACACGGCGTTGCTGCACCACCGAATCGAACCTCATGGAACGACAGACGCCGGAACAGTTAGTTCGCGTGTAACAGCAGCTTTTCAGTGAAGTCATACAGGCTTCCAAAGCAACGTCGAGCGGCGCCACTGCTCTTATCGCTACTGCGCGCATCGACGGCCACGAGACTGCCGCCCGCGCTTCCGCGCACGCGCAGTGCTCTCGGATTGCATCTGTGGTGCGTTACAGTGTAACCGTTGGTGTAACTATTGCTGACTAGCAGTGCTCTAGGCCGAATGAGGAGCGCATGCGCGCACGTGTCCTTGCCGGCGCCGCTGGCAAATCCGGCGACAAATCACCTTCGCGGGCAGCGTCTGCCTCCAGTAACGCATAGCTCAGCCGCGCGAGCGTCGCGCCCAAACATGAACATGGGTTGCCTATGGCGATACTACCTCGAAGAAGCCAAAAGCGATTGCCTCACCGCCGGAGGGGACCCGCGTGCTATGACGTAACTAGAAAGAGAGAGGGCAGAATCAGAGCATATCAAGTTGTACCACAAGCAGGAGCAATACACGTGGGCAGCTGCGTTCGGATGTCTGGGGAAAGCTTACCGTGCAACCTTCCTGCTTTCTTCCTTTTTTTTTCGTTTCCGCTGTATAGTCTCTTTTGCCTGTTTCCGGCGTGCGTGTCACAACACAAGCACGCCACTGACACCGCAGGCCGTTATAGCGTTACACAACTACGTCGCAACTCTTAATGCATCACGCGCACAGCCTTGGTGACAAGCAGCTGGTCGGGCAGTGCACACCTACACCCATTGCGATGGTGCGAAGATGGTGAGTGATGAATGCTTTATGTCTGCACGGAAAGGCGCCACAGCCACTTCTTTGCACGGCTTTTGAGAGAGGCCTCTCTCTTCTTCGCGCAATATCTACTGCGCTGAAACTGCGTGTACGCTATACACTCGATGACGTCAACTAAAGAGAGGCAGCCGACACACGCACGGGGCGTGTTAGGTATACAATGTCCCGGAAAACAACGTACGTGGGTGGCTATTGCGGGAATAGTTGCGTGCAACGGGGCACAAACCATGGTGTACGTCATATTTGTGCTTCCGTTTTGTTGATATGGTATCAGCGCAAGACCAACAGAGAAGAAGAAAGAGCATACAAGGACAAGCGCATACTTTTTTCAGTTGCGAGTATGCGCTTGTCGTTGCACGTTCTTTCTTCGTCTCTGTTAGTGTTGCGCTACCAAATCATCCTAATGTAAACCCACCAACCCTCTCCGCGCTTCTGCAGTATATCTTGAGGTACCACCCGAAGAAGGGGGAAGGAGATCTCTTCCGGCCCTTTCCATCTATACCCCGTCTGTTAGCAGCGCATTCAGAGATGCGGATTTCATCGTCATTCCAGGCACAAAATAGAGCTGGAAAATGCCTCGCTATTCGTGCACCGCTAATTTATATTCGTGCACCGCTAATTTATAACTAACAGTGGTGGTTTTACGTTCCAGAACCCCGATATGATTATGAGGGATGCGGCGGTGCTAATTTATGCCTGGTCCTCTCACCGTAGTGTATTGCCTGACGGGACAGTTTAGAGGTCAAACAGAGATTTAATACCGCGGTTCTTATTCTCCACGCTATTCGCAGCCTTCACCGTACTGCACGGATGTTATGAAACTGAGAACAGAGTATCGCGTCGGCCAGACGGCCGTCTTCGCCGGCTGGCCGTTGGTGCCTGGCTTGAAGAGAACTGGGCCGAGGACGCGGCCGACTTTCGCGGCTCCCATTCTTTTTCCTACTTTTGTTTGTTTTTCTTTTTCAACTCGGCCTTACGTTTCTCGCTTTCATAGAGCGTGGGACGCGCTTCCGCGATAGAGACGACGGCAGCTTCTGGGTGTAGTCGTGATGACCTTCGCCTCTGCTGCTTCGCAGTTGCGTGCTGCGCCGCTGACAACGGCACCAGTCTTTTGTTTTCCCAGCAGCCGCAGCGGCGCCTTGACCGCGGCGTAGTCGTTTGAATCTCCGACGGCACACCGCGATGAAATGTCGCCCTGGCCACTTTCGCGAGTCGTGAATGATGGTGTGGGTGACTCCTCGAAAGGTTTACGTCGGGCTCATCCTCCCAGGTTCCAGTTCACATTTTTGTTCAGGTAAGGTACGCTGCGAATAAACCGCGGCTTCCGCAAAGGTTACGCGGGCTTTTGTTTACCTTTTGTCATATACGAGCAAATGGGTAGCATTAATGAAATTTTATTTTTTTCAAGTTTGCAACCTCCCTGCTGTAACGCTCCCAGGCTAAGTGTGGAATTGTCTTAAAGAATAAGCAGCAAAGCATGGCTTCTGCTAAGGCCCCTTGATGAATGCCCGGCGGGCCGCGTAAGCTCTATCTATCTATCTATCTATCTATCTATCTATCTATCTATCTATCTATCTATCTATCTATCTATCTATCTATCTATCTATCTATCTATCTATCTATCTATCTATCTATCTATCTATCTATCTATCTATCTATCTATCTATCTATCTATCTATCTATCTGTCTGTCTGTCTGTCTGTCTGTCTGTCTGTCTGTCTGTCTATCTATCTATCTATCTATCTATCTATCTATCTATCTATCTATCTATCTATCTATCTATCTATCTATCTATCTATCTATCTATCTATCTATCTATCTATCTATCTATCTGTCTGTCTGTCTGTCTGTCTGTCTGTCTGTCTGTCTGTCTGTCTGTCTGTCTGTCTGTCTGTAGTGTACTAGAAGGACACTATATGTCTGTCTATCTATCTATCTATCTATCTATCTATCTATCTATCTATCTATCTATCTATCTATCTATCTATCTATCTATCTATCTATCTATCTATCTATCTATCTATCTATCTATCTATCTATCTATCTATCTATCTATCTATCTATCTGTCTGTCTGTCTGTCTGTCTGTCTGTCTGTCTGTCTGTCTGTCTGTGTGCGTGTGTGTGTGTGTGCGCGTGTGCGCGTGTGTGCGTGCGTGCGTGCGTGCGTGCAACACTCGATACCTGCATCGTTTCACTTATCCTTGCCTAGCGATGGGAGGGAAGATGCACATTTATTTACAGTGCCTAATTAAAACCCCATTTTCTTTTAGCAGTTGAACGAATAGATCATCGTTACTTTCGCTTGATTCGAGGCGGTGGTCTTTCTTATTTTTATTTTTTTGTCTACCGCGTGCCGGGCGCTCGCTCATGCGAATCGATTATTTATTTATTCGTGAGAACGCCTCGAAAAGCGCGCAACTAAGAGCTGAAAGATATTCACCAGACCTCATGTTTCCCAAGAATGATCGGGAAATTGAGGAAATCGTGATGCCGCATAAATAAAAAAGGGGAAGAAGGGGAGGAGCGAGCATGCCTGTATGAGACTAATTCGTTTATGGTTAAATTGAAGGGACCTCCATTATGTCTACATGCGCGACATACACCATGGGTACTTGAATAGACGCACGTGTGCAGTGGTGTCATTAGCCTACTTACATAAAATCGTTCGCATCGAACGCGGCGACGTGGTGCGATAAAACGCGTGTATTTTGTGTGTGTTCTTTATATAGGTACACGATAACGATGCTCTCAGTAGTCTGTCCAGTATTCGCAGTAATTTGCCCTTTGTTGCTTTGCGTTTCGAACGGTCACGAAGTAGACATGTGCGCCGGTCCCAA
The DNA here is from genome assembly GCF_013339695.2 of Rhipicephalus sanguineus. Lineage (NCBI taxonomy): Eukaryota > Metazoa > Arthropoda > Arachnida > Ixodida > Ixodidae > Rhipicephalus > Rhipicephalus sanguineus. The sequence goes on from NC_051177.1 coordinate 45,182,613, forward strand.
TATCACCGGCGGCGGCGCGCCGGTGTTTCTACCTCCGGCGACGGCGCATGAACAGCGCGGGGTTCATCGGACCGGCGGCGGCGCGGCGACGGGGGAGGGGGGGGGGGGGAGGCGAAGCAGTGAATGCAATAAGTACACGCCGTAACGTTACATGAACGAGGGCTAGCAGCTAAGTCTTTTTGCTCCGACCTCACTTAACTCTACAAAACGCTGGTGTATGGCAACACGGCCGCTCCCGGGAGAGAAGCGGTTTTCGGTCAGTTTGTCGTATCAGTGGTCCGATCGCGAAGCAGTGACATCACAGCGCTCACAGCGCGTAGAACGTATACGAGCCGTTCGCTAGGGGATGCCTGCCGAAATAGCGCGCGTGCCAGCGCTCTCGATAGCGCCCTTATAGTCAAAGTTCACAGTTGCTGTTCGAGTTACGCAGTCCCTCTCCCCAGACATCTTTTCCTGCTCCTTCGCCCAGCAAATGATGGGCGGGGCGTTTCTTTCTGCTTGAGGAGCAATCGACGGCAGGCCTCGCACGTGGGTTAATGTTATTCCGTGTGACGGAGATGGCCAGCTTGTTTCACCTCTGCTTTAGTCATGTTCCTTGCCAACGCTCGCGAGCTTTTTTTACTCGCGGGTAGAACATACAATGCGCGGAGCGATGCTATCGAAATAAGAGTTTATACGGAACATGACGGCGACGGTGAAAACCTGTCCTGAGTATCCATACAATTGCCAACGCAACAAAATATATACAAAAAAAACCGTCGAAGCGGGCTCGTCTTTTTCCTAGAAAGCTGCATCGTCTACGCTGTAAAAGTGCGTCCGTTGAAAGAATCATATAATTCGGCGCCTTTTCAATTGGCTTCGTTCTCGCCTTCAATACCTTTCTTACAGGGGACATCTCCTCGCCACTTATTTCTTCCTAAACACGCGTACAACGTCAGCACAGAGCGTTGAACCTATCAGGATTTCGCGCTTGTCGGCTACAGTCTGTTATCTCTGCATGCGCGGTCGCAAACGCACAAAATGGAGCGAAATCAGTTAATCGCGCACGATAGTCGTGCGAGAGAAGCAAGAGCGGGTGGGTGGCTGCATAGCAAAGCAGTAGGGGAGAGAATTAACAACAGTTATTTCTCGGATATATGGACCAGTCGAGAGTATGTACTCTGATGATGTCACATGAATCACTGTTCTGGCATCACGAAGTGCGCCAAAAGACGAGAAACGCCGAGAGAATAACGCGCTCGGTTTTTTTTTGTTTTTTGTTGTATTTTCAGAGGCTGTTAGGGGCCCTTTATAAAACCAGGGCGTGCAAACACGGACACAGGAGAGTAGTCAAGACACCAGAAACGCCGCTAACAACTGAAAAATCACACAGCGGCGGAACCGAAGGTAGACACAAATATTTATCTGCACATTCCCACGTAAGAGGCCATACCTATCAATCAAGTGCGAGTAGTGGTCTACGTGAGAGATAACTGTTCACTCTCTCCACTTTTCTCTTATGTCCGTGTTTCCACGTCATGTCTTCTTAACATGAATACCTACCAACTAGCTCAGCTGTATTCTAAGTTTGCCATTGTCTTTCTGTATTTATTTATCGAAAAAGTGCACTAATGCCCCGATATATATATATATATATATATTACTTATCTATTTTATTTATTTATGCACAGTGTACTAGGTCCAATACTCCAAGAATATGCTATCCAGCGAGTTGGGTCGTCGCTCTTTAAGGCTGGAGGACGCGGCAGCGTTGTTAAGGTCAGGAAATACTCGTGATATTTCTGGAGAAGAAAAAGATACTACAACTTCTGGGGAGCTATTCTCGATGCGTTCATCCAAACGAGATGTCCACAATCCAATCCAAAGCGGTGAGCCGTGATGTCACCTCGCTCTTGACCACGTCGCCGCACCGAACCCGCCAGCACATTCCTAGCGTAAGCAGAGAGTGTACGAAATGCACAGAAACAGGAAGATTTCAAGTCTTAATTTGCATATGAATGTGTCTCAGATGTTTGAGAACGATGCAGGGAATGCGCACCGTCCTTTCAGTTGCGTTAGACGAGCGGCCGCATTAAACCTAAATCGATGGCTAACACGATCAAAAGACATGTGCACCGAAAATCGAATCTCATGAGGGCTGCGTTCGTTGCATTGAAGCGCATTCCGTCCCTATCATTTGTGTCTAGAGTGTTTGAAAGCTTCATGATGTCATGATGGCGCTGCAGAACAAGAACCGGAAACAGGGGGCGCGCTTCTCGCCGAGCTCCCGCTATTCAGCGGCCGATGAAATGAGCGGTTCATTACATGGACACATCGAGAAGAACTCCTCCGGCAAAGTGCTGTATTTTATTTCCAGATTCCCCATTCGAATTAAAAGAAAAGACCAACGGCGGCGCGCCGTAATTATTACGCGGCGGCGGCGGCGGCGGCGTGATCTCTCTTGGGACTTCCGCGGCGGCGCGGCGTGGCGGCGCACACCTCTATCCCGAAGGTCGACAGGTCATAAGAGCCTATGTTTCAATCACCAGATGGAGTGACACAGCACGTGGCTCGGCCGCGCTCTTGTGAAATTTATTTCTACAGTCAACAAAAGGTTCTGTGGGCATTTTGTCTGCAAAAAATAACGTTGCTCCTGTGTCCCCTGATTAACAGGCATATAGTACCTGGTATAGGTATTCTGGTGGCCTTCTGGCCAAATATCAAGTGTTCGAAAAGTGATACCGTGTAGGTCTCGCGGTGTCTTGCTTTCGAAAGCTTCGTATTATGACCTGCTGTAACCTGCTACGCATCTGCTATAATCTCTGAAGAAATTATTATTATTATTATTATTATTATTATTATTATTATTATTATTATTATTATTATTATTATTATTATTATTATTATTATTATTATTACTATTATTATTATTATTATTATTATTATTATTATTATTAAATGAATGAATAAATGTTTCTCATTTCTGCCTTAATTTTTTGTTCTTACATGTTTTTGTTTGTAATTGAAAGGCCAGTGCGTGAATGATCTGCAGAAAAAAATCCTAGCATTCTTTTCTAAATCCGCACAAAGAAGACAAAAAAAAAATGAAGAGAGAGCCGGAAGTTGAGCATCCGGCTGTTGTTGTTTGTAAAGCGTGCTGGCTAAGGCTCGAAAATTTTCAGAGTATAGCGAGGCTAAACGCACCAAAACAGAATCGCTCCCGAAGCAACGGATGCCCCTCGGCTCGCTTGCAGGTAATGGAATATCACGGATAAAGCTGTGCAAACATCTCTCGCGTCACAGAGATTGCGTGGCCGGTACTTTTAAGCTTGCGAGGAGACGCGGTGTTTGCGTTTTCTCTACGTCTTCTCACCCGTCTTCGAGATCGCCATCACGCCAACGCGCGGCCTTCCCTTTTAATCTGTAAAACCGTACAGCACTGTGGAAGTTACACCTAAAGAACGTTATTTTACCAGCCAAACTAAGATCTATAGACTTCTTTAATAAATATTATACCATCAGCCCGCAATTTGTATGACAATGTATGACAGAAATTATATGCCATTGTGTCTGTTCTGTTTCGTTCTCTTTGAACTGGCTTGCTGTGGAGAGGTTAAGTTTTGTATCACCTCCGCTACTCCATTTCTATAAGTTCTCCAGTGAAGTAACACAATTTGCCACAGTCTTATTCAGAGGGTTAATATTTATACTATTCTCAAATATATCCATGTGTTAGATAAATCCTCGCTTGGCATTTACTTTATGTAACTTTGCACTGTCCGCTTGGCATTTACTTTATGTAACTTTGCACTATCCGTTACGTGACTGATCACCGACATGCCCGCCAGTAAATCAAGGGCATTTATTATGGATCAAGTAAGTCTGTAAGCAGGCCCGTAGTTTCAACAACGTTGCACGGCTTTATTCGGGCATGCAGCGGGCGTCGGAGCTCACAGCTTGACAGTTGAAGAGAAATGCGCGTGGGGCCCAGCAGACGCTCGATGTTAGTAAAGTAATGACGGATATGAAATAGTTCACGCGTCAGAGTCGAATTCGCGCTGCCGGCCTCTCCCCGTTGTCAGCGTCAGGTATTTGATGCAGTAAAGCGGAAGCTTATAGTCATCTGCATTAGCGATGCCTGCATTTAGACCGCCCGCTGGCCTTTGTTGAGCCACTTGAAACGCAAAACTTGGCACGCCGCCAAGTTTTGCGAAATAAGAAGCAGTTAGAAAGGGCTTCTGGTTGTCAGTGCCTGAATAATACGTATATTGACACCATAAGACAATGTTATGTGATTGTAGATACATTTGTTGGATGACACGTCACAGTGCGTCCCAGGTGACTAAGGTGCTTAACTAAAGGGGCTGCGAGGTACCAAGTTGGGAGCAGTGGCCTCGCTCAAATTGGCCTTTCCTAATATCAACAATTAGCTAATTTCTCGAAATATTTTACCTAAATTATCTAAACTAATTTACCTAATTACCTAAACACACGCACAGACACGAGGGTGCGCGAACACTTACGAGCACACGCACAAGGACACACGCACATAGTGTATAATAGATCATTACTAAATCAAGTATTTCAGTACGCAAGACCACTTAGAGATGGAATTTGTAAAACTACCACTAAGCGTTGAGTTAAATTGCGAACATTATAACGTGGACGCATGCGGTATGCGACAACAGCCAACAGATCCCACACACCTGCCACAGGCTTGTTATGTGAATGACCCATCGTGGTGGTCTTGTGGTTATGGTGCTGGACTGCTGTCCCGCTGCATTTCGATCGAGAAAAAAAGCTACAGGCACGTGTGCTTAGATTTAAATGCACGTTAAAGAGCACCAGGCGGTGGAAATTTCCGGAGCCCTCCACTACGGCATCCCTCACAATCATATCGACGTTTCGGGACGTAAAACTCCAACAATTATTATTATATTGTTGTTACTGAATAATATGTGAGTCCTTTCTTTTTCCCTCGCTTATTCCTTTCGGCTTGCTCTTCGACACCGAATATGTTCGGCTAATTCGCATCCTGAGGCGGTACACGCTATGCGATTGCGTAAGGAAACAACATGTCGGCAAATGCGACATTGTAAGCTACAGATAAGACTCTTTCAGTAGCGGGCTTCCGGTCTGAGAATGGTCAGTGGTGGGCTCCACACAGCAACAAGAGGCTCCCCACGCTGCACTAAACACACCGCCACGAGTTGGTCGCCTCGCCAAGGAAGGCAGCGGCGTCGGTGATCTGTCAGGCGGCGTTCCCGCGGTCGTAGGCGGGAGTTTTTCACCGGCGCTGCCGGCTGCATCCTCTGCAGATTTTGGCTCAGCTCCAGACGTTGCGTCGTGCACCCCTTTAGCGGCAACTCCGAAGAGATTCCTTTAGCCACTGTGCTCTTCCTCCCCCTCCTTCTCCCGCTGGCGTCGTCTCGTCGTCGGCCTGACCTCAATTTGGGCGCCTCCTGCGCCGCGCACACGCGCACGCACACGCACGCCAGGCGCACAACGCGTCGCTTTCATTTAATTACGCACATCGTTGCCATATTTCACGGCGGAGCTGTGGGGCGACGCGTTCCGCGGCTGATTTCCTATCCTCCTTGTTTCGTTACGGAAATGTCGCGGCGCGTTGTTGCAACCTCTCCCCCTCCCCCTTTCTCTCTCTCTCTCTCCTCTTTATTCATTTCAGCGGCACTCTGCATGGACGCCTGCGCTGGACAGGGGAAGATACTCTGTCTTCCGTTGTTTACGCATTCTTTCACCTTTTTATTATTTTTTAAGCACCAGTGCTTCTTGCAGACAGAGCGTGACAGTCGCGGTGTTGCTTCAAGCCTGCTCCTGCGAACAGCCGGTGCCTAAGCCAAAGCGTCCTTTAATGGTTCCTAAGAAGGAGTGATTGCGCTTAACCTCCCGAAATCGCGCAGTGGACTGGGGCAGACGCTGCGGTAGACCTCTGCGGATTAATATTTAGATCACGCAGATTAATATTTAGCTCATGCGAAGCTTGCCAGGTGGTCTCCTGAAGACGTTTTGCCACGCGTTTCTTGAATCAAGCGGCATCACGGGTAACTGTTGGCGGAAGGCGGGAGATATTCTTGTGCACTATTCGTAAATTGCCGTAAATATTACCTTTTCTTTTAAAATCGCCAGCTTTCGCGTTTCTTTTTTCACGTGAAATGAAGCTACGCAGTCGTTGCCATCATACTCGGTTTTAGGGTGCAATAACTTTTAGACTGCATCATTCGCGAAAAAAATAATAATAAAAAGCTCTTACACCAATATTGTTCGTAAGAGGAAGTACGCAGAAGGCACCCCGGATGTAAGGAGTTTCTTTCTTGCTGATAACGTAACGGAGGTAGAAACACGGGCTGCGATCTTGCAAACCTCTTCCAGCGTATGAGATCTTTGACATTGACAAACTGGCTTTGCTAATAATGCGTCCAGCATCAGGACTGTCTGAAACTTTCTCTTGCGAAGAACAGCGTAAGACGTATAAATACAGGCTGGTGAGTCGTACCTTGCTTCATTTTTCACCACTGCGTTTCTTTCGCGCTGAGAAACCGAGCACAGCTCTTGCCCGTCACAACCAGAACACACTTTCATCTCCGTCCTTTAACGATACGAGATGGCGTTTAACTTTACCTGCCACAACAAGCTGTCAAAGCCCCACACAAACAATCAACCCTTTAAACTCAAACCGTGCTCTTACCTGCAGTATCTCGTCGGACGAGAGGCGTTTTGCGAAAGGCAGCATTTCGCAGCTTTTCGCAATCCGCGGCAGCGTCGTTTTTCTTTTTTTTTTCCGCGAACCGACAGAAAACGTGGAAGACCGAATGAAAGCACGAACCCGAAGCGCCGAGCTGGTTTTGTTTCGCACGAGCGCGTCGCACGCCTTCGAGACATATACCGAACGAGACCGCATTGAGAAAGACAACAGGGAACCGTGTCTAGTGCTCGCTTGGTTTGACTCGCTCGACTGCCATACAGGATCCGCGCGATGATTTTTTTCCATTAAGAAGAAACCGCGTGTGCCGGAGACGCGGCTCACTTTTGCTGCCTGCAGCTTTGAGTCCAAGACAGCGCGGCACGGAGGCGGCAGCTGCGGTTGCGTCAGGCCGTGTTGGTGGATACTCTTGGCTTCTTTTTGCGTCTTTGCTCTTTTCATTTATTGTCCCGGATTGTCGCGAGACCGGGAGGGGACACTTCGTGGTCCCAACTGTGTGTGACAGGCAGCTTCCCCCTTCCGGAAATGCGGAGCGGCGACGAGACTGTTCCGCGTGCCGCGTTGCTTGATGCTGGGGCGAGGGTTAATAAATCGGGGCTTTATACGAACCGGCGCCACCACGTCGCGTTGTCGTGCGCCAAACGAAAACAATAGTAATGCGCATTCGCATCGGAATAAGCTGCTTCCAGATTCGTTTCGAAACGCGCCCGTATCGGCAACCGGATGGCGTCAGGTGCAACTGAACGGGGGACAGGCGTTGCGTCGCAACACTTCCACACACAAGCAACGGACGCCAAGTTTGAACCCCTTCCCACCGCGCAAGTTTTGGACGAGGCGGTGAAGACGAACCGGACGAGCAAATTGTAAATGAAGACAGTGGCAGCGAGTGGTGTGTGTGTGTGTCTTGTCTCCCCTTGTTTTAGGGGCGAAGCTCCTTAAGGCGGCACCCGTTCGTCCCTCGTAGTCGTAGTCGTAGTCCGTAACCAGTCTTACGCTTTGACCTCCAAGGTGGTGCCGGTGGGAGATTTTTCCTGTGCGTTGTTGAACAATAAAAAATTCGCAGCGGTAGCTAAAAGCCGACTTCTTCTGTCTCTCATTCCCATTAGCAGCCATTCTTTACCTCCAAGGTAGTGCCTGGTGAGATTTCTCCTGTGCGTGATTAAACAATAAAAATTTTGTTCAAAACGCCGTTTATTGATGAAATAAACCAACGAAAGACGCCAGATGTTTGTAAAAGCAAAACGGAAGAACGCCAGATGTTTCTAAAGCAAAAGGAAAAGACGCCAGATGCTTAACGAAAGACGCCAGATGTTTTCTAAAGCAATGGTTTTCTAAACAATGAAAATTCGCAGCGTACATGTAAAATTAAAGTGAGCTGCAAGTCGTCATAACTCATCGAACCTTTAGTATAAACGCGCCCTATCTCACGTCGGTGATGATGTACTGGGCAGAATTCACGGAAGATTCACGGTTTACCGATGATCCTCCGCAGCTTCGCCCACTCATCATCATGCACTCCGTGGATATGCTGTGATTTTTTTTAATTGGTTGTGCGTGTGTGATTCCGTCGCTTAACGAGAACAGCCTTCTTCGCAAAACACGGATGTAAGACTTCGCTTTGGTCGATTTCCGCAGCGCGTAGGATCCGCAGAGATTCTAAATCTTTTTTTTTTCTACGCGTCGCGGATTCCCTCATCCACCTTCTTTTTAAAGTCTTTTGTCTGCCATTACTACTTTCGTAGTGTAGAGCAGCAAACTGGATACTTGTGTTCTGGTTAAGTTTTTCGGCTTTCAGATTTCATTATTTGTTTATGGTTGCAGAACGAAAGGAGACAGACACTCAAAGAAGCCGAGGTATGTTCACACAGCAATTGAAATTGAGTTTTCCTTCACAGGAAAAAAAAAGGAAAAAAGCTTAATATATGCGTACTCTGTAAAAAAAAATCGATTAGCGGTGTCATTGAGCAGGATAGGAGGGAGAACGCAAATATAGAAATAGAGGTGTTATTGCAAAGCTCACTACTTAACCTTGCTTGCATTGTTTTCGGACATGCCCATTATTGGGTGGGAATAAAAGGGACGACGTTGATATGCACAGATGATACTGATCCTAAAGGCAGCGGATGGTACGTAAACAACAGCGTTAGCGTATAACCAACAACAAGAAGAAAGAGACAGACACAACGTCCATCTCGACTACTCGATCAAAATTTTCGGGTGGCGGGGCTCACGTTCTCGCTCGGTGTGGCATAGAATTTCGCAGGCACCGTATACATGTGCGCGCTCGCGGCAAAAAATAAAAAAGAAAGAAAGAAAGAAGCCGTCGAAGACCAGGATCAACGTTTCTTCTCGGAAATACCTTTTCGGGCGCCGGACCCTTCTCGTGACGGACGTTAGGCCTCGTTGCAGGATATTGGAGGGGCGTGACGGCTCAATATGTCTTAGTCTTGAAATCGAGAAAAGAGAGAGAAAGAGCCATCAGCTCGAAGGAAATGGTTGGTGGAGTCCTCCCGTGTCCAGTTCTTCGCAGTTTTGTTTTCGTGGACGCGGCAGATGTGGAGAGATAAGGTCCGCGCGTGGCAGGTCAGAAGAGGGAGTGAGGGGTGATAGGAGGAGAGGGAGAGGCTGGAGGGGGAGACATCCGAAAGAGCAAAAAAAAAAAAAAGAGTTATACCGGCGCCTTCTCGCATCAAAAGCGAGCGGGGGGTTCCTCCTCCCGTTGTGGCACACACCCCTGCCTGGATTCTATAGTTATTTCCCAATCCTTTTGTATTACGATCGTTATTATTTCTTCGTTTGTTTTCACGGCCGTCCACGGCTTCGATTTTCGATGCCCCGTGCCCTCCCCCTTTTACCTCATGCGCCCTGAGGATCTCGAAAGAGAAGCCGCCGACTGCTTGCCAATTTCTCTTTTTCTCTCTTTTTTTTTAGCCGTGTTCTTTTTATTTTGTTTCGTTTTATGTAATAAACTTTATCGCTAGCGTCGTTTCTGTATCTGCCACCATTTTCCGTCACTTCTACTCCGTCGATTTGATATCACGTCTTTCTTCTCTTTGAAGAATTCCCTTGTTCAGAAGCAAGACCTCAAAGACCTCATGGCTATGAAGCTGTCATTTTCTGTTATTATTATTATTATTATTATTATTATTATTATTATTATTATTATTATTATTATTATTATTATTATTATTATTATTATTATTATTATTATTGTTGTTGTTGTTGTTGTTGTTCGATCCTGGCCACTGTTTCGTCAGGGTGGCAGTTTGCAAAATTATACTACTACCATAAAAACTTATTACTAACTGCTTTGTGTTACAGTTTTCACGTTATGAAGCAAAAAATAACCATAAGCAATTGAGTCAAAGAAAGCTCGAGTGGTCTGCTTCGATTATTCCCGTGTTTTCAGCCATTATTCTAATGCGTCTCAGTGCACGTCGCCTGATCGACTGATTACATCTGTTTACGGCCACCAGTGCCATATACCTGACTAACCACGGAGCTTAACGTTCGAATCCTTCTTAGTGAATCATACTTAGCTCCTTTCCGATACACGTCCAAGCAGAGCCACCGTTTCAGTAAATTATTCCGTCTCCCTCATTTGCATCCACGATGCTTGCCTTCGCGTTTTATCAGACGTAGCCCGAATGTCACAGGCCCTAAACAAACTGCGCTCGTGTCCTCGGACTACCGAGATCTGCTACCGTAAGTGTACCTCGATACATAAAAAGAAAGGTAAGAGAGACTACCGAAAGCTCGAGTGAATGCTCCTACAGGTTGGCCCAGCTAACTCTAGACAGAGTTTAAAAATATGCCGCCGCATTTTGTAACGACGCGACCAAATGCTTCTTACTGACTATTGCATGGAGTAAGTCAAGGTATTCTTTTGTTCTGCTTAATTGCCTAACTAGGCAAGATTAATTAACTTCTAAGGCAACGAAACTGGGCGAAAAGTTTCATTGAGAAACTTGTAGGTCGTTTCGCAAAATGCCCCATCAGACGGCTTCCAATTTTCCATCCATTAAGTGTTGCTGTATTTCTGCTTACTGCGGGTGCCGGCGAAAAAAAAAAAAAAAAAAAACACGCGCGACATGCCCGCTTACGCGCCCCAATTGCAGCGCTCCCTAACGACGCGTACTAACGCGTCGTTAACACCAGTGTTCCCGCAGTACATGTTCTAATATAACATACCTACTACAAAAGGAGCCCTAAGGTGCACTATGCTGACAGGAAGACATATCCCTGTATCTGTATTTTTTAGTATTGTAGACGAGCCTCTACTCTTGTAGCAGGCAATCTCGGGGCGTAGCAGGCTCATGCGCATCTGCCAAGAGGTCTGCACGCGAACGTGAGCCGCTGCAGCTAGACAGAGCCGGCGGCGCAGGCACTCCCACACGACACAGAGGCGGCCCAGCGAAGCCCAGCCGGCGTTCGATAGGAGATTGCGCCGATAACGCAAGAGGAGAGAGAAAAAGAGAAGGTGGCAGGCAGTAAAGGCTAGACGGGAAGGCAATCGGGACATTACGGTGCAGCCGCCGCCCCCACGGGTCGATCCTCACGGCGCTTATCCGGCGCATTTTACCGCGTGGCTTTTCTGCAGTGCGGCGAAGCTAGCACGACGTAACTTGTTTTTTTTTCTTTTTGTTTCTCTCGAATTGAGGCACATCGGCGCGCTGCTTGCACCTGATGCATCGTCCGCCACGTAATTACTTTCCTTTATCTTTTTTAAATCTACGTTGAGGATGGATTAGGTTATAGTACTTGGTTCTATCAATACGATGGCGCAAGCCCATCTAACTCAAAAGCCTGCAGGGAGAGGGCGCTGACTTTCTTTTTGTTCTCCACGCTGGTATTACGCAGCAGAATTATTCTTCTCCACAAAAAAAAAAATATGGACTGCATTGGAGCTCGCATGAGCTTTTCCCGAAGGATGCGACGACATTCCCTGCCTAACCAAGCTGCATAACCGGGGGTTGTCGTCAGCGCGTGTGAGCCTTTGTTTAACCCTGGTATTGCGGGACCGCTGTGACCTTACCCTGTCGCGGTTACTCGCCTACCGATTATCACACCGTCAATGAAATCGCGATAGCGGAGCGTGCTCTATTGTTCACGCTGCGTGGGTCGTGCCGTTACCCGTTTCGCCCTGTTCACTCTTTTTCTTTTTTTTTTTCTTTTCGCGGAGCCAGAAGCTGTCGATAAATTGCTGCAGAGATGCAGCGACCCCGCTTCTTCTATAGCGCCAGTCACGGCAGCTAATTACTTGCCACCGATATATCACAACTTTCGGTGCTCTCGTGTTAGAAGAGGGCACAGTCATCATTTTCAGTTTATCTGCCCGTTCTTTCCCCTCGATGTTCGCTACTCTTTCACGTGATCCGAGTAATCACAGAAAGCAGGCCCGCAGGGTGGGGCTGGTGTGATTAGTGATCTGGGACTCGAGATAGGATTCGCTGAAGACTCGCGTTTTACCCGACGTAGCTTGAGTGTTCCTATCTTCACTGCATGGCTTCGTCACTGCTTGCTGTTTCACCAATAAACGTTTCTTCATCTCCCTCACTGAAGCCAGAACGTTCCTTCTTTTTTCGTATTGTGTTCTTTCTTGCTGTCGGGTTCGTCGATTGATGAGTTGTGTGATTTGATTCCGCGCGAATATTCTGGATTATTTGTAGCGGAGTCTAAGTGGACCCTCGACTACTGTTATCGTGAAAACTGCTTGACTATAAATGAGGGAAAGTTATACTACATTCGGCAAACTATTGGAAAGTATGTTCTATATCCGGCTTGATTGGCTTCGGACAATGGCTGACTTCTGTTCAATTCTATCTCAAAAGCTACATTTCACACACACATCGGCTCTATAAACAATCTCACCATCACTCGTCGCTACTGCGCAACGCATGGGACTCTTCATGATGAGAAAAAAAATGTTTTTAATGGCGACAAACTTCGTGAACTCTGTTCCACGATAGGGTCGACTTAGTGCACTCATTCTGAAAGAAAGGAGGTCGAAAGAGAGAGAGAGAGAGAGTATTTCGATGTGCTGGCTACACTCAGCACGAGCGCCGAAGAAACAAGCGCTCCACGAAGAGCAGTAACACGAAGAACTCAGCGCTGCGTGCACGACTTCTTTTTTGTCCGCGGGCGCACTTGGACGACAGCAACGCCAGCCGAATCAGTCACGGCCGTGAGTTAAACAACGCAGCGTGTATAGTGACTGCGCTATCCCCATTAGCCTGCTTAGAGAGCGCGCGCAGGGATTGCTTTGGCGGCTGGAGTGGGGAGCGACAATCCTCGCCCGCTGACGACAGTGCCGCGGCTGAAGCTCGCCGAAGCGAAACGGGCTCTGCTCGCTGAGCGCGGGACAACACCGCGTTCCAACTCTTGCTGGCCTCGTGTAAGAGAGACTGCGGGCCCTCGGTTCACTCGAAAGCGAAGGAACTCGGCTCTCTTTAAAAGAACCGGCAGCAGTATCAACCAGTGCGAGGAGGGACAGAGCAGCATACAGCGACGGCAACTTCAACAGTATAGCGGCACCGATAGCGGTGGAAGCTTGAAGGAGGGCCGCGCGGACTTGGTCTGAGAGCTCGCGGAGAGTTTTTCGCGCCGGCAGAGAAGGAACCGTGCTGCAGCTCAACTGCTCTACGCTTCACTGGGCAGGACCCGCTGAGTTTAATGGACTTGCTTGGTTGGGGGACTCACGGCTTCTTCTGTTTTTTTTTTTTTCTTCTCATGAGGGCGCAGGGGCCTTATTAGGCACTCGCGCACCGGTGGCAGTCTGAAGTGATTTTCCTTTGTTGCGATAAAGAAAGAAAGAAACGGAGAAAGTTTCCTTTTTTTTTCTCTCTTTCAGAAGAAACACCGCTCGCAGCTCGTGCGATTGTGTCACGGAGTGTGCATACAAGGAGGCCGAGAGAAAAAAGCGTCGCCTCGGGAAATAAGAGGAGAATACGTGGGCTATCTCGGTGAGGGTGCTGAGAATGAAAGCGAGAAAGAGAGAGAGAAAAAGAAAACGAGAGACCGAACAGAAGGAACTGACGATTTTTAAGTCGCGCTTGTGCTGCCAGAAGGCATTAGCTCACGCCTAGCAGGTTTTTAGCTGGCCACGTGTGAAGATATAGACGGGAAGAAAACAAAAAAATTACGTCCGCTTCGTGCTGTTAAAGAAACAAAACAGTTTTCTTGGAACTGAGGTGCCACACGTCGTCTTCTGTGAAGCAGCACTGAAGGGTTTATACGAATAAGAAAATGATAACTGAGCTTGGTTTGAACCTATACTTGCGCCTAATCGGGTGTTTAACGTTTTCAACGAACCTAACTTAAACTTAACCAACGCAGTCGAATTTTAGTTTTTCCCAGCGAGTGTGCTTTTTATTACGTGGCCGTTATAGGTAGTAAAGGATTTTCCTCTTTTTTTCTTTAGTTAAGGAAGCATTGTATTCTTTCTATCCGCGTTCGTCTCACGTCGCCGCCGGAAATTCTTGACGCGATATTGAGTGCAGGCGACCGTGATTAAACGAGATAAGCTGCTGTCTATACGGTTAGCCAGAAGAGACTCTAAGCTTACGACCCGTTTATTTAAATGTAGCACCACGAGTCCCATATCCCCCCGCTTTTTTTTTCTTCTTTTCGTTTTCCCTCATACTAGAAACGGCGGCTATAGTGAGAGCTTTCAATATTCAATGTTTAAAGCAGAAAGAGCGGCTGTGCGCACAGATTCGAAGTCATGACAGTATAACTCTGCACACCATCGAAACTTTGCTTCTATTCGTAACATCGACGTGGAAAGCGCTGGGTGTGCTTCGTCGATATATCTCGACGCGTGTTACCTGAACGGGCAGAGCCAAATAAATTATGGCATGAACGCTGCACCGGGATGCTGTCACATTGCGCGTGCCATTACTTGGTGTTACTGATATAAATGAAAGTGATTATATCCTGCGAAACATTTTCCGCCATGGCGATCACGTGCCTGCCAGGCAAGACGGCTAGTCGCCGACACTCTCAGCACGTGATCCACGTGACAAGAATTACATTGCCTCCGGGATCGGTCTTCCTTGCTTTGACACTAGGTGGAAGCATCGACTCTCTGTAGACCCGAGGGGTCGATTCTGGAGACATATAGTGTAGACGCTGCGCCGTGCTCCCGACCGGGCTGCAGAAATTAGGCGCATTTTCCTCTTCAAACCACCACCACCACCATATAGTGCAATGCTTACAGAAACGCACTATATACTGGTGAGAGACGGACCAAGCCTGCGCACCAAACCACATTCTTGGGAAGGGGGGAATAGATAGGACTGCATTATCAAAAAAGGGCGCTACGATTTATCACGCATATCTGTCGTTCAGCGCATTGAGGGAGAGTTCTTCTTTTTTTTTTTTGCGCCGTAATTACTTGAGTAAGAGTAGTCAACCAGCATACTAGAGGAGGCAGTTCATATGAGGATACATGTAAGTCTCGAGAGGTATAGATGGCGCTGCAACTTTTACGTTATGCCAAACTCGAAAAGTTTAGTCTAACCAACCTTGAAAATCCCTGGGTTACTATAGATGGCTTGCACTGACGTCACTGAAACCGCCATGTCGGGGTACTAACATGGTGGGGCGCGAAATATTTGATATCGCTTTAAAGATATCAGCACGTCGAGTGCAGGTTCTTTCGTTATTCATGCAGAGAGTCCAAAATCATTCCACCGGCGTCGTTATCAGCACGTTTACCGCCACGTGATTATGCTCCTTTGACGTCATCAAATACGCCATGTTGGAGTACGAGTACGTTGAAGGGACACTAAAGAGAAACAATGAATTGGTTTAGATTGATAAAGTGCGCTCAGAGAACTCTTGTGTAGTTTATTTCAGCACCACAGGTTTATTATTAGAGGAGAAAACCAAGTTCAAAGTTTCATTTTTAAATTTCGCGCCGAACTTTGTAATTCGTGACGTAAAAGATTTCAAAGAGCATTTAACGTATTTTGGCGCCACTGACTCGACGAAATTTCCACAAACTCGCCATGTCAAGTCCCTGGCCCCCTCAGAGGACAATGTACTTCGATTTAACCGATTAGGAACTACGTAGGCCCAAGCAGGCGCCGTCAAAAATATGTGACGTCACGGCAAATGGTGCGGGAATTCCAAGGTGGCGTCGCCACTTGTATTTTCTTTTTGCGCGTTTTCTCGCTTATTAAGCGTCTTCTCGCAGCAAGCGAAGTGTTTTTGGTATCGTGAAAGACTGCTTTACTAATGTGAGAAAAATCGTTTTGCTCTTTAGTGTCCCTTTAAGAACCTGCGTCAGGGACGTCGCGTGCGAGCTGTCTATAACGGATAATAATTGTTAGAGCTTTACGTCCCAAAACCACAATATGGTTATGAAGGGCGCCTTAGTGGAGGGCTCCGGAAATTTCGGCCACCTGGGGTTCTTTAACGTGCACCTCTATCAATAACCGAAGAATGTTACGTGGGCCATAGTATCACGAGGAGTGATATGAAGGCTGCGCCCTTGTAAGTCGCCAGCCATCAGCACAGCGATGCACTTCTGTCGCCGCTCCATCCTTAGCTATATGCTTTACCTCTTTCATGAACAAATGGAACGCGAACAAGAACGCACTTCTACCTTTCCTCATTTCCTGTCATTTCGAGATGACATTAGGTTCTGACTCGCATGCTTTTATCTTGAAACTTGCCGTCAAACTTGAAGCTTTTTGATCTTATCCTTGCATTTTCTTTACGCAGTGTTTGAAAGGAAAATGCAGAGTAAAAATTGAATTGAATTGAATGAATTGAATTGAATATATTTTTGGTGTAGGATAAGCGGCTCCAAGTAGAGCGGAAATGGTACTCTTCTTGATATTATTACCCCAGATATTACTTGAGCTAGGAACCGTGGCTCCTCGCCTATCTGCAACGGGGAGCCAGGCAGCACAGACAGCGAGGTAACATGAAGCAGGGGGTGCATTCCGGAAATTACGAGACAGCATATAGGGCGTATGTAAACGCGCTTCCGGTTGCCTGCCCGGCACGGAGCACCACTGTAGCCTTGGTTTCCCGGCATGCGACTGTAATATTGAGAAATTCTAAGGAATTTGAATTCATCAAATCTGCACGCATGTGATCATCGAGAGCTGTGAGTCAAATATGTTCTGGTCGCACTGTTCAAGGTTCTATGCTAAAGTTCAGTCAGAAATGGGCCGTCCAGTTACCTATAAACAGGCGTAAATGCCCGCAACCTGCGGAGTATGATTTATATTTGAGCATCTTTGGAAAAGTGTGATAGTTATCAGTAGTGGTGACGATGTAGCAGCAGGTGTAGTTTTGCCTGGCGCACAAAGCCGATAAATGTTCCTCCCGAGCCTCCTACGTGTTGATATCAGGGGCGTGTCATCATGTGTTGATCAGCACCATTTCTCGCACAAAGGGATTATAACTGTTGGTGTTTTACGTGCCGAAACCACGAAATGATTATGAGCGACGCCGTAGTGGAGGGCACCGGAAATTTCGACCAGTTGGGGTTCCTTAACGTGCACCTTAATGTAAGCACACGAACCTCCAGCATTTTGTATCCATCGAAATGCGGCCGCCGCGGCCGGGATTCGGCCCCGCGACCTTCGAGTCAGCAGTGATGTCCCACCGCGGCGAACAGCAGTCGTTGCACTCTCTAAATGCCGCGTGCCCTCTGCGGAAAACGACGTCTTCAAAGGTTCTGCGCGTGAGAGCACCCTTTTGCAGGCTGTGAGTAGTCGTTTTATCTTTCCGTGGCAAATTGCGGGCATACTCATCGCGTGATGTCAAGCAGATTTCACCAAAGCCTGCCAACAATTTTCGGCAATTTAAAGAAACGCCGATTGTCCGGTGTAGCACTTCGGTTTCGCAAACGGACCATCTGAACTTGGATCAATCAGCCAGGCCTTAATGCTGGATCTGTAACGGGAAACTTCTTTCACTTACTCCGGTTTTGTTTGCGTCATACCAAATCAACGCGCGTTTTCTCTCTCTTAAGTACCGAACGTGCCTGTATAAAGCCAATGATGCTTACGCAAATGCGCCGTGCGACGCGAAGTGCGTCTGTCGTTATGATTGGAGAAAGCGTGCTTGCCCAATACACCGCATCGTATACAAGCCGCTCCAGAACTCGGCTACACGAGCACTCCGACGCCCACATTAGTACTCCGCATTTGTAACTTTTTTTTTATTTCGAGTCAACGTACGCACCTCTAGCTGGTAGCAAAAACCACCGAGAGCGCGGAAAGAGAATAAAACCTTATATCTGATTAATGGAGAGCATTAATAATCTAGTAGTACCACGTGCTTTCTTCAGCTTTTTGTTCTCCCCAGCTCTGTCCCCTACCAGGCATGAATTCGTCGCGCGCAAACGGTGATTTCTCTTTTATGCAGTGGCTGCGCGCCGGCGCTTCATAGTAGAGAAGGATTGCGCAAACGACAAACTTGCGTTAGCGGCGATTTGGATGGGCAATTTAGTCCCTCTTGTAATGACACAACTGGAGAAAACCTGATTATGAGAACCTAATCACCCGGTCCGTTATGAGCGCTGCTTTATGTAGTGCCACACCGCGTGGCTACTAGAAAGGAGGGCCGTTCACCATTGCGTTTCTTCTATATTTTTTTTCCCCGAAGCAATCAACGCGTCCCTTCTTAGTTTTGCCCTCTCCACTTCGCACTTACAGGCCGTGAGCTGTGCTGTATGCGATCGCTATGCCAGTATTGAGCAAATTAGTGCTTGAGAAAGGGCGTACATGGAAGTTATTTGACTAACAAAGTATGCGCTTTTACTTCTTTGCATATAATAAATTATTGCTCTCTTTTACAGTTAACGAACACGCTAGCATTAAAAATTAATGTATTCAAGAGCTCCAGTAAACAGGCTTCGTTCTGTCAAGTTTCGGCATCAGCGAACGAAATTTTAACGTTATTTATTTGCAAGCGTAGTTGTCAGTTAGCCGGCCGCCCTAAGTTCAACAACAGTAAAAAAAATTGCCTTTAAGGGGCAATTTAAGGGGCACGCCTAGAGAGAAAGATAAAGAAAGGCTGGGAGATTAAACAGAGGAAGCCTTAGGTTTTCTACCCTGTATTTTTGAAGGGGAAAGGGGATCTAAAATAATGAGAGAGAAGAAAAAGAATTTGGGACGACAGCAGGGGACAAAAAAAAAAACAGTCATAACTGGTAACGTCGTCCTAGTACTACACAGCAGCATTGTCTGCCAGCAGTCACAGTCATTCAGTCCGGCTGCTTGAAGAAACCGCGACAACTCCCACCACCACAACTCCTAATCAAGGGTGAGAACAAATTCTGTCTGAGGGCATTAAAAAAAAATTTTTTTTTTTGCTGAATTCGTTGCAGCTGCACTTGACGGCACGGATGCATACGACAGTGAGACTGCATGAACTATGCAATAACACTGACGACAAGAAAATTATGCGAAATAAACTTTCATAGCCATCATTATAGAGCTAACGGGTGACGTATCTCGGTGCGTCTGTTCTTGCGCGTTGCACTGCGCGTAAAATCTTTTGCAGATATAGGAATCCAGTTACGCCGGTTATAGCGCAATACTCATGAACACGTTTGTTTCTTGTGACATCAGAGTTGTAGGAAACAGATGAGTGAACACTTTTGACCCTGCATCATAGTGTCATTGCTGCTTTGGAATCATCGCAATGTGATTACTACTGATTTACTCTTATTCAAGTAGTTCTGATACCACTCTAAAGAAGTCTTACCGTAGCATGAATAATGACGGATCTGCCATAAGAGAATAACTAGAAAGCATAACGAGCATGCACATAAAGAAATATGGGTATAATGATTCCAAAATCGAGTTGTTGGAATTAAGCGCCTGTCTGCGTCTTTCGTCTTTCTTTACATGAGTGCAGGTCTTGTTGCCAAAATCTAAGTATTCAATTGCTAGAAGATAAGTTGAACTTAGCTAAAAGGGCAAGAAAGCGCAAAGCCGCCATGCTATATACACAGGCTAACAGTTTGGCGTAAATATAAGCGCTTCGCTCTCTCTTTTTTTACAAATCGTCTACCATTTAAACGAGACGGTGCGTGTGTACTGTTGTAGTGTCCTATGTTCCTAATCCTACTGCCGTACAGAACGTTAACTGAAGTTGCATTTGATGAATAGCACACTCGGGTGGTCGTTTTAGGGCGCTATGACTGTGCTTGAAAGTGGTGAATTCAGCAGCTTTAAATCTCTACAAAGAGAACAAGCAGGTATGCAACTCATGTTCCTCCTTCCTTATTATGCACTGGCCCGACTATATTAGTAGTATAAGCTTAGGTGCCATTTACATAAATTTTTCAGAGCCTCCGGTTCGCCCTAAAAGGACTGGCCGAATGTACCATCAGTGAGAAGGAGAGTCCCCTTTACGTTTCCCTGGCTCCGCTTTGAAATTAACGTATTCTATAAGCGAAAGCATCGTAGCACCCGCTTCTGTACTTGTTATAGACTTTTCGCCTTTCGTCTTCCGCATTGTGACCTCAAGTTGACGTAGGGCGCGCAGGACGTAGTCAAATCGAGTGCATGCCACCCCCCCCCTCATCCCCTTCTTACATACGTAGTATAGGAATGCACAATAAATACAAAACCAGTAAGAATAATGCGCCTGAACGTGTTGTCCCCTCGTGTATACTAGCTGCGCATTTTAATCCTTCAAATAGCCATTTTCGATGGAGGCGAAAATGTTTGAGGCCCGTGTACTTAGATTTAGGTGCACGTTAAAGAACCCCAGGTGGTCAAAATTTCCGGAGCCCTCCACTACGGCGTCTCTCATAATCATATGGTGGTTTTGGGACGTTTAACCCCAGATATTATTAATCCTTCAAATAGCGATAAGCAGCTCCGAGGGGGTGGAACTCTACATGATATATCGATGTTTAAGCAAGCAAGCAAGCAAGCGAACACACACACACACACACACACACACACACACACACACACACACACACACACACACACACACACACACACACACACACACACACACACACACACACACACACACACACACACACACACGCGCGCGCGCGCGCGCGCACACGCACGCACGCACGCACGCACACACACACACACAAACACACGCGCACACACACACGCACGCACACACGCGCGCACACACGCACACACACACGCACACACACACACATAGAGAGAGAGAGAAAGCTGTCGCTCCTGAACCGTGCGTGAGTAAACAGTGCGCATGACAAATGATTGACCGGGTAGCTCATAATAGTTCTATGCCGCCGTCTCAGCGACTGTTGTTTGTTCAGCGTCTGTTACAATAATGCTTTGCATATGGTATCTCCTACTCATTATAGACGCTTGCCGAGATTGAACGTTCCTCGTGTAACGACGGCCGAGCCTGTTAAACACCTCACTCGCTCGTTCATTGACTTCTGCGAGGCTTATATTTCGACTATATTTCGTTTCAAACGTCAGGTGCAACGCTATGGAAGCCATCGAAACTTCTTGCAATAGATGCATTTGCAATTATTTTACCACCCATAATGTGAATTTGTTTTTCATTTTTAGACTGAGTGATATATCAGGATCCATTGCGCCTTAGAAATAAAGAAACCTCGTTATTTCTACGGTTGGAATAAGTTGTTCTGCATTGCTTAGCGTCTGTTTGTTTTCTTATCGGGGCCTCCGCGATTCGTTCCGGTAGCGCGCAGTCGGAGCCAATAGCGGAGGCCACGTGTATGACGACGAAATCCAGGCCCGAGATGCGTGGACTTACACATCGTGCTGACCGAACTACTCGCATATTCCTTAGTGTTGCACTTGATGTATGAAACGGAGTATGTACGGCATATACCACAACCTCCCGTGTCGACGTGAACTCCATCCGGTACGGCTTCCGCTACTGGATGCATCCATCTCTGCCAGTTAATCCTTCCTGCGCAGGCCGCATTAACAAGTTCACGGACGAGCGATGGCGGATGACGCACGCTTTTTTTCTACACGAGAGAGTCACGGTCCTGTCCCTCCTGCGCGTCGTCCGTCGGTTACACGTTACCCGTCACAGTCACCGAAGAAGCGTGACGAGAACGTTCCTACACGCCCGTCGTGTCCAGTCGGAGCCGTGAAATGGGGCGTCACGATTTGAGTTCCTAAAGTAATGCAAGCGGGCTGGCTACGTCCCCGAAGCGGCGTCGTTTCGGTGTCCGGGGCGCCACGACCTCGGGGACATCGCTTGTGCATGGCTGTCACATGTGTCGTGGGTCCAGTATCTTGGGATTGGGAGACGTCGTAGACATGCGAAGGGCCGTTACACTTTGTCAGAAGGTCAGAGATCGTATACCGCTTGCTGTGATGCCGGCAGACCACCAGGCCCCTGCCGCATAGTTCACTACGTCGTCTGGGAACGGTTTCTACTGGCGCTGCATCAGCTGGAGTTAGAAACGGATATAGATCATTACCGAGCTGACATGGGCGATCACAGGAGTGCAAAAGTGAATCTAAAAGTGAAAAAAATAGGAATACTCACAAAATTGCGTATATAGGCACGACCGACAGTAGCGTTAATTCTCGAGGAACATTGACTACGTGCAATATTACATCAGATATACAATTCACGATCAATATATTTCAACGATATAGTATAGTCGTCAACGACGCTGCGGCGGAAATTAAGATTTCTTTCAAGTGAATATTTTTTAACCTTAATTTAATTGCATGGAGTGGCCGACTGCATGCAAATAAGTCGTTATGTTTATATCCGTAAATTATGTACAATTATACATGGTCTTTGTTTTTTTTTTTAAATTTGGAGATTCCAGATATGACAACATGCACCCTCGTTCACATTAACAGAATGTCTAACTGCCTCGCCGTTCTGAAATCAACCTTTCTAACTATGTATTTTACAAACCTGAATGACCCTCTACCACAACTAAGCGGCGTGAGCACTCATATTGCTGCGACCGCCGTGCCTTGAAATCGCGCCAGCACGTGCAGTGCATCAGAGAAAGACAGCGCAGAACAACACCACATGGCCGGCCCGAGGCGCCAGCGACGGCCGGCGCTGCAGATATGGCACTTGAAGCGCACGTGTTGTAAACTAGATCGGATATGAAAACTCGGCTAGCTCGCACAAAGGGCGCGCGTCGTAGAGTGCCCTTTTCTTTTCAGCGCAAAAGAGTCATGCCGTTGTTCCCGGTGCCTCGACAAACGCTGCTGCCATGCGCTTGCGCGCAGATTGTCCCTCGCTGAGGCCCGTGATTTCGTTCGCACGCAAACGAGCGCTGGCTAGGAAGGGTAGGGTTAAAGAAGGGGGAGGCATTAGAGCTGCAGCCCGTGAATGTCGAGAAGTACACACGGTCGGCCTCCTTTATTCTCGCCCAAGCGCAAGACTCTGGCACAAACGCACGCACAAAGGCAGGCAGGGTGCAGGCCGTGGGGCGCGGCGGTGTTCAAACTCTTATCGCCGCTTACTTTGGAGGCCAGCCGCGGTTAGAACCGCTTGCCCACGCGCTAGCGGGTCGCGTTTAATTAGAGGCCCCCTGCTTTCCTGTGTTGAACGCAGTGGCTTATCGGCCGCACCGCGGGCGACCGCGCAGCGTGAGGAGACGACGTCTAGCTCGCCGCCGGCCAGCCTGCGGCTCCGCTGGTGTCGCCTCCACACCGGCAACCGACGCACCGTGCGTCTGTCGACGCTCGCGTATATCGCGATAGCGTCCGCAGCAGGCGTGCTGCACTGCAGCTCCCGCACGTACTTCTCCCGCAGTGCCGGCGGGTTCTGCGGTGTCCCGGTTGAGAAACCGTCGGATGCGACTCTCCTCTCTCGCCAGCTGAACCCTTCCTTTCCTTAAAGCACGTGTCGTTAAATGAATGCATCGTGTTCCATTGCCGGAGCGGCAGTCAGAATCGGAGGCCGCAGTCGCTAAGCAGTACTAGCGACCGAGAGTCAATCGGCTGCCGATCTTTTTCGGTTTTCTGGTTGTTCGTATTAGCTCGTGCACGTGAAGGACTGAGGAAATAGCGGCTTGATCACAACCAGGTCGTGATGATATTTAGCTTGACTGGTACAAGTACAGAACCCCTATGGCAACGGTATCCCACAAGATATTTGACGAAGAAACTGAAATACCTTAGGGGAGCTCTCGAAATCGTAGTGTCAAGAATTCTGGTCTCACTGTCCACCCACTGGTTTTCACTTCGCCCGCTAGCTGTCGCCAGCAGTTTGCGTATGCGCAGACCGTTTAATTTGGACAGCACTATTTTATTCCAATTAACTAAAAAACGCCTGAGACATTCGTTCATCTAGTCCTATGAACTATCTACAGGTCTTTCTAATGGGCGTAGACGATGTTTCTTGTTGCTGCAAGCAAATGCAAAAATATCTTATTTATAGGAAAACACTCTTTTTGTATACAGAAGCACATGTAAGGGGCTTTTCTAGTTCCTTCGAGCACGCATTCTAAAGACTGACCAGCGTGAAAAGAGCGGCGCTGACTGATTTCTCGCTGGGAAGTTCTGTGGTCAATAGACAGTTTGTTGGCAAATAACTCTGTAAAAGACGCATTGACCGTGATGTCGTACAAGATCTGTGAATCCCTATATAGAACTTTTACTGAGCCGTTGTCAGTTGGACATATGTGACCATATTATGCATGGAACAGGAGAAACCCATTAGGAGGCCAAAGGTGCTTCCAAGATGCCTCTGAACATTCTGCAGGTAAATATATTTAAATGAAGTACAACAGGATAAGGTATAAGACCTCCGGCGTCTCAGTTTCACCTATAGGGATATGCGAATTCGCTTAAAGTAAACGGAATAAAATGTACGATGCGAAAAAAAAATAGTTTGTATGCCAACTACATTCAGTTTCAAGTACACATTTACTTTCAAATACACAATAGTAAGCAATGAATAATAAACAAAAGCAATAACATCGACAAAACAAAGACCGCGAATCGCTGCGCATAATATCGCCATCGCTATTTTCAAACAGACGTTCGTACTTAAATAATAAAGAACTATTCTTCTGCTGTGAGAGCTATCGTTTCCAGGTTCCTAAGGTTAGGCGTGATCTTGGTACATTGTATGGAGCAGCAAACCATGTGCGACCTGGGTTATCTCATTGCCTTTCCTTTGCCAGTTCTCTCCCTTTCTCTCCTTTTCTCTTTCCTCTTGGCTCAAGTATTAAGTCGAGTTACATTTGTGCCATGATCTTGTAGAGCCCTAAGTTTGCTTCGTCAGTTACCTGCGGACGCATACGGGCGTCGCGCATGCGGCCTCCCTGTAGCTCGCGCCAACTCAGCGCTGCACCCATTTAGCCCATTTAGCGAGAAAGCCGTAAACACTCGCGCGGCGCTCGGATGCGCCCACAACGCTCGCGATGATGATGTGAGGGGGCAGCGACGGGCGCTTGCGGCTGCCTCCACCCTTTTAGCCCAGCCATGAGCGATTGCCATTGTGTGTCAGGCTTGGAAAGGAGACCCGCGAGCCTCGTGCGCTACCTCCCTGTCGGCGCATCTCCATTCTTCTCACATCCATGCGCCTCACGTGTCTTGCCGCTGCTTCTACTGCCGCTGTCAGGCCGCGGAGAACGTCTATGCCACTGCAGGCCTACCGTGCATGCAATAACACCAGGGGTCACACACACACACACCGCCGCTGCCGCCGCGCTGCGGTGATTTCGATTGACAAGGAGATAGGGCGACTTTCGCAGGCAAGCCTGCGCCGTCCGGGGTGTACGTGCGTTTGCGACAGGGCTGTGGTACGGCGTTGGACGTGCCTTTGCGCGATAATATAAACGACGTTGTCCGGCCGCGCTGGCGGGTCGATAAGAGCGTGCCAACCTCCTGGCCTGTGTACAGAGTCGCGGTTTCTTGCAAAATGTCTGTGAACGACTGGGGCGAATTTCAGTAAGCGATAACGAATGTGACAGTGGTGTCTTTATGATGAACGCGCTATACAATGACTTGGGCAAAATAAAGACGTGTGTGAATATTCTGTATCTGGTTTCATTGATTTGGAAGCGCTATACACATAGGCGTGCGCAGGGTTCCCCATCAGGGGTGCAAAGGGTCATCGCAGCGCCCCCCCCCCCCTTCTAAGTGAATGTATGGGGCAGATTTTGCGCCCCCCCCCAGCCTCTTAGGTTACTAGAAGGGTCAATGTACGGGGCAGATTTCGCCCCCCCCCCCCTCTTAGTTGATAAGGGGCGGGGCCGCCCCCCCTGCCCCCCTGCGCGCACACCTATGGCTATACAGCAACGCGAACGAGGACAGGAGTCAACAGCTGCTTTCCTTGCTATTTTTCTTTGGTGCAAGTAAGTTGGGGAAGGCATGCGTACGAAGTTGCGAATGCAGTGCAAGAAGTAAGTCTGAGGTTTGGCGTTTTCGTGTTTTTTGCAACTTTCGGGGCACTTTCCGAATAGCAGATCCATTTCAACCTTAAGTAATATAGTCCTATATTTTTCGATGTAGTCGGACGGCCGAACTGGAAGAAAAGACCAGAGAAAATGAGCGGGTGATAATGCGGCGAGCAGGGATGTCTGCGTGACATCTGTGTAAGTTTTGCGTGTTTACTACGTGCAAATAATATGATCGATATGTCAGAATCCAGCATGTTTTATCAGGGCTGTTTTATGACATAAACATATCAGGACGCATAAATTTTGAATAAATTTATTTTATTTTTTTTGGCTGGCCCTTGGCCCAGATACTCTTCATTATGGGTATAACATCTATATGTGCTGGAGCTGCGTGGTGAGAGTGTTTTCATCTCTTCTGTTAGCCGTATACACCACCGGAGATACGAAATGAATGAATGAATGAATGAATGAATGAAAATACTTTATTATGCCAAAGAAATTCTCCCGGCGAAGGTGGAGCCCTCAGTCCAGGGCCCCTGTGGCCTTTGCCATCTTGCGAGCTCTGACGATAAGCTTGATCTGTCCAGGTTACGAGCAGGGCAGTGCAGACTCCCGCTGCTCCGGTGTTGGTGTGTTGTTTATTGGGGCACTACATTTGATTTCGGTAAAGCGTTGGCTATTCCTCGCGTCATCATAATCATCATCAGCCTGACTGCGCCCACTGTAAGGCATAGGCCTCTCTCCATCTTTCACCATATGGGGAGAGGCCTTTGCCCCATGTGTTGCCCATTTTCTTCTTCTTGATTTCGACTAAGATGTCCTTGGAACCTGTTTGTTCCCTGAACCACTCTGCTCTCTTCTTGTCCCTTAAGGTTACACCTGTCATTTTCCTTTCCATGAATCACTACTTCGTCCTCAATTTCAGTTAAAACTTCTTTGTAAGCCTCCATGCACCTTTCTGCTTACAGAGAGGGTTCCTCGCATAGCGGGCCTTTATTGTCGCGTGTTTCCGGGCAGATTCCGTATATAGATTCAGGTTTGGATACGGATTAGCCTGCTGTTCTCTCCAGGCAACTGACAAGGAGAGACTAAACTTACGTCATTGTGTCTGTGTTGCGCAGGTGTGTCGCCCTCACGGCGAGAGTAGAGTGACGATGGAAGGAAGACAGTGTTTACCGGCGAGCCACACGTGATGTCTCCAGCAGTAGCCATGTGGTGCGCTGCGCTGGCGCTGCTGCTTTGTGCCGCGGCAGCCGCGGGTCTCGAGTCGCCATCGGGCAGCGGCGCGGCCTCCTCCTCTTCAGGTCACTGTCCCAGCGCTTGCACCTGCAAGTGGAAAGGCGGCAAGCACACCGCCGAGTGCGTCAGCCAGGGTCTCTTCTCCGTGCCCGTGGGTCTGCCCCAGGGACTACAGGTCAGTGCGAACATTGCGCACAGTCATATTTTGCTAATATCACGCAACGCGGTAAGTGGCATCTAGCAAGTGACTGATAACCTTAGCCTACTAAGTCTAGCCACCCCATTAGCAAACGATCCCGGTCTGGAAGATATTTCTCAATCTCACCGAGCTCAGCTCAGCGCCGCTCCTCGGCTAAAGAAGGTGCTGCGCTTTTTAAGAATTGTAGCCGAGTGTCACTGAAGTGCTGCGACCACTTCTGTACAGGGGCGGCGTAGCCATTCATTGCTATAAACGAGGCTACGAACAGTGTAAGAACCTACCCAGCCCTTTGTCGTAGAGTAAGGACAGGAGGCCGAATTCACAATGCTTTTCGTTCGTAAGCGCTTTTTTGCTATTGGCCAGAAGCCTCCACTAATAATATGCCCGGCAGGCTGAAACTTCATCTTAAGAAAAATTCCAGCATAAGATATTCTTGGGAATACGGGCCCAGCTCCGTAAGATAAATAATGGAAGAAGGAAAAGAGAATGGAAAGTACAGCAAGTACACATTGATAGTCGCTGTGGCATGGTATTTGAACAGTCACTGGTCACATTGCATGTACCCTCTCTGTAACTATAAAGAAAGTTATCGAGGAGCCTGGTATCACATTATGCAAGAGCACTCGTTTGCCTAAATTTACATGCTCGTTAAATAACACCAGGTGGTCAAAATTAATTCTGTGTTTCCGAATATGGCGGGCCTCATAAGTATATGAAATTGTTCTGTCCAATAAATTCCCATCATTTAAATCTCTTAATGTGCATCCGCATTGACCAGCTGTAGTCGTACCCCTATAAGTGACTGCAATTGGACCATGTTGCAGGTGATCCACTTGGAGCGGAACAACTTCCATTCGCTGCCCGGCCGCACGTTCCAGGAGCGCGGCCTGGTCGACCTTCAGCGGGTGTTCCTCTCTCAGTGTCGTCTAGGACGCGTGGCGCGGGACGCCTTCCAGCAGCTCACCAACCTGGTCGAGCTGGACCTCAGCTGGAACCTGCTCACGGCCGTGCCCAGCGCCGCGCTGCGGGGTGTGCCCCACCTGCGCCGGCTGCAGCTCAGCGGGAACCCGATCGCGCAGCTCGACAACGGCAGCTTCGTGGGCCTCCAGCACTTGACGTACCTGCACCTGTCGCGCTGCCAACTGCGCTCCATCGAGCCCGGCGCCCTGGACGGCCTACCGGCGCTCGAGTTCTTGCTGCTCGACTACAATAGACTCACGACGCTGCCGGCGCAAGCGGTGTCCCCCCTTCCAAGACTGTCAACGTTGCACCTGCAGGTAATGCACTGGTAGTCTTACCTGTATGGATGGAACGGCATTCGTGACCTCCACTTAAAGCGATAAGCTTTAGTTTTCCTTCCACTCTATATATACAAGACCATGAGAATTGACTTGTTTGTTTGTAGTGAGCCTTAACTGAATTTAGCCCTAAGTAGAACTGGGATTTAACTGCTACGATCGTAAGTGTCACGAAGCTGAGGCTTTCGAAGGCTACCAGCTGGCACTCAGCCAAACTCGAGGCATATCTATACATGCATAACAATAGCCAAATTGACCGCGCTATAGTTAGTAAGGATCTATAGTGGTGTTTCTTAGCGCATGTAATTTGTGTTACGGTGTTCCCGGGTACCTATAAAATTAGCACTGCATCATACACCGCTTCCACTGTCCCTCTACATTTTTCATTAGCGCGAACAATATTTAGTCCGAAACATAGCGCGTTTCCGCAACATCCAGTTCCTGCAGAACATCCATCTTTTATAACATCGACTAAACGGTTTGGTGCTCCATCTACTCGTAGTTTTGCCTGTTTGTTGCTGTATAGAAGAAGACTGGTAAAGCGGTACGTACACTCACAGAAAAGATGGAGTAAAAAGGGCGACTTTTTGTCCCACAACAATAATCGTAATTTATTTAGCCTGCGTTTCCTCGCATTATCGCCGCGCACCCGGCACTTTCTGGTCACAAACGGCATGTGCGCTATCAGCGTGACATAGCATTCTTGGTAGGAAAGTGGCCAGCGCCGAGTTTTAAAGAAAGGAAACGCAAGCGAGACAGATGGCCTATTATTGTTGGGGAACAAAAAGACGCCCCTTTTACTCGACCTTTTCTGTGAGTGTAGAGCGGCTGTACGCAGTACGTCAGGTTGTGTTTACACCATTCGGTCAGTATGTGACCTCTGGTGCCTACTTGACGTCAGCAATTACTTGTCCCACGCAGGGCAATCCATGGCAATGCGACTGCCGGCTGAGCAGCCTGCGACGATGGATGCGCACCCGCAACATCCCGCTGGGAGAGCCGCCGCGCTGCGCGGGCCCACCGCGGCTCGAGTCGGCCTCGTGGGACGAGCTCTCGCTCGAGCAGTTCGCGTGCCCGCCGCAGGTGCACGCCGATTCTCTGGTCAGCGTCCAGGAAGGACGCAACGCCACGCTCGTCTGCCGAGTCCGCGCAGACCCGCCCGCTGTGCTCAGGTTCGTACGCTTCACCCACAGCGACAACGAAAAAACAAAAAAAAAAACAACAACCTGGAAGCGACCCTAATTCTTTACTTCGGTGCCTAGTAGCGGCACTCGCACGTGGGCGTTCGTGTGTATTCCTTGGGTTAGCTTTCTGTTTCGCGCGCTGCCGAAGCGGATCTCGGAGGCCACGTACAAAGACGCGGGTGGTTGAGATCTGCTCCACCAGGTGACGCAACGATCCCAGCCGCTCACATTCCTTTACCACTCTCATTTCGTATCCATGAAGTTGATTCCTCCTCCTCCTTTCAGTGGACTGAATCAATGCCACCTAGAAAAATATTCTAGAGGGCGCTGACTGAATTGATTAGTTTACATTAATTATCCTCACAGTTATTTGAGCTGAACCTTATGTTAAGTAAAGTTATGCTCCGATATCGTAGGTGTCCAATATGCACCTCTTAACTTGAACCAGAATAATCGACTTTCATTCTTTAGAAGACTTTTTATGAATACTCGGAAAGCCGGAAGTGAGTGCCCGACCGGGAGTGCTTGGAAGAGAAACAAGAGTGTCGCTTGTTGCTCGTGACACTAATCTCGGAGGACGTAATCGCGCTGAGATTCGCTATGCATTCTCCAACCGCTAGGGGCACACGTACTTTGCTGAGGTGCTTTTCACAGGCTGTTCATGAGAAAACTAACACTACCAGCCCATACAGTTTTGTCGTGATAGCTTCGCACTTTTTGTGCTCACTTTTCACCAACCTAAACAAATCGAAATTTCATTCTAGTTGACTTTGAATGGAAGAGCCATTGAATTAGAGCAATTACCATTGAAACTAGTGTAAGTGGTACGAATGATCCACTTTGTACAACCAAAAGAAGTATTTCATGGGAACTTAGGTAGACAATACAAGGATAAAAAATACCGCCGAAGGCGTTCGTGTCGAATCTGAGCTGTAATCAGTTACGAAATGCTAGTTTTATGGTATTTCAATAGTGCAGCTTAATTTATCCATAGGATCTAACCATCGGGTGCAGCGTGGGTTGTGCGCGCCGCAATTAACCGCAAGCGCAGGTTGTCATGGCAACTACCTGTATAGGAAACTCCAAAGATAGTGCTGTCTGGCCAGTCTATTGATGGTACGTGTATGAGTAATAGAGCAAGTAGGGCGAATGCAAAATAACATAAGTACAGCTCTCGTAATGCCTTGTCTTCTATTATTTGTTGTTTTTTTAGCTGTCCTGTGTTCAGTAAATGCAGAGCATATTTGGCAGCATTTCTAGCAGAACAGACGTCTGTTGCCGGGGGTCGCTGGAACGGGCTAACACAAAGATATAAGGTAACCGGATAACGCTCAGGCTGTCCTTGTGACAGGTTTCCCTTCTCTAGCTTCGCTCGCCATGCTTTTGTCCTCAGCTTCCCCATCACCAGATTGGCACGCCAGGCTCGGCTAAGCCGACAGCTCACGGCTATAGGCTCAAGATTAAGCGCCTTCTCTCTAAACGGGTTTGCGTGTTTAACAGATTACGTTGGACGGCGTGACTTTTTATACTGATTGAACGTGAACATGCTCATCTGGCGCTCAGCAGAACCCAGGGAAAGCACACTGATGCTCGTCTGGCGCTCAGGGAAAGCACACTGTTGTTTATATCGATGTTGAGAGAAAAACGAATCGAACAAAGTAGTCTAGATCAAATAATAAGAATAAAAATTCGGCAGATACCACGCGTTGTGGGAATCGGTTTCATGCGAAGCAGTCAGCGAGTACTTCTATGCTGTACTTTATGGCTTTGCGCCAAGCGTTACGAGGTGAATCGACGTGTTTTTGTCAGTATAGTAGATATGTGCACATCGTGGCCTTACCAGGCACGTCGACAGCAATGGCATTTACAGGGTAACTTATGGGGCAACGTAACGTCGACTCTCACGTTAGAGTACATACGTCTGTATTATCGAAACTAAGTGCACTTTATGGTGCAATCATGGGAATATCATAAGTAACTTTCGGGTCGAGCAATGCTTCAATACAGCTTGCTGAATCATAGGAATACAAATGTAATGTTTATTAGAGTGCTATAAAAGCGGAGCCAACACTAGAACCACAGACGTTAATCTGATATGACGCCTGTATCGTAGTAGTACGTATGTACTGGTTATTGCTTTCTTCTAAGCTTATATAGCCAGCACCGCAACCACAACTGACGTTGCACCGACATTAAGCCTGCATAGGCTGTTTTTCCAAGCCAGTTTATAGACCTGGCGAGGCTCTGTGGTAGAATACCCGATTGCCACGCAGCATGCTTGGGTTCGATTCCTGCTGCGATCCTAATTTTTATTCTTTCAATTCGTCCGGTCAAGGCTTCTGATGTCGGTTTTTCTTAACGATCTTGTATTTAAATTACCAATGTCTGTTCTCGGCGTTCCTTGGTAGATATAAACTGTCAAACACCCGTGGCGCAAAACCGTACACCGCGGCCCTTGGTAAACGGGTATGTGCTACACGTGTCTGGAGGAAAGGGTTTGACGACGTACGCGACAGGATTTTCATGTTATTCATGTCATGACGGGACAGTCATGTTCGTCAAATCTTCTTGCCCTCTCATGCCAATTTTGGTCGACACCAAGTTAAGGAGGCGATCATGAGAGCACCCAGACGTAGGCGGCTAGATAGATAGATAGATAGATAGATAGATAGATAGATAGATAGAAACGCTCAAAGTGCCAAAGGTTCATTCCATCATCACTTCCATACCTGCAAGAACTTCAATTTCGAAGCGCATAGACACTGAAACGCCTCTTCGCAATCCTCGCAAGCTGCGCTGCCTAAACGAGTCCACGTTAGGCGCTGGCCTTTTTCTGCACGTGTCACGTCCCGCTCTATGCCGCTGGTGACGTTGTTCGTGTGTTCATAATTGCCTTTCTTTTTACGCTCTAGTGGTCACAATGTAAAGAGAAAAAAAAAATGCTGACAGTTTGAAAAGCTTTCTAAGTGCACGCAATTTATTCAAACTTAATTTTTTTTTCGCTTTTGTGATATAAGTGAACGTTCTCGCTTTGCGTACTTCCTTTTTCTTTCTACCACCCGGAAACTATGACTCTGTGTCTGTATATATTTGTACGTATATATGGTTCGCAAGATATTAAACCTGGAAACAATAAAGCATTTAACACACACCCGCCGTCCACGCGCTAAGAGGTTTTAAGTCGTACAGATCGGATAATCACTTTAGCCGAAATAAATGAACTTCCGCGATGAAACTAAGAGTTCGATCTTGTTTTATACTTTTCGATAGTTTTAGTAGTAGCGCGAGAAGCACAGTTTCTAATTGAATAATGCTGTGGGGCTCCACTCGGCGTTAGACGAAAAAAATGTAGCCGTGCGTTAAACAAGAGATGGCTCACGTTTTGCTTCCGTAATTATTGCCGTTTAATGCCACGATTAAGGGACTTTCCTCTAACATGATTCGGATTAATAGAAAAGCTATATTAAGCACCGAGCCCATCATGGCTGTACTTCTTTTGCCTTCTAGGCTCCACGTTCGCCGATAATCAAACGTTGCGGAATATGTGCACCTAACATTCATTATAACTAATGGCGTCTGCCTCTACGGTGGGTCGTCAAGCAAGGAGATAGCTTTAAAAATGTGTGTAGTCTCTGTAGTCTCTGTGTGTCTGTAATCGGATGCATTCTGCCCTCAGACCTGGTATTTTGCAATAAAAGTAGCTTGGTAGGTTCCTTTTCTCGCCTCTGCAATTAAAATATTTACTCAGTCGTGGGCTGGGCTGTAGACTAGTGTCTCCTGAAGTCTTTCTTTCTTTCTTTCTTTCTTTCTTTCTTTCTTTCTTTCTTTCTTTCTTTCTTTCTTTCTTTCTTTCTTTCTTTCTTTCTTTCTTTCTTTCTTTCTTTCTTTCTTTCTTTCTTTCTTTCTTTCTTTCTTTCTTTCTTTCTTTCTTTCTTTCCTTCCTTCTTTCTTTCTTTCTTTCTTTCTTTCTTTCTTTCTTTCTTTCTTTCCTTCCTTCTTTCTTTCTTTCTTTCTTTCTTTCTTTCTTTCTTTCTTTCTTTCTTTCTTTCTTTCTTTCTTTCTTTCTTTCTTTCTTTCTTTTTCTTTTCAAGAAAACCAAAGTGCTCTCTTCATCACTAATTGTATCCTACACTTCCTTCCTCATCCAGATGGGAGGCGGCTGACTGGGCTGCCAACGCCTGGAACTCGACGGACGGCGCATCGGGCCCGGACTTGGACTCGACCCGTTTTCAGGTGCAGCGTGAGCAGAGCGGGCCGTTCCAGCTGAGCTGGCTGTCCGTGGCTCACGCGGGCCCCTATGACGCGGGCGTCTACATTTGCGTCGCCGAGAACCGCGCCGGCCTCCGGGCCGCCAACACGACGCTGGCCGTGGTGCAGGCACCACCGGTGGCCAGCGGCCTTTCGCGGACTCACAAGGTGGTCATCGTGCTGGCCAGCTTCCTGGCGCTGGTCATACTGGCTCTCATACTGTGCTTCGTTGTGGCCCGGCAGAGGGCTCTGGCTGCCTCTAGGGCCAAGTTTCCGGGCATGCTCAAGCAGCTGGCGCGCAAGGCAGACCTGGTCGAAGTGGCAACGCCGAACGACACCAAAGCGGCCCAGCTGGCCGCTATGCAGCAGCAGTCGCCGCAGGACGGCTCCGCGCAGTCGCCCGGAGACAGGACGACGCCTGACCTGGTTCACGGCAAGAGTGGCGCGGGACTCGACTATTCCAGGCAGCCGAACGGGTACGGTCCCGTGGGCAACGGCTACGTCAACCCCGCTGACCCCTGCTACGGCCAATTCGCGCTCCGCGACCGGTACCTCGAAGAGCCACCCGAACCACCTCACAGGCACGGCCTGTACTCGCCGCCGGAGCCGTCAGCGGCGGCCGCGCAATGGAGGGTAGTCGAACCCACGGCGTCATCTTGGAAGCGCAACCCGGTAGCCGCGCCTCCGGTAGCAGCCTGCGTGGCGGTCGGTGGAGACACCCGTTACTCTCCCGACGAAGGGTACGGTGAGGGAAACTACGAAGGTACCGAAGTGTGAACGAAGTCGAGGTGTTGTAGGGTCAGCTTGGAAAAACCGCTAACCACGAAGCGCAAGATATCGCACGCCGGCAAGCTTTTTTTTTTTTTTTTCGCAAGGCGGGAAGTTGTCTTGAACGTCAAGCGCACCCCTGTTTAGGTCCCGCGGTACCATCGGGAATGAAACGCAGTGCGGGAATAAGAAGCGACGGAAGAAGCTATCAAGAACGGCGTCTTACGAATAACGCTGCGCGTCTTACGTGGAACGAGCCGGCATCGTCACTCTTATAAGACAGGAAGCCAGCCACTCAGCAGTGATGCTCGAAAGGTGGAACATTTTTGTGACAACAAACTGCTGCCAAAATGGTGTAGAGGTCTATTTTTCACTACGCGAGGGAAGTGGCAGGGCCAGCGGCTATGGTCGAAAAAAAGAACACTTCGCAAAAGTATGACAAACCACGTGACTAAGCTCCAGCGCTTGGAAAACGTTGTCGGCTTACTCGGAAGAACTTCTCTCTCACGTTGTGTGTACAGCGTTCACAAGTCCGTAGTGGTGCCCGCGATATCTCCCCCGTGTTTGTTTCCGTATCCTGTGTTCCTTCCGTTTCGTGTGCAACGGCAATTCAGTGCAGTAGTGGAATATACCTGACTTGTGCGATCCTTCGCGAGTGCTTTGCGTTTCAACTTTCGAAAACTTAAAAGAAAAAAAAAATGGTTTTGTGATGTTTGCAACGAATTCTAATTTATGAGTGACTGATCTTCAAAAAGTGGAAAAAGGAAAACTGACTGCGTGTTTGACACTTTCGTGAAACAACTGTGTGTGTTTTACAGACGCAAGACTCGTTTGCGAGCGAGTGATGAATCCTAGTGACTTGTGGTTCACTGAACACGGTTCCTAACATGCCCTCCAGATGTGGCGAGCTGTAACTAGAAAGACAATAAGCGAGTCATTTTGGGACTAACGCGTACACAGCGCTTGCCCGTCCACAAAACGCCGCTAACGCACGCGTTCACGCCAAGGCTGCAAATAGCTAACGCATACCAGAACAAAGTGGCGACAAGCTGAACAACAAATGTGACGCCTCGAAGTGAGTCGCGTGGTGAACTTTGCTTCAGTGTCCACGAGAACACTTCGGTGAATCCTTATACATACACTTATATATATATTATTTCGTGTGAAGATAAGCGCCCTTGTACATATTTATTACCAAATGTTTGTTGTGACAGTGAAACTTCCGAAGGCCTCAAATTGAACGCCAATAAAGCTGTTGTGCCAGACGCACGTCGTATTGTGTGGCCTCCAGCACGATATAGTATACAGAACATAGAAAGTCACGTGTAGTATACAGTGTCGTATAATAGCGAAAGTTGGGCTAGTTGGTCTCTTCCTCTGTCCTTGTCTATATTTTGCGCTGTTTTTACATCCCAAGCAGTGTCGTATAGTCTACGATGGGCGGCGGTGAGCCACCCACCATGGGCAGAACCCTGACAACGAACTGATGCCATGTGATTACGTAGTCATATGTCACGATGGTGTCACATCTTCACGTCTCGGATAACTCGTCTCTGAATATGATACGACGTCATAGTATTTTCGTAACATTCCTGTTGATAACTTTGTGTCCTTCATCAAATAGTCACTTTTCCCATTTCATGACGCATATAAAGACTTAGCCTTAATAATATGTCCAACACCTCGATAAGCTTAGAATGTGCCCATAGAATACAGTATGTAGTTATGAATATGGGGCTCGGCGATGGCCCGGCTAATCGCACAGCCGCTCAAAGAAGTCTGCCATAAACCTGGAGCGCATAGCTATAGAATTACACTGACTTACTGTAAGTGCCGCTTGCATCCTGTGTAGGTCTCAGAAGGCAAAACTGGACTGCTTGCCATAAAATGCGATAGGTGGCCGCACCATCGTGTGAAATCACACGAGGCCGATTTCACACATGTGAAATCGGCCTCGATGCCAACGATTCACTAACTGCAGTGGTTACTAAAGCGCTATTTCAAGGCGATTTAACTGCTTCCTGCTCAACAAAGAGAATATAAGTTGGGCGCGCGCGCACGCACACACACACACACACACACACACACACACACACACACACACACACACACACACACACACACACGCACGCACGCACGCACGCACGCGCACACACACACACACACACACACACACGCACGCACGCACACACACACACACACACACACACACGCGCGCGCGCGCGCGCACGCACGCACGCACACACACCCTATCTTCCCTCTCGCCGAGATGGTGCGCTGCCCTGCGTAGCTCCCACCTCGACGATCAGCTATGGGCCATCCAGCAAGCCCGCGAGGCGGCGAAGAGGCAAGACCTCGACGTCCCCACGTGGGAGGCCTAGGCCAAGGAACTTAAATTGCTGATTCATAATTAAGTTTATTCCTCCTCCTCGTATAGAGTTGTGCTTTAAAAGGCCCCTAAACAGCATCTGAAAATACAAATACGAGTGCATTATTCCTTACTGCCGTTTGCCGTCTTTTCGGCAGAATTCATGACTCCAGTAGTCTGTTCACGTGACGTCATGATGAAATAGGCTCTCGATTCGTCCAGACTCGAGGGATATCGGTTACGAATTATCTTTTACCCTGCTTCATGCAGTCGCACGCTAGTTCCGCCTTGTCTCGCATGACTATCGTGCGCGATCAACTCATGTCATTTCGTTTTGTGCGTTTTCAAAGCGGAGATAACAGCGCGTAGCCGGGAGAGTGCGAAATCTTGATGGGCTCAACGTTTAGCGCTGACATTGTCCATGTGTTTTATGAAGAAATAACTGGCGTGGAGGAGATAGCGCCTGCGGGATGGGTAGCGAAGGCGAGACCGAAACAACTCTCTTCTCATTGAACTCGGAGCTGTTTAGGGACCCCTTCAAAAAATACTTTTGCTAATCCTGGCGCGGAACTTATCATTATCAAAGGTGGAAAGACCATAGGGAAAGATCTCGTGCGAACGAAAGGTTTCGCGAATAAAAAAAAAATAAATTAAAAAAAGTGGCGCAATGCGCGCGACAGTTATCGTGAAGGATAATGACCTACAAGAGTGAAATATTAATATTAAATATACCGGTGGAGAATGGTGACGACAGAAACGAGGTTGGATAATGACCTATCGCGCACTATTTCTGAAACGACGAGTAATGTCAAGGGTTGCAAAAAATACATCGATATTCAAAAATGAACGGAAAAAGAACACAGACGCACAACTCGTTTTACTTGAGGTGACAGTACTTTTGTTTGCAGACGCTTGTTTTCGGCTAAAAAAAGGGAGCTGAAACTTCTAATAGAACTCTGAGTTGGCAATCAATAGTCTCGCGCATGTTAATGGTCGGTGGGGCAACCCTTCGCCTACCGAAGTCGACGACATGCGTGGCCGACAAGAAACGGTCGATTTCGTCGCCTTAAGTTTCTTCTTTCACTTGGGGGTCTTAGTGTAGCATGAAACGTTGATGTTCCGAAATTAGTTCACTGTACCGAAGTGTTCAGTAGGCGCCATTGTGACGCCGCACGTTTCGTGTCTCACATAGAGCGACACTGAAACATCTTCGCAACAGTATCGAATAAGGAAAATTTTCCGGATCGACTTATCCCGTGTCCGTTTCCTCAAGGACATATAATCATATACACAGACTCCATCATGCGCGACGAGACTGCTTATTAAACGTTAATCTCATTTTTCCTATGTCAAGCTCGGTGGTTCACTATAACTATAGCTCGCTTGTTTTTTCGAGCACTTTCCTTGCTTGAAGTCCTCGGTTCCCTCAAGACGCTTAGGAATCTTTGTACTTGCCCATCAGTGTTGCGAAATGGGCGCCTCCATTTCATTCCAATTCCATTCCGGGGAATTAGAACTTTCAGCAGTTCCATTTCTTTCAATTCCTCGGAATGAAAAAAACTTAGCCCACTCCCACTCCGGAAATGGCCGGGGAGTTCAATTCCATTCCTGTAATTCCTCAACGTAGGGAAGGCATCTTGATAGTTTTATCGAGTTAAGAATGAACGCCCCATAAAGCTGATGTCATCAGATGCATTAAGAACTACAAAAGTACGCAAAACACGTTACGAACGTCGAGGGATCGAAGGTCGAAGGTAGCTTGGTGGCATATGATATCTCATGCAGTACAACCACCCTACTGATTCCCATATAGGGGCAGTTCTCCCGCTACCTATAGTATTTGCATGGTCAACATGTTTGAACGAATGGTGATGTTTTACTATTGTTCAAGCTTATATGTGTTAATACTAAAATATCAACATAGCGTATTTTTATGCTGGCAAAAGTAGTGTTCAAGAAGACTAAGCAGTTTTGTCACGCGTCTGGAGCGGTCGTGAATATGGAGAAAACTAACATTTGATTGATGGGGAACGAAAATCTGTAGATCTGCTGGGATTAGTTGGAAAAGTGCACCGCTCGGGCACCTTGTCCCTTTGCATCGAATACGGAACACTGGGCCGCACAGCCCGTCAGCACTCACGCCTGTCAAGAGCGCCTCGCAAACATGGATGGGGCGAGGCGAACTTTCTGTGCTCGCCTGTGCGCAGGTATGCAATGTCTTCCTTGTCGCAAATGTTATTTACGTGTGTCAGGTACTTAACTGCTCGTGAGATAAAGGTCAGGCTGTGCATAGAGTATTCGCTACTTTCGTGGGGGGGTATTAATGGGAACCAACGCGCAGGAATAATTTGTTTCTCCCTTCAGTATCTGCTGGGATAATGCATTTGCTTGTGCACTAACTTATGCATCGGTTTGTAGTAGGCGCGTTGCTGATTAATGTACTGTGCTTGTAATCAACCAAGCCATTTTAAAAATACTGCTTTATTGTTAAATTCGAGGCTCTAACTTACTAATGTTTGAAGTTTGAAAAACAGCGCGCAGGCGAAAACGTGCTATATTTTCGGAAAAAGACGTCATTCATTCCCATTCCATTCCGTGCAAGAGGCGCTTAATTACATTCCCATTCCATTCATCCAAGCGTTGTCCCCATTCCATTCCCATTCCATTCCGGGGTCGTGAAAATGTGGAATGATTCCGGAGTCGTTCCAATTGCGGAGTGGCAACTCCGCAACACTGTTGCCCATACAAAAGCCGCCCATATGATTGACTTCCTATTTATAATTGCATAATTTGTAATATATCGTGCTTGTTTAATGGTTATACATTTAGGGTGCGCGGATTATACCCGGCTGAGCACTAGGTAGGGTACATTTCTTATCGACTCTGTTGGCATGCGGAGCGCCGTTATCATTATCGCCATCGTACTATGCCTTTTAGGGTGATAACAATAATAATATCTGGTGTTCTACGTGCCAAGACCACGATATGATTAAGAAGCACGCATTAGTGTAGGGCTCCGGAAATTTCGACCATCGGGCGTTCTTTAGTGCGCACTGACATCGCGCAGTGCACGGGCCTCTAGCATTTCGCCTCCGTCTTGTACGGTGATATCCGCAACATTGAGCACCTTGCTTGGCTACGCCCGCAGTTCGACACGGAAAGGGAAGCGATGGTCCGCAGCCTACAAAAGGGTCGTCTCACGCGCCGGACATTAGAAAACGTCGTTTTAGCAAGAAGGGCCCGCGACAACGAGGAAGAGAGCGCAACGCAGCTCGTGCATGCAACAACTATGTACTATCGATTCCTGAGAGGCTCGGGTGGAACAATTGCCGGCTATGTATGCCAAGCTAATCCCGCCTGCTGCGATTCCGAATTCTACAGCTGGGTTGCGGTGAGTAGTAATAGTGCAGTGCTGGGCCGTGTGTTTCGGTGGGTGTTTGTGTGTAGAACGGCTAACTTTGGCAACGGGTGTTCACTGTGAGGGCGTGCAAGTATTTTGGTGTTACCCGAAAAGTTAAAGCATGAAAAAATGTCGGGGGGTGTCAGTACCCCCTCAACCCCCCTTCAGTTACGGCCCTGGTACAGTGTATAACAAGTGTGGAGACAGCTTGCCATGAACTGCGGATAACTTAACCCGCACGTAACCACCAGTGACGAAGCTGGGTTCCCTGGCTCCACGTTTTCCATCAGTGTAGCTCTTCGACATCCTCTGTTTCTTACGCGCTCTCGCAACTGCTCAATCGCCCTTGACGGGTCCGTGACGATGCATTTGTCAGGCAATCCCACTATGTCGAGTCTTGTGCGAGGTTGGCGTCTATTAAGGAGAACAAGCGGGTGCCGCACCTGTCGTCGCATGAGGCGTACAGCGTTATACTCGCAAGTGATTAAGCATGGCTGTTCTTATATCGCGGCGTTCAAACAGGGCTAATTGAATATGACTTCAGCACCCTATTAAACATTTCCACCAAGCCGTTAGCTTTCGGATAGCACACAGAAGAGTTGTTGTGCGTTATTCCGCGTTCTGTGAGAAATTATTCAAAGCTTGCTGAAGAAAACTGTGGTCCATGATCGGATACGAGACGACGCGTTATCCTTCTCGTGCAAAAAGTTCAAGTAAAATCTTCTTCGCCATAGACGTGGTCGCATCTCGTACTAAAAACAACTTCGGGCCACTTGCTGTAATAGTCAATAACAGTAATGACAAATCGGCAGTTAGCTGAAGCTTGCGTGAAAGGTCCCACGATGTCGATAGCAATCTTTTCCCAGGCTTTGTCAGGAAGAGGAACGGGTTGCATTGGTGCTGCAGAAGTACGTGCAGACTTGTCACAAGACTGGCAAATCACACATGTTTGCACAAGTTCTTCAATGTGGCTATCCATGCATGGTCACCAATAGGACTCTCTAAGGCGCGCATTGGTACGACTAATGCCTGGGTGCGACTCGTGGGCCAGATCCATAAGACGGCGTGTCACAGTTGCCGGCACGACAACCCTGTCACCCCGGCACAGAATATCCCTGACAACCGAGAGTTCAGCTATCACGTAAAAATAAGGCAGCAAATATTTTGACAATGCTTTCTTGTCAGGCCAAGAAGTAGTCGTGAAGTGCTTAACTTCACAGATAACCTGATCATCGGCGCTTGCTTCTCGAAGTTCTTGCATTGTAACTACTGAAGACAAGAGACATATAAATTCTTCTTCGGGTGCATCGCGGATTCAACTCTGTACGGGTACCCTGGAGAGAGAGTCGGCCACGACGTTTTCGCTGCCCTTCCTGTATTCTATGGTATAGTTCTAGCAGAGCAACCGTGAGGACAAGCGTGCAGTCCTTAATGGTCGGTGACCAGTGCCTTTCGTCGAAAAGAGCGTAAGCAAAGACGCTTGATCTGTAAATAAGATGAAAGGTCGTCCCCACAAGTAAACGTGCCAGTGTTCGCAAGCCCAGACGCAGGCAAGGACTTCACGTTCGCCGACTCAGTATTTCCGTTCAAGCGGCTGAAGTGTGCGTGAGGCGAGTGCGACAGTTTGCAGCGAGGTTCCGTCAGCCTGCTGAAGTACAGCACCTAATCCATATCCTGAGGCATCAGTTATAACGTACACAGGTAAGTGAGGATCAAAAACATGAAGAACTTCGCAAGATGTGATCAGAGACTTCAGCCGTTCCAAACTGCTGTTTGCTGCAGCACTCTAAACGAAAGTCGCATTTCCCCGAACCACTCTGTTGATAAAACTA
Source organism: Rhipicephalus sanguineus (assembly GCF_013339695.2). Classification (NCBI taxonomy): domain Eukaryota; kingdom Metazoa; phylum Arthropoda; class Arachnida; order Ixodida; family Ixodidae; genus Rhipicephalus; species Rhipicephalus sanguineus. Next base: position 45,225,188 of record NC_051177.1, read on the forward strand.
GGCGGCATTTGTTGCGGCAGCGAGCAAGCGACTTTGTACAGGTTGTAATTCAATGGCTCGCTGTTATTGAGAGCCTATAGGTGATTTTACGCAAAATATATAGGTGCCTTCATTCTAAAAAGACAGGGCGTGCAAACACGGACACAAGAAAGAAGTCAGGACACCGCAAACGCCGACTAACAACTGAAGAGACGCACACGGGCTGAAAAGAAAGAAGGCACGAAAACTTGTCTGCGCATGCCTATGCAAGAGGCGAACCTATCAATCCGGCACGCGTGGCGGTCTATATAGGTGCCGCCACCTTCGGCTTTTAAACAAATGTTTTCATATTTTTGTATCGCATGACGTGAATTGATCAGGTCAGGAAACGTCGAATGCACCAATCCAACCGTTTTCGTGTGTATATGTCTATACGTGTATATGGAGCACTGTTCGTTTAGTTGTTCAATATACAAAACCGCAAGGTTAACAGTCCAATATGGCGGCACTGAAATACATCCGTAAAGTGGGTGTGCGTACTTCAGCCTCTTACTTGGCAGAAGCAGCAATGATTGCGGCAGCGAGCGAGCAACTACGGCCTGATACATCGAACAGGTTTGTCTCGTACAAACTTTTGCATTTTCAAATCTATCTTTTCCGCTGCTCTGTTGCCATAAGTGTCCATTGCTTTTGTTTGAGGGTGCCATTGTGTGCTGATCTCGTGAAAGAAATAGCAACACTACATGCATGCCGAATTGATATCAATGCAGAAAGCTAGAATGAAACCATCCTGAAAGAAAACAAATTCGGTAGGTGGCACGCATTGTGCAAATTGGTTTCATGTGAGACTGTCGGCGAGTAGTTGTCTACGCTGCATTTTTTGGCGTTGAAGTCAAGCGCTACGAGGGCGATCGACGTGATTTTGTAAATGTAGTAGTTGTGTGCACATCGTGGGCTTACCAAGCACGTCGACAACACTGACGTTTACAGGGTAACTTATGGTCTGCCGTAACGTCAGCACTCACGTTACAGCACAGAGGTGAGTTTTTTCGAAACGAAGTGCACGCTACGGTGCGATGATGTGAATATCATTCGTAGCATTCTTTAGCGTATTCCTCCGGGGTCGAGTAACGCTTGGACATAGCCTGCTGAGTCTTATGAGTAAATATGTAATGTTTAATGGACTGTTATAAAAGCGTGACCAACACTGGAACCACAGTCGACGTTAACCCGACAAGACGCGTGTATCATACGAATACATAAGTAATGTTTATGACCTTGTTATAAAATTCGATAGCAGCACTGCAGCCACAATTGACTGCACTGACATAACGCTTGCACACAATCTTTTAACACGATAGCGTTAAGAGCTCGTTTCGCAGAAATTCCGGTGTCGGCGTCGGTGTCGTTCGTGCGAAAAATCATCTTGTCCCTGATCGAAAAATGGAGAAAGATGCAGATAAAATAAATAATAAACATCTTAGGTTCGCGTGCGAATCGAACCCAGGCCGTCTGCGTCACAAGCAGGTGTTCTACCGCAGAGTTCCGCTATTGCTTGAAATTGCTTCGGAAAGAAACACTATATGAATGTCATGTAGCGGAAGGAGTCTCCTTAATTAACGCATGTAATACTGCGTGGCAGACCTATAGGCGTAGAAGCGCGCCAGCCGTCAAAACTTGTGAATTGTGCAACGAGTGGGTGGATTAAAGCTGCCACCCATTACAAAGTGTGCAACTGCGAGGGTGCGCGTGGCACCTCACGGCCGTGTAGGGGGCCCTTCGCTGATTCGCAAAAGGAAGAACTATCGCGTAGCGGTCACTTAACAACTGTACTTGCAGTAGGCATTCTAGGATAGTTTGAAGCGGCCAATGTTACGCGCGCAGTCGTTCGTTGCCTTATGGCATGGTTGGGGCATGCACCGAGAACAGAAGCTAGGCTAGCACTTGAGAAGGCGATGCGCACGGGCACTTATTACGTTATCGCCTTCTACTCTCGAAGGCGAAGCTGAAGCGTCCTCTAAGGTTTTTTACAAAGCAGTTTCAAGACTTGGAGTGGCGCTGTGGAAGTATACTTGACTGCCACGCAGAATGCCTGGGTTCGATTCCTGCTGGGATTATGATTTTCATTCTTTGTATTAGTTGGGGGTCGAAGCGACCGAAGTCGCATTTTCTTAGCGCTTTCACGTTTAAATTAACGATGTCTGTTTTTTGCCGCCTGGGCAGATACAAACTGTGGAACACCTGGGGCGCATACCCGCATACCGCGGCCCGTGCTATATGGGTATGTGCCAACGTGACTGGAGGAAAGGGTTTCATGATGCACACAACAGGATTATCGCGTTATTCATGTCATGACCCCACAGTCCTGTTCGTCATACCTTCATGCCAACCTATGCCAATCTTGTTCAACCCCAAGTTAGGAACAGGCGCCCACGAGAGAAACAACTTAGGTGGATAGATAGATAGATAGTGCCACGCCCACTTCTTGTCTTGTTTTGATGTATTCGGGTTTGACCGGCAGGGACGGTTATCAATGCTCGACGCTGTCCGCGAAGCATTTTTCGAGAAGCTTCGCGTGTGTAGTAGATCGTTCTGTTAAGATTGCGCCCCGCACGCGAATGTTCCAGCTTTGTCTAGAGATAACGCCGCCACCAGCGATATTGCTGGAAAGTTCGATAGCGCCTGTATAAAAGCCGACACGATTGACCGCTTGTCAGTTGATCGACGGACGACGCCCTGTTCGCCGCTATCATTGTACAGCGTGTATTGCTGTAGTTCTAGTTCTCATTTTCCCGGCCACAAGTTCGGCCAAATAAACAGTTTCATTCTGCAAACGCCGACTGCTGTCTTCGTCGACGTCACGACCACGTGACATCTGGTGGAGGTGCTGCTTCATGATCCGGACGCCACCGCGGAGCGCTGACCCAAGCCCAAGCCGCGAAGAAGACGACTCTAAGGACAACCCGGATCCTCGAACGAGCCGCCGGCAGAAAGGACTACCCCCCGAATACGAACCCCTACCGGACAACACCAGGATCACAGCGAAGAAGACAACAGCCACAATGACAACCGCTGTGGCGCCTACAACGGTCGTCATGCACCAACCGAGGGAGCCGCCGACATTCCGCGGATCACCATGCGAAGATCCAGAAAGCTGGCTGGAGGCATACGACCGGGTGTCCACGTTCAACAACTGGGACTGCAACGAGAAGCTACGCCATGTCTACTTCGCCCTTGAAGATGGCGCAAGGACCTGGTTCGAGAATCGAGAGTCCACGCTAACATCATGGGACCTCTTTCGCACCGGATTTCTCGACACCTTCACGAGCGTCATCCGGAAGGAAAGGGCTGAAACCCTTCTCGAGACCCGTGTACAGCTCCCCAATGGGAACATCGGACTGTACACCGAAGAAATGACTCGCCTCTTTCGCCATGCCGACCCCGCCATGTCCGAAGAAAAGAAAGTTCGATTCCTGATGCGGGGAGTGAAGGAAGAACTTTTCGCCGGACTTGTGCGCAACCCACCGAAGACGGTCTCGGAATTCGTTTCGCAGGCCACCACAATCGAAAAGGCACTAGCAATCCGCACTAGGCAGTACAACCGCCGCATGCCGACGACGAACTACGGGGAAGCACATGCGCTGGGCTCCGACGACCTACGTGAGACGATCAGGGCGGTCGTACGCGAAGAGCTGCGAAGGATGTTTTCTGCATCGCAACCCCAGGTCCATTCCATAGCCGACGTCGTTCGCGAGGAACTTCAGCATTCGCTAGGAGTTGCTGCACCGTCACAACCTGAGCCGGAAGCTATGAGCTATACTGCAGCAGCCCGCCGTCATGCTGCTCCTCCACGCCCACGCCGAGACGACACACCGCCGCAGTACCGTCGCCAGACGCCGCCGCCGCCCCCGACGCGGTCTTTGGTCTTTGCTCGGCACCTGCGACGTTCCAGCGCGTTATGGACACCGTGCTGGCTGGATTGAAGTGGCAGACTTGCCTTGTGTACTTGGACGACGTCATTGTGTTTGCCTCAAGCTTCGTCGAACACCTCCGGCGCCTTGACACTGTACTACAAGCAATCAAGACTTCTGGCCTCACCTTGAAGCCTGAAAAGTGCCGCTTTGCATACGAGGAGCTGCTATTTTTGGGTCACGTGATCAGCAAGTGTGGTGTTCGCCCAGACCCGCGGAAAACAGCTGCCATCGCTGCCTTCCCGCCCCCCACCGACACGAAAGCCGTGCGCCGTTTTCTCGGCTTGTGCGCCTACTACAGGCGCTTTGTCAAGGAATTTTCACGAATCGCCGAACCGCTAACTCACCTCACGAAGACCGACGTGCCATTCAAGTGGGAAACGGCGCAAATCGAAGCATTTGAAGAACTGAAACGACGCCTTCAGATGCCTCCGATACTAGCACACTTCGACGAATACGCCGATACGGAAATCCACACTGACGCAAGCAGCATAGGACTCGGCGCCGTCCTTGTGCAGAAGACTGACGGGCAGGAAAGGGTCGTCAGTTATGCTAGCCGGTCGCTATCAAAGGCAGAAACGAACTATTCTACAACAGAAAAGGAGTGCCTAGCGATCATCTGGGCTGCATCCAAGTTTCGCCCCTACCTCTACGGCAGGCCCTTCAAAGTTGTGAGCGACCACCACGCATTGTGTTGGCTAGCTAACTTGATGGACCCTTCAGGTCGCCTCGCACGGTGGAGCTTACGACTTCAAGAATTCGACATTACCGTCGTTTACAAGTCCGGAAGGAAACACTCCGACGCTGACTGCCTGTCTCGCGCCCCCGTCGACCCACCGCCGCAGGACGACAAGGAGGACGACTCCTTCTTGGGAATCATAAGTGCCGACGACTTCGCCGAACGACAGCGAACGGATCCAGAACTCAGGGGCCTTGTGGAATACCTCGAGGGCAGGACCACCGTTGTTCCGAAGGTATTCACGCGGGGACTGCCGTCATTTTTCTTGCGCAACGGTGTTCTCCTAAAGAAGAACTTCTCACCGCTTCGAGCCGATTGCCTTCTCATGGTACCCTCGACATTGCGGCCAGAGGTCCTCCAGGCTCTGCACGACGACCCGACGACTGGACACCTGGGTGTTTCTCGCACGCTAGCAAGAATACAGGAGAAGTACTACTGGCCGCGCCTTTCCGCCGACGTCACTCGTTACGTGAAGACCTGCCGGGACTGTCAGCGACGCAAGACACCGCCCACTAGGCCAGCCGGACTTCTGCAGCCTATCGAGCCACCTCGATGGCCGTTCCAGCAAATCGGGATGGACTTACTGGGGCCGTTCCCGACGTCCACTACCGGAAACAAATGGATCGTCGTAGCTACCGACTACCTCACCCGCTACGCCGACACAAGGGCCCTGCCTAGAGGCAGTGCCGCCGAGGTAGCGAAGTTCTTCGTTGAGAACATCGTCCTGCGTCATGGCGCCCCAGAAGTTCTCATCACCGACAGAGGTACGGCGTTTACTGCTGACCTAACTCAGGCAATACTGAGATACAGCCAAACAAGCCACCGCCGGACCACAGCGTACCACCCACAGACAAATGGCCTGACCGAGCGGCTAAACAAGACCATCGCCGACATGTTGGCCATGTATGTCGACGTCGAACACAAGACGTGGGATGCCATCCTTCCGTATGTGACCTTCGCATACAACACGGCCGTCCAAGAAACGACGCAGATGACGCCGTACAAGTTGGTCTACGGAAGGAGCCCGGCGACGACGCTCGACGCCATGCTACCCAACGTCACCGACGAAGAAAACCTCGATGCCGCCGCTTACTTACGACGTGCCGAAGAAGCTCGACAGCTCGCCCGCCTGCGCATCAAGACCCAGCAGCACACCGACAGCCGTCGCTATAATCTTCGACGACGCTTCGCGGAATACCAGCCCGGCGACCGTGTTTGGGTCTGGACGCCGATACGCCGACGTGGGCTTAGCGAAAAACTCCTTCGGCGATACTTCGGGCCATACAAGGTTCTTCGACGCCTCGGCGCTCTTGACTACGAGGTGATCCCGGACGGCATTACGAACTCCCAGCGACGCCGCGCACGACCTGAAGTCGTCCATGTCGTGCGCCTTAAGCCGTTTTTTGCGCGTTAGCGAACCTGGGGACTCTATTTTTCTCCCTTTGTTATTGTAATTGATTTGTGTATGCACTTGTTTTTTTTTCTCTCTTCTATGTTCTTTCACAAGCATCGGGACGATGCTTTTTCAGAGGGGGGCAATGCCACGCCCACTTCTTGTCTTGTTTTGATGTATTCGGGTTTGACCGGCAGGGACGGTTATCAATGCTCGACGCTGTCCGCGAAGCATTTTTCGAGAAGCTTCGCGTGTGTAGTAGATCGTTCTGTTAAGATTGCGCCCCGCACGCGAATGTTCCAGCTTTGTCTAGAGATAACGCCGCCACCAGCGATATTGCTGGAAAGTTCGATAGCGCCTGTATAAAAGCCGACACGATTGACCACTTGTCAGTTGATCGACGGACGACGCCCTGTTCGCCGCTATCATTGTACAGCGTGTATTGCTGTAGTTCTAGTTCTCATTTTCCCGGCCACAAGTTCGGCCAAATAAACAGTTTCATTCTGCAAACGCCGACTGCTGTCTTCGTCGACGTCACGACCACGTGACATAGATAGATAGATAGATAGATAGATAGATAGATAGATAGATAGATAGATAGATAGATAGATAGATAGATAGATAGATAGATAGATAGATAGATAGATAGATAGATAGATAGATAGATAGATAGATAGATAGATAGATAGATAGATAGATAGATAGATAGATAGATAGATAGATAGATAGATAGATAGATAGATAGATAGATAGATAGATAGATAGATAGATAGATAGATAGATAGATAGATAGATAGATAGATAGATAGATAGATAGATAGATAGATAGATAGATAGATAGATAGATACGCTCAAAGTGCCTTTGGTTCGCTAAGAAATGTTTCGCATTGATTAAGTTGTTGAAGGATGATACTGCAAAGGTGTGCCAACATCTAATGTCTCTCGAGCAGTATTTTAGCCTGAATAACGCAGACTTAAAATGTCTTTATGTCACGGAATGCGAAAACTGCCTGGCTGCTCTATTTATCTGTGCGTGTGCGAATAAATTGTCGAACACATGTTTGTACACTTGGCACAGGTGCAAGAGGAGATTCAGCGCTTCTCTTTGGTGACGTACCAAACAATACTTTTCCAACGCTTATTCGGAGCGAAAGGTCTTAAGCGAATTCCCGTTGAGCTATCAGATTTGTAGCTTTTCGAAGGAAATGTGCTCCTTTGATTGAAGATCGGCGTAACACCGCGGTGAGTCCACTATCCATCACAATACGTGCGCAGCCTGTTATTATCCTTGCTAGAACACGAACAAGCCCCAATCGGGAAACATTGTTTTGAATCTCTGTACAATTGCAGCAAACAAAACGACCGGAAAACTTGCAAAAGTAAAAAGAAGAGAATATCCGATATCATTACCTTTGTCAGCCTCAACGATCGGAAAGAATAAAATGTTTCGTTGACAAAATTAAAAAAAAAAGAAAGAATCGATTCAGGTACGAGGTACTGAAAAGATAATGATCGAAACGGTTTGTTGCTCTTACTGAAAATACTGTTCTTGATTTGAACGAACAGAAAAAGATGAGAACTGGGGGGTCATTAATGATGTAGCCTTAGCCATGTACCGCTGCCGCCTGGCATGTTTCGATGGAAGAAACAGAGCGGGAGCACATCAATATAAGAAATATGCACGCATGATCTGCAGCTCCTGCAGGAATTCATAAGCTTCAGCCGTTTTCTGCCTATAGTGCCATCGTTTTTCTTCATTACTAGTAATCCTACAAGCAAACTGAAATTGGGCTGCCGAAGCAGTCAGGCTTGAAACATAGCATACGATTGCGCGCTTCATCAGTGCTGCGTCGAGGGGGAGAAAGTTGTTCTCGGAGCGCATTCCTGAAGGAATATCCTCGACGACGCCGTTATTTTAGTCTTAAACAGCAACCAACGTAATGATTTGCAAGAGTAATTGAAGTAAGGTGCAAAGAACAAAAGAAAAAGACCACGCGCACTAGTATTGTTTTCTTCTTCTTTTTCTGAAAACATAGTAGCATCGTAGAAGGAAAAAAACGTATCTGGGATAGACATGAATAATGAATAATAATGGTAATAACATGAACGACATCACCTTTCAGTGGCTTCCAAGTCACTGCGGCATATTGGGCAACGAGCATGCCGACGCTGCTGCTCGAACTGCACACGAAGACGGCGTACAAGAATCCATCCCGTTATCAAGAACGGATGCTGCGATGAAAATACGAGAGATTGCCAATGAAGAAATAAAAGCCTTGTGGAACACACCAAGTTTACAGCACACACGACTGCATAGACTGGACCCGTGTCGTCGACTTCGGCCTCCGTCCGGACTCTCTCGACTCGAGGCAACGGTGCTTTGTCGACTGTGGCTTGGTGTTGCTTTCACCAAATCTTTTGCCTTCCGAATCGGGATGGCAGAGAGTGCTACTTGCAGCCAGTGTGACAGCGAAGAAACGATAGACCACGTTCTTTGTCGCTGCCCTCGCTACAGCTCGCGCAGACTGTCGCTAGCTGCTGTGTTGGCCCGCCTTGATGACAGACCCCTGTCGGAACAGTCAGTGCTGGAATGCCGACCCGAACTGTCTGCACAGCGAAAATCATTTAAGGCCTTACTGAACTTTTTGCGTGCCAGTGGCCTATTGAATAGGCTGTAGTACTCCCGCTCCACAGCTTCCTTTTGTTTATACCTTTTTTTTATCGCGCTCCTGCTCTTCTCTCCGCTGTCTTTTTCATCTTTCTTTCCCTTTCCCGCTCCCCTTAGTGTAGGGCAGCAAACCGGATGCTACAATTCTGGTTAACCTCCCTGCCGTTCTCTCGTTTTATTATCTATCTATCTCTCTCTGAAGAGACTGGCGTAAACATGGGGTGGGTGCAAGGATTCCAACCCATATAGCATACTTCCATGATTATGCAGTCGAAAAGCACTGAAATAGATCGATGTGGAAAAGCGACCGGCAAACCGATTCAGGCTAATCCTCAACAGACATAGCAGTTCACGGCACATATCAAAGTGTGCCAGAAATCTTCGATTATGTTTACCGTAATAATTATTGGTGTAATTATGCTCCCAAAGAAACGTATCTCTTTGTTCACAGTTCTTATTCGCAGATATATATTTTTTTAAATATACGGTGTAGCTGACCCTTTGTCGGGCATTCGCACGATATTATCGCCTTGTTTTTTTTATGTAAATATAGATCGTTGTCGGAAGGTCAGAGCTGTGACGAAGAAATTAAAAATGTCCAAGATTACTCCTCATCGCTGGTACAGTTCACGTTTGACAAATTAGTTTATTTAACCTGATTTTTAAACCAATCTCTTGATGTCAGTGTGAGCGCCGCGTAGAAGAAGGGGATACATCGGATGAAATGAAAAAGATGAAAAAGAGTCGTTTTAGGCGAATACATAAGGCACCCTGTGATTTTTCTCTTCATCGAACTAGAAGACTTGCTTAAGAATGCGTTTTGGATAAGGTAAACTTCGATTTCTCTCTGCTTGACCATACAGGACGCAGCGCAAAAAAGGCAACGTACGATACTTGCTACGACAACATCAGCATTCGAAGCGGTGGTGCTGACATTCAACACAGGCTCCGTTGTTGCAGCGACACATATAAGCGAAATAAGCGATGTGCGTTAACAAAGTAGGGGCACCGAGCTAAAGAGGAAAAAGCGACGTCAAGCCAAAACAGATCACAAATACTACTCAGTAGGCGGAGCCGGAAGTAAATATTAAGTTTGCAATCAATAAACCGCGTGACCCTTCCCCTGCATCACACGCAGTCGGGCTGGCGAGGCGCGCACCAGCACTTAACGTCGACGCTATGACGTGTTGTTGACAGTAGTTGTCCTTCGTGGTCGCTTATTTTTTTTTTTTCCGTGGGCACGCTGTCTATCATCATTTGCCGTGCATGGCCGACCGACGTTCTCTGCTCGATAAGAAAAAAAACTCGTATAATTTTTCTCTCTCTTTATGGGAAACGCCAGAGGCGATTATTTTGAAAGACTCAGGGAAGTGAAGTGTTCGCGCGGAACTTGCGTAAACGCATGAACTTCCGTGAAGTTAATGGACCTTAATTTTCTCTTGCGGCGCGATGCGAAATTGGTGTTAGCTCCTTCCTTAACCCTCAGTTATCCTCGTAGCTAGAATAAAAAATTGGGTCAAGAAAGTATTCGCTCTGTTAGCTTTCTCATTCTCCCTATGCGCGTGTTTGTGTTCGTGCTTTATAACGTTAACTTTTTAAACGGGCGTGTCTGCAGTTATTTTGCTTCACTGCATCACTTGACTGTGCCGTGAGAAAGCAACACCTGCTCATCGAGCGTCTTGAAGGCGTTTATCGCTGTTCGCACGAGACGCGAGGCACAATGAGAATGTACAAGTGACTCTCTGTGTACGTAGATTTTTTTTTCTTGTCGTCGATAGTGCCCCAGTATCAGACGCGCATGTCACCTCATTCTTTATTCCCCCGTCTTCAACAGCGCCAAACGTGAAAACTTAAGGGATCGATGACTAAGTCTGATTGATTTTATAAATCGATCGACGGGCATGCCCTGGAGTCTTTCGGTTCATCGAATGACTGAATAACAAGAAATGTAGGACCCCTCATTTTCAGTTAATTCAAGTCAGGTCAGGTCTTTCGTCCTGTAATTGCCAAACACAGTTTCAGTTCAATGAAAGCTTGAACAACGTTGAATTTAAGCACACTTGTAAAATGAAATATATAAATAGAAAGCTCAATAAAACGTTCCCGACGTCTAACTCAGAATTCTCAAGTACCATACTTATGGATGCTTTGCGTTAGACTTATTGTTATTTCAGCTGATTTCTGCTTCAGTTTGTCTTTGATGTTCGCCAGCGCTACGTTTTCTTCAGCGCGAAGTCTCGTTTATCGTCATGTTTACGATGTGTGGCTTTTAGGGCGGCCAGCATGAGATAATCATAAAACAAACCGGTAACAGCGTCTCCCTCATAACATTAACACAGCGGACAATCACATGCTACAAAGATTTACACGCTTCGAAGAAGTTACTTTCTCTCGATAAAATGCTTGCGTCCAACAATTCCATCGCCGATCTCTACGACTTTTCTTCGCTCGGCACTTTGTGCATATCGCGGGATCGAATCCCGGCCGCGGCGGCCGCATTTTCGATGGAGGCGAAAACGCTTGAGGCCCGTGTGCTTAGATTTAGGTGCACGTTAAAGAACCCCAGGTGGGCGAAATTTCCGGAGCTCTCCACTACGGCGTCTCTCGTAATCATATATTGGTTTTGGACGTTAAACCCCAGCAATAATAATCATTACTTTATGCATAACATTCCAGCTTTAGCGACAGGATTCGAGCGGGCAACGAAGTGCAACTCTGTTAGCGGTGGTTATGTGTAAAAAGCCCCTATGACCTCAGGAAAGCACATGAGTCGTAAGACAGTCTGGCTTAAACAAACGTTTATGGTTGCGAGATTTGAAAATGGTACTTAGCATGAGTACCACTTGAAAAGGAACAGGAAATAGAGGAAAGGCGGGGATATTAACCGGTCTACAAAAACACCAACTTGTATGCTGTCCTACTTTGGGGAATGCGAGCGGAGTATGAAAGTTAGACGTAGAGGGAAGTGGGGAGCACATACACACAATGTTACACTCCTCACAGTCACAATATCGCTATTGGTATATACCATTCCAAAAGGTGTTTAGCATGAGTAGAGCGGTAATTTCGAGATGTATGCTGCGAAGTGAGAGTATCTTATCGCAATGTTTTAGCGCATCACCGTAGCCGGAACCATGTATATTGTGCCAATGCTCATCGCACCTGTTTGTGGCGAATGCGCTCAGCGGCGATTGACGGAAAACCCTCCCCGGCAACCATTATAATTTTGCTTTCTCACTCACTCTGATAATAACTCTTGGTGTTTAACGTCCCAAAACTACGATTTGATTATGAGGGAAGCCGCAGTGGAGGGCTCCCGAAATTGCGACTACCTGTGGGTCTTTAACATGCACCTAAATCTAAGTACACGGGCCTCAAGCATTTTTGCCTTTATCGAAAATGACCGTGATTTAATCCCGCGACCATCGGGTGAGCAGTCGAGCACCATAACCCCTAGACGACCGTGGCGGGTCCTCACTTTGACGTGTCTGCGTTTACATGCTCAACACGACACGACGTTTCTTTTTTTTCTGGCATATTACGATTCGCATTCGTACTTCACGTCAGCTCCACTTAAAAAGACGCATTGCGGTATAAAGGCGGTGCGATGCCCAACTGCTGCATTGGTGTAAACATGGGCCCCGGTAGTTGCATTGTAAGATAGCGTGTGCAGTGCAAGGCGCTATGTATAGCTGACTTTGTTACCATACTGAACGTTGTATCAAGATTGAATTCATCAGTGGTGAAAGAAAGGCGCGCAAACTCGGACACAAGGGAAGAGGACGAGACAAAGAAGCGTCCGTTATCAGGCTCTTTCATCTTGTGTCCGTGTTTGCGTGCCTTACTTTCTTCGGTCATAAATCCCTATCAACTAGTTCAACGTTCCGTCCTTTTAAGGATACATATATTTCGCGAAAGATATCCTTTTGTAAAAATTACATTCACGTGTTGACCTATAGCCCACGCGACGCGCATTGTGCAAGCTGCTCGGTTGAGAAACGTGTTTGGGCTTTATCGTATTGTCGTCTGCCTATACATGGTTACCTTTTTGTTCACCCCGTCTCTCTGTCCTCGCGTTCTTGGAAATTCGCTTAGCGAGAACGAAGAAATGCCGAGTTGATTCCCCATGACCCGGGACAAAAACGCGTGTCCTTTTCCTGCCCCGGACGTCTTCGCGAATTCCTCCGGTAACGAAGAAGTAAAACAGCGCGACGCCAATGCGTTACCGTAGATTGAACTGTGAGTGCTCGGCAAACAAGTGCACGAAGCGAAACAAAACTTACACACAAAGAAGCATACTTCAACCTCGGGCGCGCAGTACACGCGCGCGCGGGACCACTCGAGTAATCTTTTGTTTTGCTCCGGGCTACCGATATTCCCATCGGTTTGATTGGACTCTTTTATTCCGATACAACCGCGCCGCTTCGGCAATATCTGTGACGAGAAACGGCAGCCTTTTCTCCGTCGTCTTCGCCGTTTTTTTTTATTATTTTGCCCCCTGCTGAGACGAAAGTAGCAGGACCGGGTTCGTTTCCGCTCGGATTAAGAGAAGGGCTGCGCCCGGGAGAATAAAAGCAAACGCCAGGAGACGGAAACATTCTCTTTGATTTTCTTCACTCGATACGTCTTACATCTTCTGGTTTTGTTTATTTCGCGGAAGCGCGCCATACATTATTCAGCACACTTGTTTTGTTCCGCAGCTAGCGAGCCCCGGCTCCGCATACCGCTTTGCCATCTAGTGTCATGCCCCCCCCCCCCCCTCCTTATTCTATGCAACCCTCCCTTGCTTTCCCCTGCTCCATCTCTTTCCCCCTCCTCCTTAGTACGCGTCAAAACTCCTAGAAGCAAAACGGAAAGCTTATCGAATGCGACGTGCCGAGTCGGCGCAGGCCAAGCCAGCTTCGGCGCAGCGCGTGCACGTTGTGCAGTGAAGGCATCTTTAAAAGGTGACGCGCGTCTACTTGTGTTTCCAAGCACCAAGGCGGGCGTCACACTTTTTTTTTCTCTTATACCCGTTGTTGCGTTGCTATTTTGTAACACGTTTCAAAGGCCTGTTCGAAACAAACGCCTCATTTTTTTTATTTCTCTTTCCCGCATGACGCCCCATACACACCGCCGATGCATTTCTAGAATCCTTCGTTTTATGTATTTGGCTCGTTATTAACATGCATAGTATATCCGCGTAACTGAGCCCTCTCCGCTTCCCGCCGGCGTTTTTAAAAAGCTTTTCTTTTTTTGCCAAACAAAAGAGCGAATGCCCTGGGACTCTTGCTCGAAAGCCCCACGCGCCGCACACCTGAAGCCGAAAAAGCAGTCATCGATTCACATTTTCGCGCTACGGCTCACCGAGCGTGTTCTCCTTCCTTAACGTCACGAGCGCTACGTTCGATTTATGGGCGCTTGGGAGTCGTACGCCGTACGCACAGTGCACGAGGGGAAAGTTTGGGACCGTGGTTACCCCTGTATTTTGATCCATTTAAGTTTACGCCAACCTCGTTCGGAAAATAATAATAATAACAAAAAAACGGAAATCCGCACGCTTTGCGCGGTGTTCAGATTTGTGCGCCGGTGCAAAAGGTCGGCAGTATACTTTGGTAAAGCAGCGCCTGCTTTAGCGAATGTGCCATTACGCCCCCCTCCTGTTCCACGGCGACCCATGAACTCGTTCGGCATGCATTTCTGGGACTTATGAGCAGGGCTAATGCACTGAAGCCTGGTGATGTTGGGAATAAGCAGGCGCAAATGGAAAGTGTTCAGTTGGATTTGCGTTTTCTCGTTCGGCCATTTTTTGCCGCTATGCTCGTAAAGGCCGAACCCGGCCGAAAGGAAATCCTTACTAAGAGAACACTATAAGCAACATCCTCAATTTATTCTAAAAAGACAGGGCGTGCAGACACGGACACAAGAAAGAAGTCCGGACACCTCAAACGCCCACTAACAACTGAATAGATGTACAACGGCGGAAAATAAAGAAGGCACGAAAACTTATCCGCGCATGCCCATGCAATAGGCGAACCGAAATCCGGCACGCGTGGGGGCCTAGGCGAAAGATAACTTAAGGCATTTGATTTCATCGTTATGCAAGTTAATGGACGATTGGCTCACGCATGCGCTACCACTATTCTCGATATGCCATGCCTCAATCATCAGACGCGTTTCTTCATTATTATGTCGGTACAAAACCGCGCATTGATTGAATTTTGGCGTGAACTTACAATCTCGACAATGTAACGATAAATTAGAAGGTGAGCCTCCGGTTAGTGATCTCTTATGTTCTAATAATCTCTGGTTGATGCAGCGGCCGATCTGTCCTACGTAGAAGCGGCCGCAGCTCAAAGGAACCTTATACACCACACTTGTACGGCAATCAGTGAATTTGTTTGTGTGTTTTACGAAACAAATATCGGTTCGCTTCTTGTCTTTTACTCGCTCATTCTTCCTCTGCACAGCGGCACATATCTTACCTAGCTTATTGGCAGCCGTGAAAACAACATTAACGCCGTATCTACTTCCTACTTTCTTTAGCCTGTGAGATACGCAATGAATGTACGGTATACCTACGACACATTTCTTCCTATCGCTTTCAGCAACCATGCTCGGACTTAACATATTGGATTTCTTTAAACGCTCAGCGACAGTGGCCACTGCATCACGGGGGATAACCTACATCTAAAAGACGCGTAAGCTGTCGTTAAAGCTATCACTCATTTTGTGCTCACACGACTTCGTGAGGGCAGACTTAAGGCAAGACATGGTGATACCGTTTTTTACAACCTTCCAGTGCTTCGACGAAAAATTTAAGAGCGGTTTTGAAGATCTCGGAGCATACTGCCAGCGCACGTGGTTCTTCTGAAACGTTAAGGAAATGTCTAGAAATTGTATTCCATTATTCTGAGGCAACTCTTTAGTAAAGTTCAGCCCTCCTCCATTTAATTCAAATTTTTCGCTCACTGAGGTTACCACGTTTTCAAAGCCCTCACCACTACAAAAAATCAAGTAATCGTCCACAAAACGAGAAAACTTAATGAAAGAATTACCTAAGGCACCTTCCAAAAGTTTGTCAGCCTTGCTAAGGTATAAATCACTAAGAACCGGAGCAACCTTAGAGCCAAATACATATCCCTGATTTCTGCACATAAACGCCTTCCTTCCAACCTGCCAACGTCGACTTTAAATACATGGATAAAACTTCTAGAAAAGCCCCGGTAGAAACACCACATTTATCGGTGAAAACCGTCTCGTGCCCTTTTTCGTTAATACATTCATTAACACATTTTAGCAGGTTCTCATGCGGCAAGGAGTAATAAAGGTCTTCAATATCCCTGCTAAAAGCTTTACAACAGCCGGGGTTCTCCTCTGAGAGGAACTGTACTAGCGCTTCAGAATTACGCGTACGAAAAGAGTCTGGAAAACTCAACGAAGTTAAGCAGTTCTGCAAATAACTAGATACAGCAACTTGCCAGGTGCCTTTATCTGAAACAATTGCTCGAAAAGGAATCTCGTTCTTACGTGTTTCCGCTGAAAAAAAAAAACAATTCTAAAGTAAGTGATTTAACTTTCTTGACATTACAAGCTATTCTCTCAAGATTGTGTCTTAACAAAACGTCGACAGCATGTTGCCTAACTACTGATGGTTTAAGTTTTACCATCCTAAAATTCTTTGTTATGGGTGTTAATGCTTTTTCCGAGAGCAACTTGTCCGGCATAATTACAAAATGCCCTTCCTTATCTAAAATTACTGGCCTTAGTCTCTTCTCCACACAATAATTAACCAAAAGACGGATAGGAACAGGACACTTGAGATGCATATTAGATCCCTTGAGATTAACAACGCAGTCTGAAATGCAGTGAGAGCGCTCTTCTTCAGGAACGAGTCTAGTGATTGTACGCGGCAAACTTAAAACGTCTATTGGTTTCAGGTTCGGCTTAAAACAGTATTTGGGACTTAAGGCTAAGGTTTTGCAGTGACTATCTTCTAAGGCAGCTCCTCCAAGGACTAGCAAGTTATTTTGCGGTGAAACAGTAGAAAAAATCTTCCTCTTACATGGTTGAAGTTCTTGAAGTTTTAACCTCCATATGAATTCCGCATGCTGGTTAGCTACCCTCATCCAGTCGGCGTATAGCTGTTTCTGGCGGCGATCGTCACGCGGGGTACAGCAACGGACCTTGAGGCACTCCTGGTAAAACCTGACTTGACGCAAAGATACCGCGGTCAAAATGGCACATATCCTCCTGGCATGTCCGGTAGATGGTTGCAGAAAGCCGCACAAAAGTTGAACTTCAACAGGGCAAATTCTATTCTTAGAAAACCATGAAAAAGTTCTGGCACGGACCAAGCAAATAGCAATTAAAGAAGCCAAAGAGGCAGGATTGTTCAGATAAGTAGGAGAACACGGAAAAGTACTCAGAGTGCTAGATATGACGCTTAGAATAACATAGGGCTGAGCTAGTTGGTCAGTATTCATTCTAAAAAGACAGGGCGTGCAAACACGGACACAAGAAAGAAGTCAGGACACCACAAACGCCGACTAACAACTGAATAGATGCACAACGGCGTCTTTTTGTAGTGGTGAGGTCTTTGAAAACGTGGTAACGCCAGTGAGCGAAAAATTTGAATTAAATGGAGGAGGGCTGAACTTTACTAAAGAGATGCCTCAGAATAATGGAATACAATTTCTAGACATTTCCTTCACGCTTCAGAGGAACCACGTGTGCTGGCAGTATGCTCCTAGATCTTCAAAACCGCTCTTAAATTTTTCGTCGAAGCACTCGAAAATTGCAAAAAATGGTATCGCCATGTCTTGCCTTAAGTCTGCCCTCACCAAGTCGTGTGAGCAGAAAATGAGTGATAGCTTTAACGCACAGCTTACGCGTCTTTTATATGTAGGTTATCCCCGTGATGCAGTGGCCACTGTCGCTGAGCGTTTAAAGAAACCCATTATGTTAAGTCCGAGCATGGTTGCTGAAAGCGATAGGAAGAAACGTGTCGTAGGTATACCGTACATTCATAGCGTATCTCACAGGCTAAAGAAAGTAGGAAGTAGATACGGCGTTAATGTTGTTTTCACGGCTGCCAATAAGCTAGGTAAGATATGTGCCGCTGTGCAGAGGAAGAATGAGCGAGTAAAAGACAAGAAGCGAACCGATATTTGTTTCGTAAAACACACAAACAAATTCACTGATTCCCGTACAAGTGTGGTGTATAAGGTTCCTTCCAGCTGCGGCCGCTTCTACGTATACGACAGACGGGCCGCTGCATTAACCAGAGATTATTAGAACATAAAAGATCACTAACCGGAGGCTCACCTTCTAATCTATCGTTACATTGTCCATATTGTAAGTTCACGCCAAAATTCAATCAATGCGCGGTTTTGTACCGACATAGGAATGAAGAAACGCGTCTGATGATTGAGGCATGGCATATCGAGAATAATGGTAGCGCATGCGTGAGCCAACCATCGATTAACTTGCATAAAGATGAAATCAAACTCCTTAACAGTTATCTTTCGCGTAGGCCCCCACGCGTGCCGGTTTGATAGGTTCGCCTATTGCATGGGCATGCGCAGATAAGTTTTCGTGCCTTCATTCTTTTCCGCCGTTGTGCTTCGATTCAGTTGTTAGTCGGCGTTTGTGGTGTTCTAACTTCTTTCTTGTGTCCGTGTTTGCACACCCTGTCTTTTTAGAATGAATACTTACCAACTAGCTCAGCTCTCTATTATTCTAAGCAACATCCCCAAGTTCGTTGTGACCGGTGTAGTATTCAAAGGCTATAATCTTCCTACTTCACGAACAAGAAAACAAACGTATCATGCTAGCTGGATATGAAAACCTACGTTGAGTTCTTGACATCATGACGTCGTATGTTGCAAGACATTTTTGTTCACTTTTTTTTTTTCTGCTGAAAACGTTTTTTGAAACCTTGCGAGCGCGCGTCAATGATTCGAAGAAATTTATAATTATATGAATAGCGAGATTTCTCAATCGAATCTAACGCAAATATATAAAAAAAGAAGTGCCGTTGAAAACGCCAACATAAAATGGCGAGCACTTTGCCATTTCTCAGCAAAAGGAATGGTAAATGTTACCGTGAGGCAGTTTGGATTTTCGGGGAAGCGATGGAGGGAGAAAAGTTTAATAATATCACTTGTCCGATTGCCTTAGAAAGGGTGACGCTTGAACACTCCTCCTACATATACCGCAGCGTAGTTTAATCATTGTTTATTAGTGTAGAGTTAACTAGATTCGAACGGAAGGTGCTCAAAGTAATGGGATGCGGTGGGGCTTGCAGCAACGGCAAAGCTAAAAACTGTATGGAGGAGTCACCCTTACACTTGTCAGCGTCCTTATTGGCGTTCGAACGCTGCATTACCAGTGCCACTGCGCCTTTTAATGCTGACCTAACAGTACTTTTCTTGTTGAAATTAGCTTATATTACTCGAGTTACCTCTCTAATAAGCGCCACCATGAATAACTCACAGGGTCCATTACATGTTCGCGTAAGACGACTCGAATGCGAAAGCAATCTTCTTTCTAAGTTGACGTATTGATCATCCTCCGCCGACCTCCGAAAGCTTTTTCTGCACCTAACGTGGTTTTGCACTGCCTCCAGGATCGGAGGCATTGCAAGCTTTCTGCCCCTCACATGATTTTGCCCTGCCTCCGTGATCAACCCACCTTTGACCAAGCGACGATGTCATGTGATGACGTCACAAATTTTGGCGATTTGTGACGTCATCACGGGATGGTTGCTTGCATCAACTGTGTTTACTGCCCTGGACGCGGCCGATGCCAACAGTAAATTTCTGCGTTTCATGAGGCATCTTAGGCTTTTCCCTTGAAGCAGTGCTTGTTACTAAAATGAGGAAGACAGCGACTACTTCTGCGTGGCGAAACGACTGCTCCCGCGCCACGGGCTCCTGAATGTAAAGGTAGCTGAGATGAAATCTATCTTCCTGACGACTTCCTTGATTAAGTATCACAATAATAGTAAGAAGCTTCTCATATTACCTGTAACATACGGAAAGCAGGTCGGTCGAATTATATTTCTAGCCACTACCGCTATGAAATGATGCGCTGAGCAGTCTTCGGATGATCTGCGACAATGGCGCACGACTGATAGCCGTTTATTGAGCGGTTTCCGCCCATCATTAGCGTAACCGTAGATTTGTTTTTGCCCTCAAATGGCAATTATCGTTTCGAGTTTCGGGGTTGGTCCGAATTTTGTGAGTTGATTTAGGGCCTGCGGGAATACGCGAAGGCGTCGTGTTTCGACTACTAACGATATAATTGTGCGCGGCTCGTTTCATTACCGAAAAAAAACACGACCTTAACCAGATCGTGAGGTGAGAGCTGGTGACCGTACGTGAGCGCAGCCTAGTTGACGAAACTAGCGCCAAACTAAAGCAGTTCGGCATCACATGTACCTGAACGCCTCGCCATTGATCGCCTCAAATGATACCAGAGGGGCGTTGCAAGTGGAGGAGAGCACGTACATGCGAACTTGCTAAAAAAAAAAAAACGAGACAGAGGCATTTTTTTCTTCTTCAGTATTGAAGGGCATAATTAGTAGTGGAAACGAAGATGACGGTGCTAATTTTGACGACTGTTGGTGGGGATTCATGGTTGCGTTTGATCTGAACCACCCTAGCGACTCTGACCTTCCGCTTGCTAGCATGACTTGCCTTGTTAGAATCCTGGCGCAACATGGGCCGCATTCTGTAGAAATACGTAAGGAAAAATTACACCATCTTCCACTAAATGGAACCATGTGTGGATGCGAAGCAGCGGGGAGATGGTTCGCTTGAGTGGGAGATGGTGTAATTTGTTTTCAGGAGCTGGCTCTCCAGGTTCCTAAGCTGGGGCGAAGTCCCGCGCCGTAAGCTGCATCCATCCATTCAAAGCGTCGTGGAACGCGAAGAGGAACGCTACGCGCGTCGTGTCTTCCCTCTAGACTGGCCGTTAATTCTCCCAGGGCGAGCGGGGATCGCGGTCGACAGGCGCGCAAGAGGAGGAGAGCCTAGGAGAGGAGAGAGAGGGGGCGGAGACGCGCATGCGCTGGCGCTCATCGCGGCGTTGCCAAGGAGAGAATGAGGCGCGCGAGAGGGGGGGAGCGTAGGAGAGTATAGGAGAGAGAGTAGGAGCATGCGCAGTGCAGCGCGGACGCCACCGCCGGACACAGCCCTGAGCAAAAGCTGCTTTGCATCTAAAAAACATGGAGGACGCTTGAGCTTAGCCTTCAAGAGTAGAACGCGATAGCGTGATCGGGCCCCGTGCGCATTGTCTTATCAATCGCTAGCCTGGCTTCGGTTCTCGGTGCATGCCTCAACAATGCCGGAAGGAAACGAACGACTGTGCGCGTAATATTGGCCGTTTCAAAGTATCTGAGAATGCCTACTCTAAGTACAGTTGTTAAGTGCCCACTACGCCATAATTATTCCTTTTGCGAATGAGCGAAGAGCCCACTACGCGTCCGTAAGGCAACACGCGATCCTACGCAGCTGTTCACTTTGTTGGTGCTTTTGCCAATGATTGTGATTAAATATGTCTAAGCGCTCTGTAATGGGCGGGCTTTTAAAACACCCACTCGTTGCGCAATTTACATGTTTTGACGCCTCGCGCGATTATACACTTCTGCCACGTAATATTAAATACGCTAAGGCGACTTCTTCTTTTACACGGCATTCAAATAGTGTATTTTTTTTCGAAGCAGTTTCAGGAAATAGCTTGGCTCTGCGGTAAACACCTGCTTGCCACGCAGACGGCCTGGATTCGAGTCTAATTCGAACCCGAAGATTTTATTTATTTATTTTATTTGCATCTTTCTCGATTTTTCGGTCACGGACAAGATGATGATTTTTCGCGCGCAACCATCGACGCCGTCACCAACGCCGACGCCTACACCGGAATTTCTGCTAAACGAGCTCTTTAACGCGAACGCGTTAAAAAATAAAGAACGCCCCCGCTTTAAGATTTCACCTACGGCCGCAGTACGTCAGTTGAATTGAATTGAATGTTTATTTTCATGTGTCATACATGGAGCATCGCGGGATCAAAAGCTGCACTAAAGCAGCCCAACTAGCTCCCACTACATAAAAAAGGACCTAAAAAAGTCTCATCAAAATAAGCAATCAAATCATGAAAGACGTACTAAAAATGAGGTAGGCTAATCATCACAATAGCAGCAATTCAGGATTACTACATAAAATGAAAGTTAACAGGACGCAATAGTTAATCATCAAGTATCGCAACACAGAAGACAATGTATTTATGTACACGCGTGTGTTAAAGATGCAGAATCAGGTTAGAGCGACACAACTGGGCTAACTACGCGTGTAAGAAATAATCGGCATACACTGATCAGAATGAACTCACGGCAACCTCTAACAAGACATCCCGAATCTCTTCAGTCGCGCTCAGGTGTGAAAGAAAGCACGAACATGTGGGACGCGAAAACACGAGGTATTAAAACTCGCGGGATTAGTCGTTTGGTGGCTGTGTCGGTGATATAAGTGCTGCTTCATTGTTTTTCTCTATGTCGAGACAGTAAAAACAAAATGAAAAAATAATTGAGAGCTGAGAGCGGCGTGAGCTTATGAAACATGTTTACAGTGAATCAATGAATAAGCTTGCGTTAGCGGGAATTCTATAAAGAAAAGGAGCCTTAACTTACTTATGCTTTTGTTTTATGCAAGAATAGCTAAGCGCCTTGATTGGGCCTAATATATGCAGGACGTGTACGCTTACAAATAGCGTGTTCGTAACCATCATTCAATAAGAAGCTGTCAGTGGTGTGCTCGTGTGTTTATGTTGTTTCAGTTTTGTAGACTCGACATCGAAGATATCGAGACTTCCTTCACGTATGTTCCATATTGAATAAATAGGTTTCGTTCCAAATTAGAGGCACCGAATTGTCTCAGCTTCATAGGTCAACAAACCCACTCATGAGTCGACTCACTCAGACTCGTTCAGAATCAAATCGAGCCGTACGTCCGGGTCTGGTGAGTCCGGGTCTGGTGAGTCCGGAGTGAGTACGAGTGAGTCCGGTTGAGAAAAAGTTTAGTGAGTTTGAGTCCGAGAGAGCCCGGTTGGGGAAAATTTTCGTGAGCCTGAGTCCGAGTGAGCCCCAAGGGCAAAATATATTTCCTGAGTGAGTCTGAGTGAGCTCCACATTTTTTGCCGACTTGGTGGTCCTATCTACTCAACTTCAGCATTACTATCCGGCCTTATATATGTCGGCTCACGTTAACACTGACATCTACTCACACATACTTCAACGCTCTAGCGTTCATACGCCAGTTCAGTATTTATTGCTCAGATGCATGAGTTACGGTAGGGGAGGGGGGAGGTCCCTTGACCTCCCCGCCCGCAACCTCTTCTATCTGAAGTTCTTGATGATATCTCGTGTGAGTCACCTCTTTCAGTAAAAATGTCCTTACTGAATTGCAACCACTCATAACTCGTATGTGAAGGTCCAAGACCAAAAGGCGCCAAGTAGAGCACCGATTATGCGAGATACTGGCGTTAGAGAGCATTTGCACGATGATCAAAAAAGCTAATTATACGATAACGGACTCATCAGTCAACTCACACAGACCTACTCAGATGTAGCCGTGAGTCTCAGCCTGAGTGAGTCCGAGTGAGTAATATTTTGGTGAGTTTGAGTCCGAGTGGTTCCGGTTGAGAAAATAGACCGAGCGAGCCCTAAGGACAAAAGATATTTCGTGAGTGAGTGAGTGAGTGAGTGAGTGAGTGAGTGAGTGAGTGAGTGAGTGAGTGAGTGAGTGAGTGAGTGAGTGAGTGAGTGAGTGAGTGAGTGAGTGAGTGAGTGAGTGAGTGAGTGAGTGAGTGAGTGAGTGAGTGAGTGAGTGAGTGAGTGAGTGAGTGAGTGAGTGAGTGAGTGAGTGAGTGAGTGAGTGAGTGAGTGAGTGAGTGAGTGAGTGAGTGAGTGAGTGAGTGAGTGAAAAAACTTTATTCGGTCACCTGCGTGAACGCTACATTTTTTGCCGACCTATGGTCAGCTTCATCTTCGAAGTGCATGAATGCCGTCTCAGCCGCCACGGTGGTACCGTGGTGACAGTGCTCCTCTGCTGACCCAAAAGTCGCGGGTTCGATCCCGGCCATGGCGGTCGCACTTCGATTTAGACGAATGGATAGAAGCTCGTGTACTTAGACTTAGGTGCACGTTAAAGAACCCGGGGTGGTCGATATTTCCGGAGCCCTGCACTACGACGTGCCTCCGAATCATATCGTAGTTTTGGCACGTAAAGCACGAGATATGATTCTTACTGCTATCTCAGAAGTGGTCGATACGACAGTCACGCTCGAAAAAGAGAATTACCGAAGCCAAGAGGGGAGTACGAATTCGGCCAGAAGACATGTCTGGTCCTTAACCCTACAGAGGAATGAACACCATTGTTTGAAGTAGTCCTGATATCAAACACCCTAATAAATGTGAAGAATTTCTCATTGAACCCTGGGCACTTTGAGCACTTCTATCTACGTATCTATCTATCTAGCCGCCTACGTCTGTGTGCTCTCGTGATCGCCTCCTTAGCTTGGTGTAGACCAAAATTAGCATGTGAGGGTAAGACGGTTTGACCAAAATGAATGTCTAATTATGACATGAATAACCTGAAATTTCTGTCGCGTACGACGTCAAACCCTTTCCTACAGGCACGTGTCGCACATACCCGTATACCAAGGGCCACGGTAAGTGGGTATGCGCCACAGGTGTCTGACAGTTTATATCTTCCCAGGAACGGCGAAAACAGACATTAGTAATTTAAATGCGAGAGCGTTAAAAAAGCCGACATCAGCAGAGTTGACCCGACGAATCCAAAGAATGAAAATCAGTGTCCCAGCAGGTGTCGAACCCAAGCATTCTGCGTGGCAGTCAGGTATTCTACCACAGAGCCACGCCAGGTCTTGAAGCTGCTTTGGAAAAAGACCCTATGCAGGCGTAATCTAAGTGCAGCGTCAATTGTGGTTGCAGTGCTGGTTATCTAATTTTTGTAACAAAGCAAAAAACATTACATATGTACTGATATGATACAGGCGTCATGCCGGGTTAACGTCAATTGTGGTTCCAGTGGCGGCTCTACTTCCATAGAAGTTTAATAAACATTACATTTGTAGTCTTATGATTTAGCAAGCTATATTGAAGCATTGCTCGATCCCGGACGAATACGCTAACGAAAGTTGCGTGTGATATTCACATCATCACGCCGTAAAGTGAATTTCGTTTCGATAATACTCACGTGTGCGCTCTAAAATGAGTGCTGATGTTACGTCAGACCATAAGCTACCCTTTAAGCGACAGTGTAGTCGACGTCCCTGATAAGGCCGCGATGCGCACACAACAGCTACGCTTACAAAAACACGTCGATCCCCCTCGTAACGCTTGGCTGAAAGTAAAAAACTGCAGCATAGACAACTACTCGCTGACTGCTTCGCATGAAACCGATTGCCACATGGCGTGGGATCTGCTGATTTTTTCACATTAACTTCGTAAGCATCTAGAATTGAGCCCAAATAAGTGAACTTACTGTCTAGAAAACAATCCCGCTTGTTCCACGCTGCTCAGTTTAGGTGACACCGACGCTCGTCTGATCCGACGCATGGCAGCGTTTGTCACTCCTTATTATCGGCACCTAAGCTTCTGCTGTATTTTTCGCTGGAGGTGTTGTTAGGAGAGAAAAAAGCTTGCTTGCTCAACGCTGCTTAGTGAAGACCGCGAAAGACAGCTCTATTTTAGAACGCCTCGGACCCGTTCATCTCTCGTCCAACAAACAACGACGTTGGCTGCTTCGACTTCGGGAGCTTTGGCTTGGGGAGGGACTTACCAGTCGAGCCAAAGCCGACATTTCAAGCAGACGAGCAAAGCGGATTGTCCCCCGAAAGGCCAGCGAGTGGGGTGAATGCGCTTCTTTTCTTCGCGGACGTG
Source organism: Rhipicephalus sanguineus (assembly GCF_013339695.2). NCBI lineage: Eukaryota > Metazoa > Arthropoda > Arachnida > Ixodida > Ixodidae > Rhipicephalus > Rhipicephalus sanguineus. Next base: position 45,250,880 of record NC_051177.1, read on the forward strand.
CAAAAAGAGTAAGTGTTGAAGAATATCGAACAACAAAATAATAGAAGAATTGCAAACGAAAAAAAGTAGAGGGGAGCTTCCCCGATCCAAAATGGGTGAAGATTACTGCCGCATTTGTTGTCTTCCTTGTATTCGAAGCTAAGCCGGGAAGGCGTCCGCGCGATTGCGTAGTACAGCAATCAAGCTGAAGCTTGATTGGTGGGATTGGCGGGTGCCTACCGGTGCCGTCCATGCCTGGATGCCTTGGCGCGTGTCAAAGCAAGTCAAAAGCACGGGGTATCTGTTTATCTTTTTATTTTTGTAGCCTCGTTCGTTTGCTTTAACTCCTCATTGCGGGAATTTCTCTGAGCCTGTGCCGAAATCGCATTTTATTTTTTTATACCAGAAACGCGGGGCTAACATGAGTAGAACAAGCCGCTCCTGGTCCTAGAAATCCCCTGCTAGCTGAACACAATTACTGCCACATTGTCCCATTAGCGGCTCCTGTAATTTTCTCTTTTTTTTTTGTAATCTATGCACAACCCTCTAGACATTGTTTCTTTTGTTTCTGCGAACTTGCAAACACAGCTTCACCGCGCAGTTGCTTTTTATCTTATGGCTGCTACCTTCTCCACGTGTTTCTGTTGCGCAGTGGCAGAAGCTGCGCACACGTGTGGCAGAGCTTAACCGCTTTTGTTAACGATCTCTAGAATGGCGTGCCTTATTGTTCCACTTAGTTCAACCGACTAGCCCGGTTATCCTGTTTAACGAAAAAAAAATGGCTGCTCAGCAAGTGTCGGGAAACAGTTACGAAAGGAACGGGTATAGAATGAAATGCGTACTGCAATAACTTCCGCGCGCTGTCGTCCACCGAAAACCGGTTCCCGCTGTACCCTTGTGCATCGAGGAGAAGTGAGCTCCCCCTTCCTTCCCTTAGCTTTGTTTCAATGCAAGCGCCTCGTGATTGTCTTATTTGATTGGTCTCTATATGGCTTATTTACAGGTAGACGTTCTATTCTTTCATTTTTCTTCTGTCTTCATAGCCATGCATTTTTATGTCCTTGCTCTCTCTCTCTCTCTCTTTGTTTCTTTGCTTATTTTTTCCTTCAACCTCTCTCTTTCTCTCTCTCTCTCTCTCTTTGGTTTAGCGTCACGAACGTGTTTCCAGGAGGCTTGGCTCGACGAACTTAGCGCCAAGCTTTAACCCTCACCCTTCCCCACAAACCTCACACTAGTTCACGTAATCTTCTCTTTTCTCCAGCGCCTTTCAGGACCCGGCGTTGCCTTCACGCGCTGCTGCCTTTCGTAATTTGCGATGATCTTTCAGCCGTGACTTAGCGGCCCCGTTTTCATTTCTCGAGCACGACATCTTTGAGAACGCCACAACCGCCGCCGCCGGCTTTCGTACAACGGCGCTGTCGCTTTATTGCGGCTCGGTTTTACCTTTTCTTTCTGTCCCCGCGTTTGTTGGTTACAGCCCTTTCCTCCATACTTTCTGTTTTCTACTTGTCTCGCTTTACTACCCAAAAAAAAAAAAAACGACGCCCTTATAACAAGCACCTTTTCAACGCCCCCTGGCTGCTGTCTAGCCCAGTGTACAGCTTACCTTCTCGACTCCTTTGAGACTCTTTGTTTCGCAGTGCCTCAGTTTTTATCTGAAGCGGGGCTCCGCTTGAAGTCGAGCTACCGAGTAATTCACAGGTTAAAGTGAAGGAGAAAAAGAAACAACGCGCGTTAAGAAGCAAACCAACACGCATCGTAGCGCGTGCTTTGTTTCTTCCTTCCTGTTTCATCCCGAGTGTATCTTCTTTTCTTCCCCTTATCACACTCGCGTCTCAAAAATAAGCGCGTTTCTTTTTTTTACCAACCTTTCTTCCGTTTCTTTTTTTTTTTAATTCGTTGAAGGTCAGAACAGAAGAAGCGGTTATACGAGCAAAGACAGAAATAAGTGTCGTACTCCAATATTTATTGTAATTTGAAACGTATCTTTAAACAGACCATTTCTTTGGTCTCGTCTTATTGCAACGCGCTTATTTTAAACCTTCGCGCAGAGGAGCGCGGCGCCAAACGCCTGAAGCGGGAATGAAATTGGTAGAAGCTGACAGGTGAAAGGAAACTCCGGGGGCGTGAATTGATATGCTGAAATACGGGTTCATTAACACTCCTATACGCTTGTCGAATTTTGCGAGTGAACTTTAAATTCAGCTTTATCGCAGGCATTGGACTGATCTGGCGTGACGAAGCACTTTCTTTCATCCACAACGTCTGGGATTCGGGAAAGTGTTGAGAATAATAATAACTGTTGGGGTTTTACGTCCCAAAACCACGATACGATTATGAGACACGCCGTGGTGTAGGGCTCCAGAAATTTCGACCACCTGGGGTTCTTTAACGTGCACCTAAATCTAAGTACACGCGCTTCACACATTTCGCCTCCATCGAAATGCGGTCGCCGCGACCGGTATTCGGCCCCGCGACCTTCGGATAAAAAAAAAGTGCCCAGAATAGCTAGCGCCGTTGATGGTTCGAGGGTTTCGATAGATACGGACATGTAAAGAAGGCTTCCCTGTAAGATCTTGATAGCGTTATGCGACGACCAAATACAAGTGCTAAAAGCTGCCGCAGACAAGAGCGATAATATGAAGGCTCGAAGTGATCGACGATAATGTGATCGAGTCTATTTAGATACCAGCCTACGTGATTGCCTCCTAAAGTACCTTCTATAGTATTAATACCTACAGTGTCCATAGCGTAACGATACCTCTGGAATCTGAAACTAAAGGTCAGAATTTGATTGCAAAGACTCATTCGACCTTCTATGCACGGAAAGAATACCTCGTCTTTGTGGAACTGTCAACCCTCCAAGTGTACTCCACTGAAGGCTTTCGTTATTATTATTATTATTATTATTATTATTATTATTATTATTATTATTATTATTATTATTATTATTATTATTATTATTATTATTATTATTATTGACCGAACGTAAAGACTTGATAGCTGCTGTAGGCGGCCCCAGTCGTTCTTGTTCTCTTAAGGTTCTGTTTTACAGCACACACTTTAGCAGAAAACCGACCAGGATATATCACTCTCGACTGGCTTTCTAGGTCACTTCCGAAGTGGCAGTGTATAGGCGTGAATAGGTGCGCGAAGAAACTCATAAATTTTCGATGCTACGACCCTGTCACGTTCCCACGATGGTGTGGCTAACAAAGGCCAGAGCGACTGCGATACGCTCGAGGGAGCGTGACTCTTTTGTTTGCGTGAAAGAAAGTAAAAAAAAGGTGTAAGAGGAAACATTTTATTTAGCGGACCCGTCAGCACTAGCGAATTAACCGTATTGAAAATGTTTCGAAAGCCTTTTGCTCGGTACTTTCTCCTCTTTACCGGAGTAGAGTGTACTACCATAGTAGGGACTATGGTACTACTGTTGATGCTATTGAACATCGTTTACTAACACTAAAACCCTCCCTGATTTGGATGGCTTTAGCTTCGTGTAGTAAACGTAAATAACTAAAACGCCAGGCCTGCGCGCAACGCTCAACACAGTCACAGCGAAAGCTCGAAGAGCGGCCTAGAAGACCCCGTGCCAAGCTCTCTTGGGGCATCAAATACAAGTACACGTGCGAGGTACCCACTACGCCATAAATCATTATTTTTGTCAAGTAGGGAAGCACGCACTATGCCACTCTTCGTTTTTCTGCGGATAAGCGAGGTACCCGCTACACATCTGTGAGTCATTGTGTACACTTTGTTGATGCTGCATGTGGCTGATGACGGCGAATGATTATGGCTGAGCATATTATAGTGGGTGGGAAGCTTTAAACCACACAGTGATCGCGCAATTAGCATTGTGTGACGCCTGGTTGTTATTTGACTCTTCTGCCACGTTATATTGTAAGGTCTTTAAGGTCGCTATATTGTAAAGCCTGTGTAAGGTCTTTTTGCAAAGGATCTTCACGCACCAGCGTGGCTCTGTGGTAGAATACTCGACTACCACGCAGAGAGCCCGGCTTCAAAGCCCATCCGATGCTGGATAATTTTTGTTTATTTCATTTTTATTATTTAGCGTGAGAGTGGTTACGGACACCGGCGGCGGACACCTACGGCACTGTTGTTGTGATCTCATAACAGCTTGCGCTGTAAAAGATACCCACCAACAATGCGCTAAGAAATTGCTCATAGCTGTTATAAATATAATCGTATGCATATTTTCCCACGCCACCTTTTGTCATGAGCGTATGAGAGGCTTGATTAGACTTCCCTCCGGTTTCGTATTACTTCCATGCTGTCAAAGTGAGTGAATGTCGAACTTCCGGAATGTCATCACCTTACTAGTTAACGTGAGAGTATTAGTGCGCGATACTTCCGGGCCAGTTGTATTGTCATATAAGTCAGAACTTTAGGAGAAGAGAGAAGTTTGACGAGATGAAGCATTCTTGAACCCGCGGTGTCGCTGGAGCAAGCGTTTCGACAAGTTGTCTTGTCTTCTTCTAGGCCGCAACTTTGTTCAAGGCTGCAACAGTGGCACGCCCTGTTCAAGAATTTGTCAGTGTACTGCCATTGTTCACCGCGTTGAAGAGGTTATAATTAAGTGACTCGCGTACTACGCATTGTGAGCAACGACATGCAGCATATCTTTCTTAAAAGCTATTAGTTCTCGTTTCAACATATACTGGTGTTTCAGAGAGCACGCGTGTTACGTGACATCACATTCAGCGCCGCCCGATGCCATGAAAGTCGCGTGACATTGTTCTTCACACTCCGTACGTGATGTATCTTGTGATGTACGTCATACGAAAGACTCCTTTCTTCCGTTCAGGCAAAAGACGTCCCTTTATTTCTATTTGAGTCTCCCACTAAATTCGTTAGCTGCCGGTGGCTACCCAAGCAAGAAATCGAGTCATTCAAGGGTTTAAATTATACACAATCTGTTGGTGCAGCGAGATAGCGGGGTTGCTGTATTAGGCAGAGAGAGACAAGCATTGAAAGGCAGGGAAGTTAACAAGGTGCGCGTCTTGTTTGCTACCCTGCAGTGGGGAAGGGATAAGGGGGCGAAGATAGAGAAATGAGCACAATCACAAGCACACTTAGGGAAGCACATCAAGTCTACAGGCGGTCGCACAGATGTGTTAACTTTAGGTATTTCAGCAGCGCTTTCAATGCCTCCTGTGCCTTCGAGGCACATTTTCACGGTCCTAGAATCTTTGCTGCAGAAAGTGGTCTTGAGTTCGGTTGGTTTAGAAGCATCCGGGGCGGATATCGCCCGGTGTCATAGTGACGGCAGCTGCGTAGGACGTGTTCAATTGCCTCTTCGGTTCTGCAGGAGTCTGTATTAGACGAATTAAAAAAAGTCACAGTTTCGCCGCAACGGCGAAGCAATGAATGCGATAGCAACAAATTGGAATGTAACGCGAAGAACGGAAAGCAGCTCGAAATTTCCAGCGCGTCGCTCAAGCGCAAAGGACGCACGAAAAGAACACACACAGGACGAGCGCGAACTATCATGCGTCACAGCTCGACACTTGAAGCGCACTGCTCAAGCATAAAGCAGGATGCACGAAACGAACGAACAGGTACACACAGGACGAGCGCGAACTGCCACAATTGCCGCTTATTTCTGTTTGAACAGCGCGCTCCTTTCGCAAACGCGGTCGCTGCAGCGAGCGAAGTGACCTTCGTACGCTCTGTGACTTCAGCGCGGACATCGCGGGGAAAACACAAGACATACAACCTCCCTCCCGCCCGCCCCCTTCTTTCCTCGTGATAAGCGCAGGATGGCGACCACGCCCTGTAGGGCGAAGAGCAACGCCGTTACGCGGCAACTACTACCGCACGAGCAGACAGCGGAAGCGCAAGGTTCTCCCTGCGCAAATCTTTAAGTGCGCCCGTCGCGCTCCTCGCGCCATCTCGCTGGTAATGAAGAAACGCTTGTAAACGCCTGCCGTCTCTGAGTACTGCGGTAAAGGGTGTGCATATAACGTTCGCCGTTAGCTACCTGAAGGGTCTGCCATTGGTGGCGTAGTGGTTAGCGCCACGCGCTGCGGACGTAGAGGTCGCTGCTTCGATTCCGTGCTTCGGAAGCTTTTTTCGGAATTATTTTTCTTTGGGACTTATATATATATATATATATATATATATATATATATATATATATATATATATATATATATTAGGAAAAAGGTATACGCTTCTAAAAAATCTGTTTATTTGTCGACGTTTCGATCGGAGACCGATCTTCATCTGGATGAAGATCGAAACATCGACAAATAAAGTTTTTCAGAAGCGTATACCTTTTCCTAATTATTTTACGGCCAACCGAAGACAGACAATATATATATATATATAATATATATATATAATAATATATATTAATATATATATATATTATATTATATATATATATATATACGCAGCATGACGGCGGCGACGGCAAAAAACCAGCCGAGACTGTCCATATAATTGCTATCACAATAAAAAACACTTCATAGCCTGATTAACTTTTGCGAGCTGCTCGCAAGTGGCACCCACATTGACGAGCAACTGTCCCAGGCATGAAATATAATATAATGAGCATGTTGAGTCAATCAAAGAGAACAAGAAATGGATTGCACTATAACATAGAAACTTAGGCCATCTTTTGCTTGACTCTCTGACAAAGCTATTCCTCTGGCTGCATGATGTCCGGAAAGGCGTGGCCGGCTTTTGCGAGCCCAGGTCTGCCGCATGGCTTGGGGATTGGTACGTGGTCCGAGGCACCTGCGACTGCCATGGCAGAATCGCGGGAATGATTTGTATTCGTTCAACGTTACAGGGCGGATACTAAAGAGATGCGTACCATGTCAGCGAGAGTGAGAGGCCACCCTACGATTGAAGAGAAAAAAAAAAGAGACGTGGCAGCTGACACATTGAACATCACTATAGGCAGCAAGTGAATGATATAATCGGACTCCTGCTTTCTTTGTGCCTGCTTGATAGGTTATGTTCGTGGTGCGTGCCACCTCAGCTTCTGAGGCACTCATCAAGCGGGCATTATAACATCCGTTTTTATAAAGAACTCCATTCCTCCGTGCAGGGCAGGACAGTGAACCCGCCACGGTGGTCTAGATCTTATTGTGCTCGACTGCCGACCCGAAGGTCGCGGGATCGAATCCCGGTTGCGGCAGCCACATTTCGATGGAGGCAAAATGCTAGAGGCCCGTGTGCTTAAATTTAGGCGCACGTTAAAGAACCCCAGGTGGACAAAATTTCCAGGGCCCTTCATTACGGCGTCTCTCATAATCACAGCGTAGTTTTGGGACGCAAAAGTTCAACAATTATTAACTCAATATCTCCCTTTTTGGTTTCTCGCACTTCCCCATCTCTCCTCCCTCTTTCTAGAGCGTCGCAAGGGTTAACAAATATCCCACCGATCAATTCGGGGATCTCTGGCGACTACCCTATATGCGATCGTATAGGCAGCCAAATGAAAGTCTTGAAACGCATCGAGAGGCTCTTATATCTGCAACGAGGCGTCAATGTGGGTTCCATTGCGCTTTTCGCACAGCAAAACAACGTTAACGTTGCCTCGTACGGCTCTCTATTGCCGAAACGACCACTTAAGACGTCAACTTCACAACTATCGCGTATCAGCGCCGAGGAAGCGTGCGACGATAGGGCACGCACTGCGTTGGCCGGAGTGAAGTTTGACGAAGTAGGTGTAAAATCATCGTTCAACAGGATCGTCGTCCGGCTTCTCTTCGGGCTGGAGATGCCTGTTGCAGCACTCTCGGGCACAAACAGAAACAACGATGCGTTCACAGCCTGCCATACACATCCTCGCTTATCGCTTTTTCTTCCTTCGAACTGCGGAAAAGGAACCGTGTCAGCGTCTCTCTCGGTCGGTCCATTTGCTTGGCGGCACGGGGCCAGAGGCTGTCCGAATGCACTTCGGTTCCGGAGCGGGGCTATGGGTAGCGCATTTCCCTTTCCCACGCTTCTCCTCCTCTCCTAGCACCCCACGCAGCCGCAGGCTGTCAAGCCATGGCCATGTAAGCCGCCAAAATCCGTGAGCATAGGAGTTGAGGAGGAGGAGTGGGAGATGTGGGGACATAGGGGGGAGGAAGCGGCCCGACAAATGCGACTGCAGCGTAGCGGACGCCCGCATGGAACGCCGCCGCCGGTCGGTTGATTCATGGCGAAGCAGGCGAGACCCTCCATCCGTTTCCCGCGCGACCGCCAGCGGTTCGACGCCGTTATCTTGTCGTCGTTGGCTCCCGCGGGAGAGGCCAGTGCGCGCCTCTTTCCTTTATCATTTTTTTTTCTTTCCTTCGGCGCTCATCGTTTATTCTAATTCGGGGCCCTAGCTGTGCCTTATCTCTCCTTCGGACGCATGCCCCGGTTGCCGCCCGTCCGTTCCAGTGTTGAGCGCGCACGCGCCTTTCTCGCGCCCTCCTTTCCGGATCTCCATTCGCGCCGGCGAACAAGGGCACCACCAGCGTGTGTCTCTCTTGAGCTTCTATCGGCGCCGCTGTGCCGACGGACGGACAGACCAGCGCGCACTGTTCAGACTTGACTCTTGTGCCGAGGAGAGCCACTCGGTGCCCTACTTCCGGCCGATGTTTATATTCGCCGCGCCAGTGAAGAAAGAAAGCAGTGTGCGCGCCAACCAATCGGGGGTAGGCGCGGAGGGTCCCGGCTTTCTCTTAATTTACAATCGAGGGTCAAGCCTCTTCGCGTTTCATCTCTCAGTGCCGCCGTCTCTTGCGCACTCGGCTGCCGCGCGGGGGCGAGCGCGCGACCTTCTGCGAACTAAGGTGAAGAGAAAGAACCGGTAGACCACGCGTTCCATTGTTATACTTCTCGCACAATGGCGTAACAAAAGGGAAGGTCCTTACTGTACATGTTGGAAGAAGGAGCGCGCACGCGCTGGAGTGCATTTTGATTAATTCGTGCCTCGCAATGAGAGAGATCAAGAAACAGGAGCGTGGTAGCGTGCGTATTGTGGGGAGGCCGCCTCCCATTGTTGAACCGCCTCTAGCCGGAGCTTGTTAAGAACATCCGCCTGGCTGGAAGAAAAATGGGAATCCTAGTCCTGTGAAGCTTATATTCCTTTCTCTGATTATATCTAAGGATTACGTTTCTTGGAGGGCCTCAAGAAGGGGCCCTACAGCTTGGCAGCCACTGATTCATGGCCCATGCTTGTATTTCTTCATTTATCTCCTTCTAATTTCCGCTTATATAACGTAGCAAGTACTTGCTCTATCTTCGTGACGCATGCGACGCGAGAGGCCGATTTTATTTACTTTTCAATCTTTCAGCGTGTTTCGAGTGAGTCGTGATAAGAAGCCACGTGTAGAAGGCGGACGAAAAGACCGCGCTTTGCCTATAGTCTCACCCCGGCCTTTTTCGTTAATTAAGCCGGCAATGGTAACCACCTGAATACGATAAGAACAGAATGTCAAAAACTTTTGTATTCCATATGTTGAAGCTTCTACGAACGCTTCATAATTAGATGTACTACAAGTTCTTAGAGCATTGTTCGATGCTACAGAGCCCTCAGAGGCGCAGAACTTGTAGAAGACACAGACTAAGGTTAACTATTGCAAGATAAGACACACTCTGAGTCGCTGCCAGGCCCGTAGCCAGGAATTTTTTTCGGAGGGGGGGGGGGGGCACTTGCTCCCACGGTACGTGGGATCTGCCGAATTTTTTTTGTATATACTTTCTTTCCATTGCGAAAAGGCGAATCCGGCACGTCGATCTTTCGCAATAAAAACAGTGAGTGAGAGAATTTTAAAACTGCTTGTCAACACGGAAAAAAACGCCAGGCCTGCGCTGAAACCGCAGCACAGTCACAGCGAAAGCTGGAAGAGCGGCGTTTCTAGAGCCCGTTAGCTCTCTTGGGGCTACAATACAAGTACACTAGAAAGGTACCCACTACGCCATAAATCACAATTTTTGTGAAGTTGGGAAGCACCTACTATGCCATTATTCGTCATTCTGCGGTGAAGCGAGGCACCAGCTACACGTCTGTAAGGCATTATGTGCACTTTGTTGACGCGACGACTGATGACGATGAAGAATTATGGCTCAGCCCTTTGTAATGGGTTGGAATCTTTAAACGGCCCACCAGTTATGTAATTTGCATTGGGTGACGCCCGGTCGCTATTTCCCTATCCCATCATGCTGTATAACATCCGTTGACGTGGGAGAGATAGGGGGTGTCGAAGAACTTTACTGAGACGCCGAGGAAATGGATCATGCGCTTATGGGCTTCCTTGGCAACCAATACAAGTGCACTTGCGAGGAACCCACTACGCTATAAATCACTGTAATTTTTTAGAAGTAGGGCAGCAGGCACTGTGCCATTTTTCGTCGTTCTACGGAGAGCGCTAGTACCTGCTAAACGCATGTAAGGCATTATGCGCACTTTGTTGATGCTGTGCCTGATGACGGTGAAGAATTATGGCAGAGCCCTTTGTAATGGGTTGGAAGCATTCAACAACCTACTCGTTGCGCAATTCGCATTGTGTGACGCCTGGTTACAGAATTCGCGTTGTGCGACGCTTGGTGCTTATTTTACTCTTCTACCACGCTATATTATATATGCTAATATGGTTCCTTCCCGACATGAAGCCTGTATAGGACCTTTTCGCAAAGCTGTTTAAAGCACCGGCATGGCTCAGAGGTTGAATACTGGGTTCCCACGCAGAAGGACCAGGTTCGAACCTCACTCCATCATGGAATTTTTCTTATTTCGTTTTTTTTTTATTTCGAGCGATACTGGTTACGGACAGCGGCGGCGGCGGCGGCGGCGGCGGCGGACAACTACGGCGCCAAAAACGGCCGGTGAAATGATCTCATAACAGCTTTCGCTGTAAAACCGGCACCACCTCTACCACCCCTCGATACATGACCACCGAAACACGAAGCATCCTTCTCCGAGCAGCAACCGAACGGCTCTGACTAATTGTTCTAGTACACTATAGCTCTGACTTTATGAGGATACACATCGCCTCCTCCAGCTACTTCAGCTTTAAACACGTTGATCGTGGCGCACTCGGCTGCTGCCTACCGTATCTGTCGGTCGTATATCCAAATAGACGCGCTCTCCAACTTTTTGAAGTGGCAGATAAGGTGTGAGTGTAAAAAGGTGCAAGTAAATTTAAAGAAGCGCCGCTAGAGATTTGTAACTTAAGGTGAAAGCCTTAGATGCCTCATCAAACGCTGAAATTGACCGTCGGCGCCCCGCGGCGTCGGCATCAACACGAGGGATGCAAAAAATCCTCACGTGATGACGTCATCATGACATTATAGATTGTCAAAATTTGTGATGCCACAATGACGTTACATAACATAACGTCACATGATGAAATCATCACATGACATTGTCGTTTGGTCAAAGGTGGGCAGGTCACGGAGGCAGTGCAAAAATTCGGGCACCCTTAAGCTTCGCCTTTAAGAGTTGAACGCGACAGCAAAACCCGGCCCCTAGTGCACACTTCAACCACTAAGTGCATACTTATTAATGTGTATTTTTACACACACACGCGCGCGCGCGCGCGCGAATGGTACAGGTTTTTGATCTAAAGCACTTCCCTGTGAGAGAGTCGCATGGCCTCCGAGATAGACGCCACGCGTTTGCTATCTCGGAGGTCATAAAGAGTCGACACATATTTCTTACAATGCCTCACAGATGGCAGCACATTATCTAGCTTTTGCTGTTTGTTTGATCAACGCCTCCTCTAGAAAGCAGGCGTTGGCTTGATATGTTTTCCGCTAGATCAACATAGTTGCCCATTTTTAAAGCTGTTTGAAAGTTCGTGTGTGTTTTTGTCGGCGATGGCTGCACTATCCCGGCCTTTTTCTACGTAGTTTGATGGCCTCGCCAATGCGCCTACAAATCGCCGAATGGGCTCATTTTCATCGTGACACCTGCCGAACAAAATGCGTTAAGGAGACTCCTTCCACTACATGGCATTTATGTAGTGTTTTTTTTTTTCCGAAGCAGCTGCAAGTGACATCGTGGCTTTGTGGTAGGACATCTGCTTGCCACGCAAACGGCCCGGGTTCGGTCCTCAATGGGACCGAAGATTTTTTATGTTTATTTTTTTGCATCTTTCTCGATTTTTCGCTCACAAGCGTCGGTAGCGACGCCGACACCAGAATTTTTGCGACACGAGCTCTCTAACGCTATCGCGTTAAAACCAGAAGAGGCGCAGGAAGCTTGCAATGCCTCCGACCCTGGAGGCAGTGCAATACCAAGTTTGATGCAGAAAGCTTTCGGAGGGGGGCGGGGGAGTATCACTACATCGACTGAGAAGAAAAAAATCACAGCATATCCACGGAGTGAATGATGATGAGTGGGCGAAGCTGCGGAGGTTCATCGGTAAACCGTGAATCTTCCGTGAATTCTGCCCAGTACATCATCACCGACGTGAGATCGGGCGCGTTTATACTAAAGGTTCGATGAGTTATGACGACTTGCAGCGCACTTTAATTTTACATGTACGCTGTGAATTTTCATTGTTTAGAAAACCATTGCTTAGAAAACATCTGGCGTCTTTCGTTAAGCAGCTGGCGTCTTTTCGTTTTGCTTTAGAAACATCTGGCGTTCTTTCGTTTTGCTTTTACAAAACATCTGGCGTCTTTTGTTGGTTTATTTCATCAATCAACGGCGTTTTGAACAAAATTTTTATTGTTTAATCATGCACAGGAGAAATCTCACCAGGCACTACCTTGGAGGTAAAGAATGGCTGCTAATGGGAATGAGAGACAGAAGAAGTCGGCTTTTAGCTAACGCTGCGAATTTTTTATTGTTCAACAACGCACAGGAAAAATCTCCCACCGGCACCACCTTGCAGGTCAAAGCGTAAGACTGGTTACATACTACGCTACGAGGGACGAACGGGTGCCGCTATAAGGAGCTTCGCCCCTAAAAGAAGATGAAGATGGCTTTCGCCTTTGAGTCGTCTTAAGCCCTAACGACACGTACATGTTATAATGCGTCAGCGCGTGGCGTTAAGACTCGGCGTCGCGTCGGCGACACCGGCAGCAGCTTCCGGCGCACGACGCAAGAAAGCCGACAGCACTAGCTCTCGCCTTCGACACGCGTCAACACGCGATCTGGCCTCCTCGGCTGACGTCAACGCGGAGCATCGCGTGCTGACGCGTTCCAACGCGTACGTGTGGTTGGGGCTTTAGGCAAGTGAATAAGAGCCCCTGTGAATTTTTTTTTAAATTAGAATGGACTCAGCGCGAGCGTCCGCATTCTGTCTCTCCGTTTCCGTGTAAGGCTCGTGTCAGGCATTCAGACACCAAAGGTGGCTGCGCGTTCCGGGGGAGGGAAGAGGTCTTGCCTATTGTACGTTAATGGCGCTTTCATGCAGTTTCCACTCAGTCGGCGACAAGCTGAGTGCGATAAAAGATGGGCAAAAGAAAGTAGAAGCAGGTGGGGAGATTCTCTTTAATGCTTGGATGACGAGGCTTACAGCTTCCACTGTGCTGTCAGAGCGGGTAAGCTGGATGATATACTTCCTCACAGAAGAGTTTCCAAGAAGCATTTTTCAAGAAAAGATCTCTTAACAGCAATAATCGATTTCTCTAGAAATGTCTGTTCCTCATTCCATGCTCATTCCAACACCCGGAGGCGTTGCGAATTCTTACGTTTTCCTTCTTTGTCCGTATAATTACAGATTTTTTTTCGATATAGCCCTGAATATGTTGTAGAGTTTGTCCTCGGAGAGTAGTGAGTCTAAGCATAGACTATAAGCGATGGCCTCAAGGGCCTCATCAGAGACAGCGAGCCGGGAAGGTCACGGCGGCTTCGTTCCCTGGGGTGTTTACTTGGGCGAGTTGGCAATCTATATATAAGCGCAAACCAGAGATTCTGCGGTAGAACAGCAACTAAACGAGGTTTTCCCGTGTCTAATCTCCTCTCTCTCTTTCTCTCTCTTTCTCTCTCTCTCGGAAGTCATTTGTCCGGGTAAGGTTGTCGTTATTTCGGATCTTAAGGTATTGCAGATACTCTGGTTACGAAATCTGAATAAAATTCCACGCTTCTTACTGCTCTTTCTCCGTAGATACAGCTCGTTCCGTAAGATCTAATAGTACTCGCAAAACCTGAATTTCTTTTTCAGCACCTACAATTGGTTAACGTTGGGGAACCTGAATCAGTGCCTGTCGTAAGGCCTCTTCGACAAATCGCAACGGTGCGCCGTTTCGTCCAATCATCGTAGCGCCTTTGTCGAAGATGGCATTACTTAGTGCCTTTTGTCGAATATGAACACCGGCGAACACAAGGCTGCATCTAAAAGAGGTGAGTCATCTGGGAATAACCGGAAATGTCTACCTGGTATACGCGAAGCAAGGTACACCAGATAAGAGCGATTATAACGAAAATGGCACGCACAGTATACGTCAAAGACACACCACAAGCCCGAACATTCAAAACTGACCAATGCATCTTGTTAAGACCGGTGTCCCACAAAAAAATAAAGTGTAAAAGAAATGACTTCGCACCGAGGGACTTCACACGCTGCGCTACTTCCCAAGTGGAGAAAACAAAAGTAGAAGGCAGTAGTTTGCACCATAATGAGCCTTAGAGCATCCCCTTACGCAGGGGGAGAACTTGATTTCCGTGAAAGGAAAACGAGAGAAATGAAACGTAATAATGAATGCGCGCGAGCGCGGACGACACCACGTCGACTGATACCTAGAAAGAACCAAACAAATCAAAGCGAGTATCCCTCTAGAATTAGTAGAAAGGATTTACGTTTAATAGCTCATTTTAATGCCTTTCAAGTCTAATTCTTTCATTGAATGGTGAAAAATGTCCCCCGTATGTCATCCGGTTCACCGTGTACCCACATCGTGCCATCCTTGTCGTTAGTTGCTTGTCGTTGTGACGCACACCCCGACTTCCGCCAGGGCGTTGTTCCTAGTACGCAGGCGCAGTTGTCTCTCGCGCTGCAACGCGCAACCTCACGACGGCGTATTCTTAGAACACCGTATAGGGAGTTGGATCGTAACGATACGCGTTGCTATCCCTTCTGATACTTAGACGACAAGTGTCGCTTCTTTTAACTGTATTCTCATGCGGCCGCAGTAGTGGGTAGATAGATACACACAAAAATAGTGTAAATATATTAGTTCTCGCTGCACCACATATTCCGGCATGTTCGAAAAATTGCGGAGTTTACTACCAGGGCGCCCAGGTTTGATGATAGGATGAAAACGTGCACCAGGGCAGAGCCCGGGGCCCACCGGTGCGATTTACCGAGAATGTTAAAGGGCCCCTGCAGCCCTTGTCTAAGTAATCTAAACGAATCGTGTGGATTCAGTGAAGGAGTTTATTGTCTCACGAAACGACTGCCGCAAAAATTTTAGAATCCATCAAGTACGAGCGAAGTTACAGGAATTGGTCGCACTCTTTAGGTGGTTTATCTCCCCTTTCGTACCAGCGAGCTTGCTGAAAGCTGTGAAGTGGAAGTGTTGAGGGAGGGGGTGACAAGGGTGCAAGAAGCTGTACGCGCATATTGACTTAAGTCTAAACACAGACGCCCGTTGCTTTCAGGCTTTGTCGGTGCATGTTTTGTGAGACCGAGAATCGAACCCGAACCTTAGGCTCAACAGTGCAAAGCTATAGCCATCGTGCCAGCTCGGTGAGTCTCCCGCGTTTCGACAGAACAGCGACACCAACTAGCGTAGGTCCGACGAGAGCACAAGCTAGCTGCTTCTGTTTAGTGAATATGCTAAAGGAATGCGCATGTTTCATTCATTCTTTTTATTTGTACAGGATGTACACAAGAAAAAGGGAGTCGAGATCCAATGCATCGTTTCAGCTCGAATATTCAGGCGTAGAGCCGCGTACGAATCTACATCATGGTTTCGGCGCTTCTCAGTGTTTGCACCCCGGATCGGCTCGTTAGCAAGTTAATGAGTAGGAAAACAGGGGCTCGAGAAATCTCTCTCGGGTCGCTTGGCTAACGCGCTGTTGCGAATCGAGAGTTTAAGAAAAAAAAGGGAAGAAAGAAAAGCCGTTCAAAATGGAATTCACGCGGAAGTGATGTACAACGCAAGTAGGATAACGGCGTTCCGTAGTGCGAGCGACGAATGAGCGCAAAGTGCACGGCCTCGTCCTCGCGAATCGAAATTAAAACGAAATCTAGAGACGAAACGAATTGTGTCCGGAGATTACAAAAGTCACCAAGGTTGTTCTTCTCTTTGTCTCCCCCTGCAGCCTCTCCTGCAGATAACGTCTGTGCGTTTCGATGACTGCATTACTTAAGCTTTCTTTCTTTCTTTCTTTCTTTCTTTCTTTCTTTCTTTCTTTCTTTCTTTCTTTCTTTCTTTCTTTCTTTCTTTCTTTCTTTCTTTCTTTCTTTCTTTCTTTCTTTCTTTCTTTCTTTCTTCAAAACGACAATGAGTCCCTTGGGACACGGACGAAGTAGTACGAGTTTCTTGAACATGAAAATAAAAAAAGCACGGATCGGAAGGTTAGCGTTGATAAATGCGCCATAAAGGTTTATCTGTGGGTCGTTTTAATTTATTTCAACAATTCTGCTAATCGCTCTTGCAGAACGCTACTAGCAGCCAGTTTTCAAGATCCCTTTCGTGGGGCTTTCAAATTTCGCTAACTTGAGAGTGAGTGAGTTAGTGAGTAAAATAAATAAAGACAGATGAAGGAGCCAAATGACAGAGAGATGACACGCTAGGGAGCCGGGCAATGAAAACGAGAAGTGTAGCGTAGCCAACCAGACGCTTTCCTGATTAAGAGAGCGTGCTCAGTAGCTGACATCGTGAATCCTAATTCATAGAATTCCATAGTTCATATATGTGCTTCGAAATGTAACTGGGTAAGACGATCACTTGCGACCCTACACGTAGGTGAACGCCCACCTGTGAGTGTGCGCCCACACCCTACTCGGTTTCTTCATCTTCCTTTCCTACCGTTAACCTTACTCCAATTTCAGGCTAAAAGCGTGACCTCGTTCTGTCTGCCCCAGTCTAAGTGCACTATAGAATGTCTGCAGGAGGACCTCTGCAACTACGTCTACAAGCAGTGTCCATCAATGGCTGTTTGCTTAAGTAGTGAAAATACTGGCAGCACTTCACTGTCGCATCGTGGGAAAAAAGATGGCGTTTTTCCGCTAACGATAAAGTCATCCGGTATCGTGTAGACACGTCGCATATATCGGGGCAGCGCTCGCTGTCGCTCACCAGCGTACGATGGGTCGACTGCAACGTTACTTGTTTAACGAAGGGCAAAGCCACAAAGAATCTCTACTTCCACCAAGAGCTCGCGCCTCGACCACTCGCTGCGCTGAAGTCATTTAAACAAACAGCACTATTTCGGGGAACTCCCTCTCTGACGAACCACAATTTGGCGCGCACGAGCGCTTCTAGCGCGCGCGAAGCTTTTTCGAGTTGGTTAACGCAACACTCGTGCCTTTGGGCGCTGCTACCGGAGACGAGCGTTTAGCGACCCACTTCTCCACCCAGGAAACTTAATGGCGTGATGTTCGCTGCTGGCGTAAGGTCGGAGGCAGCGGCACCTGCGGAGGATGGAGAGAAGGAGGAGCTCTCGGTGCTCTCTCCTGTCATCGCCTCGTTGGACGCGAGCCGCGGCAGCTGGCTCGTTCATTGCCGCTAGACTCTTTTTATGAGCCATTTAAGGGCCAGTATAGCCATCCACTCCTCGACCTGTGCAGTGTATAGACGTCCTCCCAGCGAGCTCTTCAACAGGACGGCACTCAACTAACCGCCACGTTGGAGTGTGTTGCTTGCTTATACCACGCAACACGCCAGGCGCGAGAGTCTGGTATAGTCGCCGAGGAGCTGCGATCGTGACCTCACACCTTCGACGGCCACCTGAGGGTCCCTCGTTTATCCTGCCGTGAAGAGTGTTTCTTATAACGACTCCCTGGCGTCACCGTATACTTACCTTTCGTGGGTAAAAGGTTGGAAGCAGTGACATTGCGCGTATTTGTGTCTTTAGTTTATCTGCTGGTT
This sequence comes from Rhipicephalus sanguineus, assembly GCF_013339695.2. NCBI lineage: Eukaryota > Metazoa > Arthropoda > Arachnida > Ixodida > Ixodidae > Rhipicephalus > Rhipicephalus sanguineus. Next base: position 45,268,856 of record NC_051177.1, read on the forward strand.
GTGGACAGGAGCAACGAGATATTTATGCATTGTATTTTGAAAAAACATCCAGACGCAAGGTAACCCTTTTTTAAAGAAAAGGATTACCTGGCGAAAAAAAGATTGAAAGAAGAGTGGAGAGAAGAGCAGGCGCGAGGAAAAAAAAAAGGTGTGAAGTGGGAGTATAATAAGAAGGTCCCACGTGACGTCATGAACGCAGCTTCTGAACGCACTGGCATTCCACGATGGCGGCTTTGATGACGAATAAGTTGCGGTTAACCTGCTGCAATGGGACAACGACGTGGCAGGAACGCCTGTGCGCGTGATTAACGAAAGAACCTGCATGTTATGTTTCGATAACATTGTTGTGATATCGCAAACGTCGCGTTTTCCCATGCTGCTGCTCCAACACAGCGGTTTCAGTGACGTCAATGCAAGCCATCTGCTGCCTTTACAATATTTTACTGCAACGCATCAAGTTCAATAAGGCCTTAATGGCTTTCCGGTGCGACGACAGTTCGGGTCTGCATTCTATAGTATTGATGGTTCCGACAGGGGCCTGTCGTCAAGGCGGGCCCCTGCCGGCTTTCGTGAGATTGACAAGGCTACAAGTTCGCGTTTAGCAGAATGTTTGATGTAGGAAAGCAGACTAACCTAGAGGAAAGAAAAAAAGAAGGTAACCATGTTTCCGAGTGTCAGTTAAGTCAACGGCGTCCTTATCATTGCGAAGAGCTTCTATCAGAAAGTGATGGGGAAGGAAAGGTCCCTTCGCATGTCGCGCGCCCTTTGGCAAACATATTTCTTAAGGGGTTAACCGGAATGCGGCGACAGTCACTGCCGACTGCCGATTCTTCAAATGGCAACTCGCCGAGGGTTGCACGTTACGCGCACGAGTGGAGACGGCGACGTCCCCTTTTCGCTACGCCGGGGAATGGAGTGCAGGCGAAACGTGCCTCGCGAGCACGTATAACAGTCGAGCAGACACACTTGTAAGCGTTCCTCTGTTCGCGTAGGTTCCACCTCAATTCTTACATGCACTCTGCCCCCCCCCCCCCCCCTCACACATGCACATCCGTTAAGACGAGTTCGAACGCTGAGCTGCCCTAGGAAACATCCACGAAGCGCAGCGGGCCTGTGAACTGTGTTTTGAGACCCGAAATTTGCGTCAGTGCGATGAGGAAGCGGTGTCATTTTTTGATGGAACTGCTTTCGAAACAATTGATGCGTACCAGTTACAAGGCACTGAACTCGCGGACGACAATGCAAGTACTTACACGTGCACAGTCGTAGATTTGCACATTGCACATATATAGTGTAATGAGCTCTGAAAAGGGAATAACCAATTAGCGAAGACAAAAGGCTGTGCTGCAAAGTCAGAAGTTTGACGTTCGCACAATTTACAAAACTCCTATTTTATATAATTTCGTTACTCCTCTATGCCTATACAATAGGCGGCTGACGCACACTATATTCTCAAGTTCTAACTTATACTTCGGCCTATTAGATGAAGCCACTAATTAGCCCGTGCGTGATCTACGCTCAACTGCTTGCCCTCTAATGCGGACAGGTGCACTGAGACGTTGCCACTGTGAAGTCAACGTAACAATATTCGACGCTTATACCTTCCAATTTCCAGGACGCCTGCGTTTTTGCTTGCGAAGATTATGCTCTTCTGATTAGCATGACTTGAATATCGTGAATTCAATTCACAATAGTGCTACTGCGAATTTTCCTAAGATGCACGCCCACACGCATATTGTTTGAACGTTCGCCCACATTCCCAAACGCATTGTCCCTTCAAGAGGAGGCTTCATGCAAAACAATCTGATTCAGCTGATTCGGACACATGTAAACCGCAGAAACGCTTTCGAGACTACCGCTTGACCGATTCAAATAAAGCCGGTCTGCATTTGAGACGCAGAAAAAAAATTGAACGAAAGAGGCTATTCAGACAGGACGCGAGTTTCTTAGAAAGTGTTCCTGAAACTTAGTAAGCTCAAGAAAGTTTAAAACGGCATAACGTTTACAAGTCTTAAGGCGCTCATCAATATTAGGGGACGCACTCATAATGATGATTATGATTATAGTGATGACGATGCCTCCGCAGATATTGTTAGCCTGGCAGATCTGGACGGCGATAAATCTGTCTGCGTGTCTCTTTCCATGTATCATACTTCACCATCTATCGCTTATAATCCAGTCCGCTCACGAGAGAGTCAGAAGAACGGGACATATCTTCTTGGGCACTGTTCTCAGCGCATCTCAGACTATAGCCATCCGTTGAATGTGCTCATTGCAAACCCTTCTCTTAATCAGGCTGTCCAGAATCATTTAGTTTTTCGAGACAGAAACGACGCTTGCACGACCATACGAAGGGCTCTATATCGCATAATTCATTGCCGATTAAGAGCATGACGGGGAGGGGGCCCTCCCGTCTCCGAACATCACTCTTCCTCACTCTCGCTTCTTTTTCCCGCCTCCCTTGCTATAACTATGCTATAAACGGCTATGCTACGCATCCTTCTTCCTGCGTGACGCCAAGCGACCACATTAAATGACAGCATACCACAGCTCGGGCTCCTAAAGTGCTCCGCACTTAAAAATTGCAGAGACCCCACGTGTGAGCATCTAAATTCTCCGAGCTTCGGATCACACCGATAGCCCGACAGCCAGTGAGATACCAGAAGTCTCCTTGTTGCTGTACGCTTGTCTGATAAAGAAGAATCGCTGAAGCTACTTTGAGCTTATGGCTTACTTAACCAAGCACTCAGGTAAGTGCCTTTAAGTGTAAAATAAACACAAACACACAATTGCACGGACATGCGAGCACACGTATCCTCAAACAAACCTAATTAGGCGCACATGCACGAAAACATGCACGAAAGCACCCGCAAAGCTTCATATTGTACAAATTATGCGCAAACAGGTCCAGTCAAGCTAATTACGGCACGCTGTGCTGACAGATGCAAGGATAAATCACGCATCCGTCCGGCACTGCTTGCAAACACACTGAGGCGCTGCATCGTAATGCTAACCACCTGCAACCCAAATTTTGTCTGTGCAGCTCGGAGTTCTTTCCGATGTCAGTGCGCTCGTTGAAACGTGTCCCCCTTGCATGCTGAGTAAACTCGACGCAGTTTCGGCTAAGAACGTCAAGTTAGCAAACGAAGCCAATCGGGACGGCGTGCACTCGTCGAATGGTAATGAGCCGCTGAGGTCTTTGCGCTCGATCGCGACTCTCAGCGTCGCTGTTCGTCGCGAAAACACCGCAGTGCAATGCCGACCCGCACCACTGTCGAGGTCACGAACTTGCCTCCGCTGACCACACGTATCTCAAGCCTCCTCAAGCAAGACTGCCCTCGAAGGCTGTGCTGTGTTACGTAATCGTAGTGACTTGTGCCCCGAGCAACAGGACGCGTACCAGTAATTAATCTCCTCGGAATTTCACTTTATGTACAGTGTATCGGGCTTCGGCTTGCAACAGCGGACGCATCGGCTTGAAAGAACATCCGCGGCCCTTACCGGACCTTTACAAGGACATATATGACTAGTGGACTGGTCAACCTTCATTCATTTGTTGCCAATGTATATAGAGGTGCCTATGTGTATGCCATTTTGTTAATAATTGTAGTGCTAAGTCGGAGTAAACCTTTTACAACAATGAATTCAGCCGGCTTTTGAAATATTTTTGTACTAATTTAGCGTAATACAGCACCCGTGTGTATAGTTTTTTTTTTAACTGTGCAAAGTTTTTGCAAGATCTCATGAAGAGGAATCTTTAGAACTTCCTTGTTCGAAGGCATGTACAAGGCATGTGGCTCCAGAGGAGTCCAGTGGCCCCCTCTTCAGGGAGCCACTGCGCTCATTTTAATCGAGTTCGCTGGGTTTCAAAGATAAATAAGTCTACTTTAAAGAATTTGTGAAGCAGAGGTTATATTTGACTTGAAACGTTTCATAAAAACGGATAAAAATGTTTATTTATAAAACCTAGCGCAGCTCGCACTAAGAGGCGCTAGGCTGGGTCACAGCAGAGCTGGGGGGCACCTAGCTGGTCCTGGCTTCGCTCGGATTTTATTCTCTCCTGTTTCTTTTCCACACCTTGCTATACTATACTATACATGACAATTCTTGCTCTTTTTTCTATCCATCCATCTATCCATCTAGCCGCCTACGTCTGGGTGCTCTCATGATCGCCTCCTTAACTTGGTGTAGACCAAAATTGGCATGGGAGGGTAAGAACACTTGACGAATATGACTGTCGGGTCATGACATGAATAACGTGAAAATGCTGTCGCGTACATCGCCAGACCCTTTCCTCCAGACACGTGTAGCACATACCCGTTTACCACGGGCCGCGGTGTAGGGGTATGCGCCACAGGTGTTTGACATTTTATATCTATCCAGGAACGGCGAGAACAGACATTGGTAATTTAAATGCAAGATTGTTAAGAAAAACCGACATCGGAAGCCTTGGCCGGACGAATGGAAAGAATAAAAATTAGGATCGCAGCAGGAATCGAACCCAAGCATTCTGCGTGGCAATCGGGTATTCTACCACAGAGCCTCGCCAGGTCTATAAACTGGCTTGGAAAAACAGCCTATGCAGGCGTAATGTCGGTACAACGTCAATTGTAGTTGTAGCGCTGGCTATCTAATTGTACAAGAAAGCAGTAAACATGACATATGTACTGCTACGATACAGGCGTAATATCAGATTAACGTCTGTGGATCCAGCGTTGGCTCCACTTTTATAGCAGTCTAATCAACATTACATTTGGATTCCTATGATTCAGCAAGCTATATTAAATCACTGTTCGACCACGGAGGACTACATTAACGAAAGTTACGTATGATATTCACATGATTGCACTATAACGTGAACTTAGTTTGGATAATACGGACGTATGCACTCTAACGTCAGGGCTGACGTTACGTCGCACCGCAACTTACCCTTTAAACGATAGTGTTGTCAACGTGCCTGGTAAGCCCTCAATGTGCACACAGCTACTACACTTAAAAAAACACGTCGATCCACCTCGTAACGCTTGGCTCAAAGCCATAAAATACAGCATAAAAGCACTCGCTGACTGCTTCGCATGAAACCGATTCCCACAACGCGTGGGATCTGACGAATTTTTTATTTCCATTTTCTCTTTCTTTCTCCCTCTCTCTCTCTGTACTCGTTCTTCCCCTCCTCCTCCCCCTCCTCCTCACCCTCACATCTGTCCTCATCACCCTTACTCCTGTACCCAACCTTTTTGCTGTACTATTCTATACTAACAAGGCTATGCTATGCTCTATTAGCGAGCCTGCATATTCGAGTGGTTGCGACGCTCGCCTTCGCATCCTGGGGACGCGGATTCGCGTCACCGCCTCGCCAAGAAATATTTTCACCTAGAATTTTTCTCTATCTTTCTTTCTCTCTCTCTGTACTCGTTTTCTCGCCCATCAGCGTTACTGCATCCAACGCCGGACAAATAGGAGCACTTGTTCTGGGAGCAAATTCGAGGAGGAAGAAGAGGAAGGGGATAAAGAAGAGAACGAAGAGAGCGTGTCCTGGAGCATGATGATGATAATTTTCTATCTACGACAGACTGCAAACCTCGACCATAACAGCTCTGCTGCAAAACAAAACTATGGAAGGACCAGAAATGGAAAAATTGTGGGCAGCTCCACTCTAAAGGAATGCTGGCGAAGTGCAATGCACACCCTGTCCCTGTGTTTATTTTCACAGCACTTTTTCGCGCCCTCACCTCGAGGTCAGCCCGATAGCGGCGTTTCGCTTGTGTTTATCTAGCTGTCACCATCGGATTTTTCTTAAGTTGTTGCCGTTTGGCTGCTGTGTCCTGTTTTCCTATAGTAGGATTGAGTAATCGACGTAGTCGTTCTTCCTCTTCTCGCTTAGCCCTGACAGCGGAATCCGCTCTTCGTCGGCTCTGCTCTTCTCAGCTTAACGGGTGCTGTCGTTCTCGGCGAGCCTCCTCGGTCGCGTCCATGGCGGGAAAGACCCTCCGGCGCCTTCGTATTAGCTGCTGCGTGGGAGCGACCCTAGCGGCGAATGCCTCAAACTTTTTGATGATGGGATGGCGGCGCCCTCTCTCGGCCTAGCGGCGAAGCTCGGAGGCTGTTTAGCTTGGAAGTGCGTGGTCACGGATGGACGTTGTTTGCCTTCACAGTTATAAGTGCATTTCACTTATTTTAACTTCATAAAAAGAATTCTCGCAGATTCCACACTGTGCGATTCAATGTTAGGCAAGCAGTCAACAAGGAGCCCTCTATAGCGCATTACCCCATTTTTTCTGATGTGATGGCACATTTATTCATGTCATGACCTGTCATTGATGTTCGTCATACATTCATGTCATGCTGTGCAGTGTGGGATGGACACATGGATGCCTTATTTCGCCAACAAATCCTTGGCAATTGAAAAAGATAAGTGAATCTTTAAAAGTGAAGTGAAAATATAAGTGAATCGTCGCGTCTGCTTACTCCAGCGGCTAAGCAGAGCATGTGGTTGACTAGAATCAGCACACAGAGACAGGAGATAAAGGATATATCCACTCACAACATAAGCCAATCAGCCAAAGTACGCACGCATCTACAGATCGTGCTATTCAAAAATTTGGTTTTGTGTGCTCTAGTCACACTCGAATATAGACGTCAGACTCTGCCCAGGCGGCGCTGCGAAAAACACCACCACCAGCGCCCTTATCGCAGCCCCGGCGCTAACTGGGTAGTGCAAAGAGAGCCGTCCGCAAGCGAATGTGCAAAGGCCACAATAGAACCCCCCCCCCCTTTCTTTCGTTGGTGTCGAGGCGCGGTTTCTTGAATATCAAGGACTTGAAAGGCTTCTCCCGCCAATCCACACATTAAAAAAGTAGCAAGCTCATCAAAGCCAACTGCGGGTGCAATGCAAAAGAAGTTTCACTTATTTCGACGCACTGCAACTCGCAAGTACAAACGAACATCACACGACATAGAGTTCGAGGCGAACCCTCCAACGTCCGTCTTCTAGCGCCTAGATGCGTTAAATTCGGGTGTATACGTAATGCCAAACCGATAAAGTACATAGGTGATCAATTTACTTACCTATGTATCTTACGATCAGTGGTACTGCAAAGCTCGGCCCGGCGATTTTCGCCTTTTCAGATGCATTCTCCCTTCAGTTCTCGCTTCCTGTGCATTGGACTGTTTTATTGCACATCTTCAAATGGTCTCCTAATGGTTGTCTTCCGTTTGTACTATATATACCGCAAATGGGGATACGTGTGTGTCCACTTTCTCGGGGTACAGCATAAGGCAAAACCATGGCCTCCGAGATAGCTACGGCTATATAGTTTCTTACAATAATACCTAGAGGGGCTTCTGGCGCTAGTGTCTACGCGGGCTCCTTGAACGGCGCTTCAACCACCATGGGAATGACCATAGAGTTTCGTAAAATTAACTAGAGGGGACTCTGGCTCTGCGATCGTTCAGGCTACCATGGGAATGATAGGCTCTCCAGATCCTAAGGAAGTCTGGTCGACAGCAGTTCAACAGCACCGCTATCCTATGGTTCCCAGCACACGTCACCATCCCCACCGACGAGGGTCCCCCTAATTCGAACGAGGTGGCACACCGCTATACCGCTATGCGCGAGAAATGACCCGCCGCGCAGAGTCGGATACCGCCCCGTCGAGTTCGGACCTCCTGCTTCAAAACACGCGAGAACGCTTGGTCAGGTACAATGACATCACCAAGCACTACCAGTTAGGCAGGCGGATATTTCCCCCACCTCACCCCAAGCTAAAACGACGCCAGGCAGTCGTCTGGCGACAGCTGCAAACACACACCTTCCCCAGTCCGGTGCGATTGCGGCACATTTTCCCTGCCCAGTACCCGAATGCTACTTGCAAATTATGCCAGACAACCAGAGCGACGCTCTCACACATGTTATGGGAGTGCCCTGTCACAGCAGCTCAGATGGCAGTAGCTCCGGATGCTCTCGCGTCGAAGTGGGCAGCCGCACTGCGCAGCTCCAACTTCAAGACACAAGAATGGGCAGTCCAGCGGGCCCGCGAGGCGGCGTTTTTTAGGCAAGGCCTCGAAGTCCCCTCATGGGAGACCTGAGCCCGGGTTATTAAACATCGCCGGACTTTCAATAAAGTTGTTTCCATCCATCCATAGGTAGTACACGGATTTGCCTAGTCTTCGTGCTTGCGGGCTTCGAACACACTTGTGCCTTTGTTTATTGTTGTGTTTGGCTGTTTGTCACTAATCCCGTTAATGGGGACGGCAATCGCCGGGCGGATTCTAAGGGCTGGCGTCACGGCCCTCCGAAAACGCACCACGAAAGCGCGGACAATTTAGAGTTGGTCCTTTGGTGCGCCAGCGAATGCCGGTTGTGGTCCAAAGACCGAGTCAGAGCCGAGAGTCGATAACACAAACGAAATATATTCTCAGTTAAGGCAATACAAATAACACAAACACATGCACACTCGGCTGGTACCAGTTACAACTTCACAATATAATTCAGATGGTGTTTACACAACGGGAGCTAAACAACAGATCACACGCTACACATGCAATCGCATGCATTACAACTATTCAACGACAGTTAAAGTCCTGAATAGATAATGGCGTATCCAGTCCACAATACTTGGACGGTAATCGAATGCTTCTCTTCAGCGAAACACTCACGCCAGCTCCAGCGTTGATCGTCGTAGCTCAACCGTCGTCGTGACTTGTCACGGCTCACACGGCGTCGTCATCCAATTCTTCCAAATTGACGATCGGCCGACCGCACACCATCATAAACACGTCTTCTTTGGCTAACGGAGCCACACTTCGCATAACTTCACCATCACCGGGCTGACTGACTCGCTCGCTCCTTCGCTGACTGTCTCACTTCTTCTCGACTCCTCTCTGCACCACCGTCGATTGCACGCGTTTATCCCTTCTCCCCCGGCTTCTAGAAGCGTCGGGAGGTTTCTTCGGCGTGCAATACAGCTAAGGCTACAGAAAGGGCGAGAGCTTTCTCGTAGGTTCGAATCGCGGCGGCACCGCTCGGGGATGCGTCCCCCCTTCCTTCTAGGACCATCCAGGCTTTGCCGGGCGTTCCATCGTGTCGACGGCGTCTGGCTCGAGTGGGTGAGGAGGATGCGGCGCGCCGGCGTCTTTTGATGCTTGTTTTTTCGTCTTTTGTGCTTCTTGGGCGAGCGGTTCGCGCCGTTCTGTCTCGTAGCCAGCTGAAAGCGGCCTCGCGCGCGCTGTATAACACGCTAATTTGTGACACTGTTCTTTCGGATAAAAGAATGGATCGTTGTGAACTTCGTAACCAGATTTGAATTGGTGAGCATAAAATGGTTAAAGTAGTGAAGTGGAACTGCTGACTTTTGCTGAACTTTGTTTTGCGACAAAGCAGATGCAGGCAACGCGGAGCCAAACGGAGCCGAAAGAACGAAATTTAGACAAATCCGCGTGCTACCCATCATTCCCATGCTGGCTGAAGCGCCATGCGTTGCAGCTCCCATAGACACTAGCGCCAGAGTTCCCTCGAGTAAGTATTGTAGGAAACTCTATGGGAATGATGGGAAGTACAGGCTTCGGATTTGCTTCAGATGGATTAGGTTCCTGATATTCGCGACGCTTGCTTGCCGAGTGTAAAACAAAGCGATATGAAGTTATTTCCAATTAAAACTTGCTTCATTCTTTTGTATGTAAAACTTATTGCAAAAAGTTTGCGCGACCGTGAGATGGAACTGAAACCTGAACAAATGTAACCATCAGGGTATGCATTACTCTGCAATTGTGTTCCAAATTTGGCATCACAATATGATGAATTATTTTCTTTACAGCACTTAAAACAAATGCGCTTGTCTTTCCCTCAAAAGTACACATTATCTATTTATGGAAACAACCGTAGCATATTGAGTGAGAAACACTTAACGTATCATCTGCTCCGATGCCAGATGCGTCTGTTCAAGTGGCCTGCCCCCCACGCATCTCTCGTTTTGTTGTGAAGTTGAGCCACAGGAGCGTGACGGTGCGTCTACTTAGCTTCGCCGTCGTTTTGCAGACAATTTGAAAGAGTTTTGACAAGTAGCGCTTATCACAAAACGTGAACTCTATGCAGTTTCCTTCACTGGCATGGGACGCTGCATCTATGCGCAGCGGTGAGTGCACGACGCTTTGCTAAAACTATCAAATACAACCTGTAAAGCTGCAACGTGGCAGCAAAGCAAGAAACCTAGTGGTCTTCAGCCTCTTTGAACAACAAAGGCACTGCTTGAGTGCTTTGCAATGCCCACACCTCGCAAAGAAGAAACTGAAACTGTAGAAAAAGATCCGTAGACAGTTCGCTAGCAAACAAAATCCAATCCGAAGCCTGTACTTCCCATCATTCCCATGGTGTTTGAACAATCGCAGTGCCAATTTCCTCTCTAGGTGATTGTATGAAACTCTATGGCCACGGCAAACGCGGAGGCCACGGGCAAAACAAACCTGAAGGTGGTCAAGACCAACATCTTGCGATTTACTTGTATGAAGCACGTGTTAGCTAGTTAGAACCGGAACTCGGGGCCTTCAAAACGCACGTGTGCGGTGCTGTGTGGTGACGACCATTTCAGATTATAAGATTTCGCGGTGTGCGTATCACGCGTCTTCAGTCTATCTCTAATTGCTCACTCCGTGTTACACGGCAAGCACCGCGGTCAGAGCCTCTGCTGAGCTTCATAGTCAAGGTTTCCACGGTTATTCGTCAGAGCTAAGCAAAACAACTGCAGAGCCACATTATCACACAAGTCTTTCATGCGACCGGCGCAAAGGCCCGTATCCACCGCTCTCGCCTTACTGCTTCGTACGACAACTGTGGAAATCGGTGATACCTAACGTTGTTACTCAGTCCTTTACGTCCGTGGCAAATCACAACGCAACAGTATATAGCGTCGATTGCGGCGTTTCTTCGTAGCGTGCGGAGCGGTCTAGTCTACTCTTGTTTTCGCCGTCGTTCTGGCGAGTGACCCATCAAGTATTTCATGGCGGTTCGGTGGCGCGTCCGCGTAGTGGAGAGAATTCACAGCTTTTTATGAGTGCTAAATGCGGAAACACACGCAATATTAACCTCAATCGTTGTTTCGCGCTCGCTAGTTGTACCTGGTTCCACAGCAAACCGTGCGAGAGAGTCGGTCTTTCTACTACCTAATACTGCTCCGACAGGTGGCGCCACGCGTCTTGCAAAACTCCGGATTCTGACGTCTATTACAAGGTGGCGGCAACAACGATCTGTCTACACATATAGAGAGCCTCCATACACGCGCCACTATACTCTTCCTGTGTGTGGGTCTATATACGGTACTACCGCAACAGTAACAAACAGCCGACAGTCTATAGAACTCGCTACTTTGTATCCCCGTGCTCATCTGCCGTAGATATTAAGGAATGAGTGGCAGGGTAAGAAATCAATAAAGCACTTTTCGTTGAGCCAGAGAGAACGCAGTCCAGCAGAAGGACGAAACGAATTCCCAAGTAAAACGTACGCTCAAGAATGAAGCAAGTCTACCGGCGAGATAAGCCTCATAATATTGACGTCGACTGTCCTTTTCGACGACGAATAAAATAGCGAAATATTTTAAGCTAGGAACCAAACAAGAAAAAAAAATGGAATTAGAAGAGTATCGGGGAAACACGTGATTGAATCATTGACGTGTCTGAACAAGGCACCCCTGAAGAATTCGAAAAAAGGTCTTCACCCTCGTCCTCCTCTTCCTCATTCTACTCTCAAAGCAGTGCGCTCTAGACGGTTGAGCCGTTAACGGCTCTACGGTTGCACCCGGGCTCCGCGCGATCACGCGCAATTCCACTTCTTCTTCATTCTGCGTATATCGTTAATGCTGTCTCCGCTGTCCTCCTGTTCTTTTCTTTGTCTCCAATTTTTTGCTTTCGAACAATTTTTTTGCCTTTAACTCCCTCTCCGTCTCCAAACGCAGTTTCCTCTAACGCGTGCTTCGTGGGGCGGAGAAAATTAATTTCTCCTGCTAAAGACAAGGACTTTTTGAAAGCGGCCCTCATTACATAGGAGCTCGGTTCTCAATTCTCCCAACGCTTGCTCGCTCTCAGGCTTAGCAATCTTACTTTCTTTTTTTATTTCTCTCTCTCTCTCTCAAACTATCCATCTTTCGCGTATCTTTTTATTCGGTTTTATTTTTTGCAAATCGGGCGCTCTTATACTCAAGCGAAGCGGGACGCGCTCAAGGGGAACAGACAGGCGTGCCTCGTGTTGTGGGTGGTGTCTACGCCAGCGCTAATTTCTGAAAGTTTTCCCTCCTCCGTCCCGCGGCGATTTCTGGACGCAAATGATCCGCAAAACCGAGACGGGCGAAAGAAGCGAGCCTCGCGAGCCGGGTCCCTGCAAACGCGCGCTTCGCGATCGGTCGTTTGGGTGCGCGCTCGTTTCTTCTTCGACGACCCTCTATGGCCTCTGTACGCCTGTTCACCCCACTGACGCCAGCAGGAACCGTCTTTTTTGCTTTCTCTTTTTTTTCTCAGAGCATTGCTATCTGACAAACTTAAAAGCAGCGGTGTGAACGTGATCGCCCGGCGGCCTGTGATTTCACCAGCACATGCCTCTGCGGTCCCAGCCAGCTGCCTGGTGCATGCACCGGAACGACAAAGAACGAATGGCAGTGCCACGAAGGAACGACGGGAAGGTTAGGTGCGTTGGGGAAAGCGAGGAAGAAATGAAAAATTCAGACGCGTGCAAGAGATTTTGGGCGTTCGCGATCCATTTGTCAGGACTCCCCCGGTTGGTATATAATTAATGGCTCTGAGCGCGAACTCTTCCCTGAGATCTGCCGCACGCGTTCTCTGTCAAGAAGAAAAGGAAATCCGGAAGCCAGTTTACTACGACTCACTCTCGATTTCACCTAGGGAAAGGTTAGGCTTAATTTTGTAATGTCACGAGACCCTTAGCTTCCTGGCTTAAATACCTGCGGGTTACTGCGGTGCTCAGAGTGGGAGCTGTGATGCAAGACAGTCGAAGGGAAGATAGACCATGAGCGACGCAACGTGTAAGGGGGCTCCGTCAACAAAGAGACTGCGACATCAGCATTCATCATTCCGAAGTTACATGAAGAATATGCATGTCGGCTAGGTCGTCTTTCCTCTTCAACAACATCGGAGCTTGTAGCCATTTTGCAAGCAATCAGCTTTGTTAAACTGTCAGCGACGCCCAGAAGGTGGGTCGTAATCACGGATTCCCTGGCGGCTGTTGCGCGTGTGGAAAATTCCACTTCAGGAAAAATAGACATACGTATAGCATACGCGATCTTCAAAGAGCTTTCAGAAGCTACGAAGTCAGGTCATCACGTGGCATATCAGTGGGTTCCCAGTCACTGCGGAATCAAGGGAAATGAAATGGCAGACGAGTTGGCGAAAGCCACTCATGATTACATACAAACCCGCCTCATTCCTATATCCCAATGCGACATACACCGAATTTTACGAAGAGCAAAACGTGAATTATGCTTATCCACCTGGTTCTGAGACAGCACAAAGGAATCGATCTTGTTCGCTGTTGACCCTAACCTTGAGTGTCAATTAGACCCCCAGCTCCCAAGACGTATCGACACACTCATTCACCGCCTAGGACTCGGAACTGCTTACACAAAACACTTTTATTTCGAATTCAGCGTACAGCATGCTCGTGCGGCCACGACGACGAGGATGTGCATCATCTGCTGCTCGACTGTCGTAAGCACGACACACATAGACAGCGACTCGAACAGGAACGTCACACGCTGGACTCCGAGCGAACTGGCGAAAATACTAGGCCCATGGCCGTCTAGGATAAACCGCAAAGCAATGAAAGTGCTCCAACGATTTTTTCAGGACACCAATATTTGCGATGGTTACTGAGCGGACTATATACAAAGTCTGCACCGCGACGGTATGTGCGCTCTGTTGAAACGAGAGTTCTTGAACTTGTAGGATTATATATATATATATATATATATATATATATATATATATATATATATATATATATATATATATATATATATATATATATATATATATATATATATATATAAAAGCACAATGAATAGGCCACCGTCTCGAGATGTACACACTACCTGTATTCTGCCCGTAGTAGTGCTCACGGGAAAAAGGGAGGCGCCATGGCTGCACCGTACCTTCATTCAGCAGGACCTGCCCCGTCATTATACTTAATGGGCAGGGTTATTGCGATGAAGGCTTTTGACGATAATGGCGGCTGGGGATTCTTGATGTTGCATTCCAAGAACTGTTTGTTTCCCAGCCTTACTTCCGCAGGCCTTTTTGAGATAGAAACACCTCATCGCTTCATTCTTATTTTTGCATCCACTGCGAAGCTCGTTTCCTTTCGGACTCGACCAACAGGTGGGCGGGGAGGCTGTGGTGAAACCTGCTCCGTCCCCTAATGGAGAACCCAACCCTGAGCACGCCTATGATTCCACCCCTTTAGACACCGGCCCGGCGGCGCTGGGAATCGAACCCAGAATCTGCCTCGATAAGGCGGAAGGCGGAACTTCGCAACCACGTCGGAATTGGCTGAGAGTAATGTTCAATATCCTTTCACAGGCATTCCACTCCCCACGCCATCATAGCAGTTATGAAAAAGAACACTGTATAAGAGGAAGAGGAACAATTTCTCACGGGCGCAGTTTTCAACAACCAAAAGTGCTATCGCACAATGACACCTTTCGTCCTTTGAAGCACCATAGCGTTACCTAGACTGACGTATATACATGCATATACATGTTGCACTCTGCACATTCAGTTCCTTACCCATTGTCCATTTACCAATGTCCACTGCATAAGAAAAAGAACGGTATGAAAATTTTGTAGACAACACCTGGTATCATGCTCGGCAAAGCATATAAACTTGATATAATATACGCAGCTTTAAAATACACCGCTAGGTAGAGACTTTTGAAGTAGCCCCCTTACAGGGATAGTAAAAGGTTTGCGTTAGCTGCAGATCCATTGAACGAATTTCTCCGTTTTTGATACTTTAACAGACGCAACTTACAGAACATTGACGCATTACTTAGATTTAGAGCGCCAAATTTGTAAACTTCGTGCTTCATTGTATTTATTTTCTTATTGTCGCGAAATTTAACAATAATTTATCAAAATATTTTTAGACTGTTAAAATTGTGCTTGCCAGTTACTTTTCCTCTCATGTGACAATTTCATTCAGATATGTCCGCGGTGTTTGTTTCACCGAAGTCTTTCTGCGCTCTACCTGAATTTGAGTAGGCGACATTAGAGTTGCGCCTTTAGGGAAAGCGCCCATTTAAGTGGAAAATTATTAGTGGCCATTTCATTACAGAGTGATCCCACGTAGTTCTTTCGTTGTTCGTCTGGACAACGCTCGCTCATTCCTATAAAGATAGGCCCAAAAACCAACCAGCCCCCATCCCGGCCAATTTCTAGAGTTGTCCCCGTTATCGACACGCAAACTAATTAGTTTTGAAGGAAGCAGTTCCGTGGCCGCGCGGGGTGAGGCTGCGCAAAACGAAATCGCCCAGCAAACGTACATACACAAAGCGCGCGGAGTTTCTTTTTTTCTTTTTTGGCCGGAGCGTCGAATTGACAGCCCTGACACGGCGAGAGGCGTCGGGGCGCGGCACGCCATCTTAATTGGTTTTTTCCCACCACACCGGCGGGGGCGACGCGCGATAGCATGGGCCTCCACCGTGCGCACGACTGGAAACGGAGTAGGGGATTAAAGTTGGCGTTCGCGGCGGCCGCCCTAATCCGATTTCGGAGTCGCATAGCCAAACACACAGTCGTGGAGAGAGACAGATCTATAAAATGCTGGGAGAAACCAGAGAAAAACGCAGAGAAAGGATAACAAGAGAGAAGTCGAAGGCGTCGGAGCCAGAGCTCGTGTTCGACAGTTGGATGCGGCTGCATAGACGGGCTCCTCCGTATTGTGAAAACAGGAGGCTTCGTCCGGTTTTGGGTTCTTCTGCTTTGTTTGGCGGGACGCGTGGCTCTAGCCGGGTAGGGTGGATGGGGTTGGCCGGTATACCACCGGCGAGGACTGCGAGGGGAGGAAGCCGGCAGGCGTGAAATTGAGTCGGTGCCCTGAGCGGATCGCGCGAGCGGGCTTCGGGTTTGCGGCTCGAGCTCGGGCGCCGCGCTCTAATCCGTCATGTCGTCCGCTCGCGCCCTTCTTTTTCTGCATCGAGCACTCGATGAACGGTATGGCGCGCCAAGAGACTACGCCTTTTGTGAAGCGCGCGTGCGTGGCGGCGCATTTTCCTCCTGCTTGTGTACTATACTCAGACGCACTTCCCTCCGCACCACCGCTCCTTTACACCTCTAGATAGCGCTCGTGGAAATGGGATCATCAGACGAGCGCTTTAAGTCTTCGCTTATTCCTTTCCGCGGTCGCTTTTCTTTTTTACACGTACGTGAGCAAGAGTCGGGCCCATTTTACAAAAACAAAATAATAACAAAGACGAAAGCAGACAAAAATAAAACCGTCGTAACTGATGGTCGCCCGTCATACCTTTACACAGAACATGTGCAAAGTGGTGAAGTTTTTTTCTTATCCCAAAATGTTTGGTCATACATTATCGTGATCTGCTATGCGCTGAAATATTCTTGGTAACGAGCAAAAACTGCGGTGCTCTGGAAGGCATCGGCGGCGGCAGAAAATAAATTAAAGAAATTAATAATAAGGACAAAGAACACCAAGCATGTCATGTGGCCGACCGACAGCTCCATCATACTTTTCGTGAACGGGCCTGTGCAGCGGAGCCATAATTCTTTATTCGATATTCGTTTATCGCTAAAACAAATTGGGTCTTCCGAGTTGTTGCGACATCGAAGTATGGCGTATTTATATGCCGGGCTGTCACGGGCAGTGTACTTAGCGGAGCGTTTACCTAGAGCACGCGACACTTTTTTTTTTCGCAATCCTGAAACTATGGCGAAAGTTCTAGCCCACATTTACGCCCGATCACTTTCCGAGAAAAGTTTCAAGTTCTCGTATACGCGGTGTCGAGTACAACACGGCGCATCACGGGACGCCTACGCCTTTCGAGCGCTTAGCCGAGCAAGCCGTGTTGCCGCAAGCGAAGTCTTCAGCTGACTGCCAACGACAACACGAGGACAACGTTCTAGCTTCGCTTTCCAGTCTAGATGGCGCAAGCCTCGAATGCCGTTCCCATTTTAATTATTGCGAGAAACACGGCGTATAGGATCCCAGTGATTAAGCAATCTTGTTCTTGACGAAAATGTTCCATTTCAGAAAATCTGCCATGGAGGCACTGTCAGCATAAAACTAGCTGTGCAAAATTTCGAAACTGTACCATTGAGTTTATACCATCGCGTTTATACTTTCAGGCGCATTTGTTGAAGCGGCGCAATTAAAACTCCCAAACGGACATTTATTCATTCTTTTCTATGCTTAAAAACTTGTTCTCGAGTGATTACACGTCATGCTTTTCGCGCTTAGTTGTTACTTGTAATTGGGGACCGGTGTCCAAGTTTGGCAATGCCAACTTTTCAGTGAACAAGATTCCAGTGAACCCGTGGCGCGGCCGAAGCACCCTTGATCTTAGTAGATCTTATGGCAAAAAAATTTTTTAGAGAAGTGGCGACTGTCGCGAGTTGTATCGGCTTCTGCGACCGCTTCAAGTGATCCAGGTCATGACTGCAGTTGCTTTACATAGTGTGAAGAGGAGGAAGAGGTTTTTTGGCTTCAAGTGGATTTTGCCTGGAAAGATATGCAGGCACATGAACAGCCCACGTACCCCCTTTTATGAGTATTAAAGAACTTGGGCACCGTTTAATAGCGCAGTGAGCGAACTTTGCAGACCTCGACATAAGTGATACTAGGCAGTGTCGTGAATGCGTACATTGCTTCCTTGGAGACCTGCATCCTGCGCTCCTTGTGTAGGAGCGGTCCTTTTCGCGCAGATCTCATGATCCTTTTCGCGCAGGTCGCACCGCCATTTCTAGCCTCAACTGGTTTCGTATTTAAAGTGAATGAGCACGACGGCGCACTTTTGTTCGCTAAGCCTCAAACAAATGTTTGTTGTCTTGGTCACTACAGTGTATACGTGCTACTCCGTATTGCCCACATTCTGTGGTTGAAATCCTTTCAATGCACGTTAGTGATCCAGCACTGGCGGATGAATGCATTTTTTTATCCCTGAGGAAAGCCGTGCATCACGAAGAGACGGCAGCACGGTCGATCCTTTTGCAGCAGCGGTCCGTGAGCTTGGTCCATATATTCATTCAATTCTTCATTGAGCAAGTCACTGTGTTCGAAGCCGTCTACTACAGATGTCTTCCTGCTGCTATTCAACGCAAATGGATCACAGAGCTTTATCGTTTACCAAGCTGCATTTCCAACAGCTGATCTCTCTGTAGAAGCGGTATCATTTCGCATTCCTGCAGTTTCTCTTGAGGCGACGTATGGTGCCGCGGCCGAAAGCAACATCTCGTCCCTATTGAGCAAGCTGCTCTGAATCGGTTTTCGATTGCGAGATACCTTTTGTTCCTCTCATATATTGCTAGCAGTGCATACCAAAACAATGGACAGTGCCGAGTAATAAGAGGAGGAACAACGGTGCATATTGTCACGAGGTCGTGACGTCTACGAAGGCAGCAGTCAGCAGGTCCGAGATGAAACTTTTTATTTGGCCGAACTTGTGGCCGGGAAACTGAAAAGCAATACACTGATAGCGGCGAACAGAGCGTTGACCGTCGATCAACAGCTCACGGCTGGGATGCGCCGTCTTTTATACCTCATGCATCGAACTTTCCAGTCTTATCACTGGTTGTCGCGCAAGCACTGGAATAATCTAGACTATTCACGTCCCGCGCGCAATCTTAAAAAAAAAAAAAAAAACGATCTACTACAATCGCGAAGCTTCTCGAACACTGCGGAGCGGTCAGCTTCGAGTGTTGATAACCGTCCTTGGTGGTCAAACCCGAATACATCAAAATAAAAGAAGCGGGCGGGGCATTGCTCCCCTCCGAAAAAGCATCATCCCGATGCTTGCGACAGAACATAGAAGGAAAAAAAAACAAGTGCATACACAAATAAATTACAATAACAAAGGGAAAACTAGAGTCCGCAGGTTCGCTAACGCGCAAAAAACGGCTTAAGGCGTATGACATGGACGACCTCAGGTCGTGCGCGGCGTCGCTGGGAGTTCGTAATGCCGTCCGGGACGACCTCGTAGTCAAGAGCGCCGAGACGTCGAAGAACCTTGTACGGCCCGAAGTATCGCCGAAGAAGTTTTTCACTGAGCCCACGTCGGCGTATCGGCGTCCAGACCCACACACGGTCACCGGGTTGGTACTCCACGTGGCGTCGTCGAAGATTATAGCGACGGCTGTCGGCCCTCTGCTGGTTCTTGATGCGCAGGCGGGCGAGCTGTCGAGCTTCTTCGGCGCGTTGCAAATAGGCGGCAACGTCGAGATCGTCTTCGTCGGTGGTGGTTGGTAGCATTGCGTCGAGCGTTGTTGCATGGATCCTTCCGTAGACCAGCTTGCGGCGTCATTTGCGTTGTTTCTTGCATGGCCGTGTTGTATGCGAAGGTCACATACGGAAGGATGGCATCCCACGTCTTGTGTTCGACGTCGACATACATGGCCAGCATGTCGGCGATGGTCTTGTTTAGCCACTCGGTGAGGCCATTGGTCTGTTGGTGGTACGCTGTTGTCCGGCGGTGGCTTGTTTGGCTGTATCTCAGTATTGCCTGAGTTAGATCAGCAGTAAAGGCCGTACCTCTGTCGGTGATGAGGACCTCTGGGGCGCCATGACGCAGGACGATGCTCTCAACGAAGAACTCCGCTACCTCGGCGGCACTGCCTCTGGGTAGGGCCCTTGTCTCGGCGTAGCGGGTGAGGTAGTCGGTAGCTACGACGATCCATTTGTTTCCGGTATTGGACGTCGGGAACGGCCACAGTAAGTCCATCCCGATTTGCTGGAGCGGCCGTCGAGGTGGCTCGATAGGCTGCAGAAGTCCGGCTGGCTTAGTCGGCAATGTCTTGCGTCGCTGACAGTCCCGGCAGGTCTTGACGTAACGAGTTACGTCGGCGGCAAGGCGCGGCCAGTAGTACTTTTCCTGTATTCTTGCGAGCGTGTGAGAAATCCCCAGGTGTCCAGACGTCGGGTCGTCGTGCAAAGCCTTGAGGACTTCTATAGCAATGTCGAGGGCACTACGAGAAGGGAATCGGCTCGAAGCGGCGAGAAGTTCTTCTAAAGGAGAACACCGTTGCGCAAGAAAAACGACGTCTGTCCCCGCGTGAACACCTTCGGAACAACGGTGGTCCTGCCCTCGAGGTATTCCACAAGGCCCCTGAGTTCTGGGTCCGCTCGCTGTCGTTCGGCGAAGTCGTCGGCACTTATGGTTCCCAAGAAGCAGTCACCTTCCTGGTCGTCCTGCGGCGGTGGGTCGACGGGGGCGCGGGACAGGCAGTCAGCGTCGAAGTGTTTTCTTCCAGACTTGTAAACGACGGTTATGTCGAATTCTTGAAGTCGTAGGCTCCACCGTGCGAGGCGACCTGAAGGGTCCTTCAAGTCAGCTAGCCAACACAAGGCGTGGTGGTCGCTCACAACTTTGAAGGGCCGGCCGTAGAGGTAGGGGCGAAACTTCGATGTAGCCCAGATGATGTCCAAGCACTCCTTTTCTGTTGTGGAATAGTTGATTTCTGCCTTTGATAGCGACCGGCTAGCATAATTGAACGTCCTGTGTACGTCTCTTCTGTTGTCCGTGTTTTTAGCGCAGCCATGAATCAAGTTATAACTGATGACCCTTTCCACTTCGTCGGTCTTCTGCACAAGGACGGCGCCGAGTCCTACGCTGCTTGCGTCGGTGTGGATTTCCGTATCGGCGTATTCGTCGAAATGCGCAAGTATGGGAGGCGTCTGCAGGCGTCGTTTCAATTCTTCAAATGCTTGAACTTGCAACGTTTCCCACCTGAATTCGACGTCGGCCTTTGTGAGTTGCGTCAGTGGCTCGGCGATCCGTGAAAATTCCTTGACGAAACGTCTGTAATAGGCGCACAAGCCGAGAAAACTGCGTACGGCCTTCTTGTCGGTGGGCGGCGGGAAGGCAGCGATGGCAGCTGTTTTCCGCGCGTTTGAGCGAACACCATCTCTGCTGATCACGTGACCCAAGAACAAGAGCTCCTCGTACGCGAAGCGGCACTTTTCAGGCTTCAAGGTGAGTCCGGAGGTCTTGATTGCTTGAAGTACAGCTTCAAGGCGCCGAAGGTGTTCGTCGAAGCGTGAGGAAAACACAACGACGTCGTCCAAGTACACGAGGCACGTCTGCCACTTCAAGCCAGCCAGTACAGTATCCATAACCCATTGAAAAGTCGCAGGTGCCTAGCAAAGACAAAAGGCCATGACCTTGAACTCGAACAGGCCGTCTGGTGTTATAAAGGCAGTCTTTTCTCGGCCCATCTCGTCGACTCCTATTTGCCAGTAACCGGTCTTGAGGTCCATCGACGAAAAGTACTTTGCGTTGTGTAATCAATCCAGGGTGTCGTCTATCCGGGGAAGGGGATACACATCTTTCTTCGTGACTTTGTTGAGGCGACGATAATCGACGCAAAAACGTAGAGTCCCATCCTTCTTCTTCACCAGCACCACGGGGGATGCCCACGGACTCTTCGACGGCTGGATGATGTCGTCGCGTAGCATTTCGTCGACCTGTTTCTTCACGGCCTCGCGTTCTCTCGTCGAAACTCTGTACGGGCTCTGACGAAGTGGCCTGGCACTTTCCTCTGTTATGATGCGATGTTTTGCCACGGAGGTCTGCCGATTTCTTGACGACGACGAAAAGCAGTCCTTGCATTGCAAGAGCAGGGTTTGGAGCTGTTCTTGTTTGTGCTTCTGAAGGCTGGGATTGACGTCGAAAGCCGGTTGCGGCGCTTTATTCGTTGGAGTAGGCTCGGGAGAATCGGTGAGACCGAAAGCATTGCTGGCTTCTACGATTTCTTCGATGTAGGCGACCGCCTGCCTTTGCTCACGTGCTTGTACTCGTTGCTGAAATTTGTGAGCATAACTGTTGCTTTCCCTGCCCGCAGCTCGGCTACTCCTCTTGCGACGCAAATCTTGCGGTTAATCAAGTGGTGCTGGTCGCCTTCAACGACGCCTTCCAGGTTTGCTGATTTCTGAGTCCCGACGGAAATGATGACGCTGGAGCGAGGGTCTTCCAGCACATTCAAGGCGTGCTTTCTTGGCGGAGTGTGCGGCGGTAGTGCCTTTTCCGTGGACAGTGTTATCGACTTGGACCTTAGGTCGATGACTGCATCATGAAGGCCTAAGAAAGCCATACCAAGGATGACATCTCTCGAGCAACGCTGCAGCACTATGAAGCTCGCGGGATAAATCCGGTTGTTAATGGTGAGTCTCGCTGTGCAGATTCCCTCCGGCGTTACGAGGTGACCTCCAGCTGTCCGGATTTCAGGTCCTTCCCAGGCTGTCCTAACTTTCTTCAGCTTCGTGGCGAACGGTCCACTGATTACAGAATAGTCGGCTCCCGTGTCGACGAGGGCTGTGACGCTGTGACCGTCGATATGAACGAACGAGGTCGCTAGTTCGTCGTCTTGCGTTGCAGTTATGTCGTGGCGTCGGGTCACGGCTACGTCGGGTTGTTCTGCTGCTTCCACGTTGCGTCGTCAGGTCTACTTCGGTCCGCGAGGTTTCGTCGTCGGGGCTCTGTCTGGTTCGCGTCGTGTCCTGAAGGATTCGTCGTGGCGTCGTCGTCGGCGGCGGAGGATCTTCGGTATTTCGTCGTACAGCAACCGCACCTCCATCGGTTGCTGCCCTTAGTTTTCCGGATGCGGGCTAGGTGACCGGACCCGGGTTGGGCCAGTGTATTGTCGGCGTTGGGGAGAGGCGTAGCGGCCTGGCGACGGCGATCGGGAGGTCCTCGGGGGTCCACTGCGCTCCTACCAGATAGTCGGCGATGTCACGTGGTCGTTCACCCTGCTGTGGACGCGGCGCGTCGATGGCGAACCCGCGCAGTCCCATCTGTCGATAATGGCAGCGGCGGTAGGTGTGGCCGGCTTCTCCGCAGTGGTAGCAGAGTGGACGGTGGTCGGGGGCGCGCCAAACGTCGGTCTTCCTCGGCGTGCATCGCTGGCCGGCTGGCGGGCGGGATGACGTCGGTGGTGGCGGCGGTGGTGCCTGGTGACGGAACTGTTGGGGCGGCGCGGCGTCTTGACGTGAGCGAGGAGGGGGGGGGCGTTGCGTCGGGCTGCAGCAGCATAGCTCATTGCTTGCAGCTGCGGCGGTGCCGGCTGAGGAACACCCAGTGACTTTTGGATTTCCTCGCGTACAACGTCCGCAATTGACGTCACTTCGGGCTGTGCAAAAGGTGCGAGCCGTCGCAGCTCCTCTCGCACGATGGCTCGGATCGTCTCGCGCAAGTCGTCGGAGCCGAGCGCATGAACAGCTGGGCTGTCTTGAAATGCGCGGCGATTGTACTGCCGGGTGCGCATCTCGAGAGTCTTCTCGATGGTCGTTGCTTCCGAGACGAATTCTTGAACTGTCGATGAGGGGTTCCGCATCAGCCCGGCGAAGAGCTCCTGTTTGACACCTCGCATAAGAAAGCGGACCTTCTTGTCCTCGGGCATGACAGGGTCTGCATGACGGAACAGCCTTGTCATCTCTTCCGTGAAGAGCGCCACGTTTTCGTTCGGCATCTGCACGCGGGTCTCGAGCAGAGCCTCAGCACGCTCCTTCCGGACGACGCTCGTGAATGTCGCGAGGAACCTGGTGCGAAAGATGTCCCACGTTGTCAGGCTTCGCTCTTGGTTCTCGAACCAGGTCCGAGCGGCGTCTTCCAAAGCGACATAGACATGCCGTAGCTTGTCTTCGCTGGTCCAGGCATTGAAAACGGCGACTCGGTCGTAGGCTTCGAGCCAGCTTTCCGGGTCTTCGAACGACGATCCGCGGAAGGTTGGCGGCTCCTTGGGCGTCCGGAGAAGGATCGGTGCGGGGGGCACAGCGTCTGCCATCGTCGCTGTGGTCGAGGTCAGGGTCTTTGGTTGCCGGGTCTTTACAGGTAGGGGCCCGTGCTCCGGCGGTAGACCTTGTTGCCTGCGGCTTGCTCGCTGCTCGGCCTTTGCGTCGACGTCTTCTTTGCGACTCGGGCTTGGTTCACGGCTTGACGGGGGCGTCCGGAACATGGACGAACAGCACCTCCACCAGATGTCACGGGGTCGTGACGTCTACGAAGGCAGCAGTCAGCAGGTCCGAGATGAAACTCTTTATTTGGCCGAACTTGTGGCCGGGAAACTGAAAAGCAATACACTGATAGCGGCGAACAGAGCGTCGACCGTCGATCAACAGCTCATCGCTGGGATGCGCCGTCTTTTATACCTCATGCATCGAACTTTCCAGTCTTATCACTGGTTGTCGCGCAAGCACTGGAATAATCTAGACTATTCGCGTCCTGCGCGCAATCTTAAAAAAAAAAGCGATCTACTACAATCGCGAAGCTTCTCGAACACTGCGGAGCGGTCAGCTTCGAGCGTTGATAACCGTCCTTGGTGGTCAAACCCGAATACATCAAAATGAAAGAAGAAGCGGGCGTGGCAATATTGTGCCAGTTAAAAAGGTGTCCGTTCAAGTGCACTCTGGTCTAAGGAACCGAAGACTAATCGTCTGCCGCAGTCTGCACCAGTAAGGACAGATTCAACGCGCTATGGTAATCAATCTTACACGCGAAGCATTCTGTGGGAAGCTGTCTACTTAGCCGCCTTGAGCTGGCGCAAAGTGTTACACATGGCAATGTGTAAGCTTAGACATCCAACTTAGAGGTTCTCGCAATTGCCTAGACGGAAATCTGGCGCTAGAGAGCTGTTGTATGCATGAGAATGACGGTATATGTGCGCTTCGGACTTGGTTTGGATTGGTATCGTTCGCGAGGAGCCCGGACACCTCGTAGACGCGTCTAGGTTCAACGCATTCCTTGCGTCAGGATGGTTGATTTCGTACTGAAGGAGCTAGTAGTAAGTTATTTCTTTTTTATCATTGCACAGAAACGAGCTTTATTTAACTTTGGAAACTTATGCGTTGATATACAATTTTACGAAGCGTAAAAAGTAACGAACGGCCGCTAAACTTGGAAGACACACGACAAGGTCAGCGTTCACTCTGCGACTGCTCGTCGTCTGTATGTTTCTTTCGACGTTTGGTTATGCCGTACAGGTGAGTGGGCTTTTATTCTACAATATAATACCCGTGAACGAAATCCGTTTATAAAGTTTTGTTTCAGAGGAGCTTTATTTGCGTAGTTGTATCCGCTTTTTAGCCGAAGCTTCGCTCAACACCAGCCAACACAAGCGTCGCAGGCATAGTTTCCTAAAAAACTAGAGGGGACTCTGGCACTGCGATCGTTCAGCCACCATGGGAATGATGGGTAGTACACGGATTTGCCTAGTCTTCGTGCTTGCGGGCTTCGAACGCACTTGTGGCTTTGCTTATTGCTGTGTTTTGGTTTTCTTTCGGATAAAAGAATGGATCGTTGTGAACTTCCTGACCAGATTTGAATTGGTGAGCCTAAAGAAGTTAAAGTGGTGAAGTGGAACTGCTGACTTTTGCTGAACTTCGTTTTGCGACAAAGCGGATGCAGGCGACGCGGAGCCAAACGGAGCCAAAAGAACCAAGTTTAGACAAATCTGTGTACTACCCATCATTCCCATGCTGGCTGAAGCGCCATGCGTTGCCGCTCCCATAGACACTAGCGCCAGAGTTCCCTCTAGTAAGTATTATAGGAACCTCTATGCTCGCAGGCACGTATACCGTCATTCCCATCGCGGCAACGGTGCCCCTTAAGAAATTCGCATAGACGATGGCGCCAGATTTCCCTCTAGGTATTATTGTGAGAAGCTCTATGCATCCAACTGAGTGTTAGACGAGACGCTGTGCACGGTCGCTACATAAAAAAGAAGGTGCGGCCTGTTGAGTCGCGCCGCCGACAATGGGCGAGAGCGTCTCGGCTGAGTTGACAGTTACGGCCGCTGTTTTGGGTGAAGGCGCCACTACTCCAGTACAAAACAGATGCCGGTTCGTGTTACAATGTGGTTGCCTCAGGATTTATGCGTGTCCGTGTGCTTTTTCGTGTGCTTTCTCGTGTTTTTCTTGTGTGTGATCGTGTGTGTGGGTAGCCTGCCTCATGTTTCCTGTACTTGAGTACGGTTCTTTGGTGTGCGCGTGTGTGGCAGACGGTTTTTTCTAGCGGTGTGATGACGCGAAGCTGTTGCGTGCCGCTGTGCAACTCGAACGTGTGAAAAGACGCCACTGTGAAGTACCACGTATTCCCATGCAATCTACAGTGTGGGGAAGCGTAATATTCGTAACAGAGCACTTCTTTCTGTCACAAACGAGCACAAAAAAGGCGCGCGCCGCCGCATCCTGACGATAGCATCAAGTCACCGCGATGACTGGGCGCGCGCAACAAGAAAAAAAAAACATCAAAAGGCGCCCAGGGCGTGCCCTTACCCTCTCTATCGAAGACGCCGTCGCCACAGCCTAACGCCCACGCAGATTGGGAGAATTCAAGAAATCAAAGTGGAACCGACTGTTTCCGCAGACGAACCGGCCAGAAGAATCCATTTCCCCTAGCTGTCGCTGTGCTACGTCCTACGCGCCGAACAATCACTTGGAATGTTCGCGAAACCGGGAAGCATCCAAACGAGAGACGACGGAGAGTAGGACGGTATGGTGAAGTCGGCGAAGAAGTTATGTTGTTCGAGTTAGTAGTGTAGTGCGGTCAGTCGACCTTCAAGAATCGACTCATGACGCCGTGGGAGCACTGTTTTGAAGAGTGTCGCCGAATGGCAGTGATCAGAGCTGGAGTTCGTTTGAGTGTTTCCTGGAAGAGAAATATTCGAGAAACGTTTGAGGAATTGTAGGCTGCACACGTTTGCGGAATATTCAAGGCCTTTAAGTGTTCTTGGATATTTTCGAGTGGATGAAAGTGCATTTGTAGCACGGTAAGTTTGTTCCCGTTCTTTTAAACACCACCTAAGTGATGCTGTGAGTTGTAATTGATACCTGCCGAGTGTGCAAGTTTGTGTGATGCTTGTACTGCCGTAACTGAGAATACGGTTTGTTTGTGCTGTCAACTCTTGGCTCTAACTCGGTCTTTGGACCACAACCGGCGTTTGTTGGCGCACTAAAAGGACCCACATTTAAATTGTGCGTGCTTTCGGGGTGCGTTTCGGTGGGCCGATACGTCAGCGCCAGGCGACTGCCTTCCCATCAACGGGATCAGTGATTCAGTGACACTTTTCATTTAAGGTGAGTCAAACGGGCAGCATTCATAGAGAGTATTGAGACGCACTCTACTAAAGATTGGCACTCCTAGGGCAAACTGTTCACGCATGTGGGGTAATAGACACTTCTAATAACGACTTCCGTATCGAACCTGTGATGTGCAACTAGAGAACGCGTTATATACGGCCTGATTAGAGTCACTGTCGCGCGTACCAATGCGTGTGTGGAAGCGCTTCTCCGCGGACGAGCAGTGGCGTCAGAGCGGGCGCGAGGTGAACTAGGGCGCTGACTAGGCCCGAGACGCCACTTCGGCGGCACGCAACAGGCCGCATCTTCTTTTTTATGTAGCGGCCGTGTTCTGTGCAAGCGTTGCGCGCGTTACTCTGCTCCGACGAGACGACAGTGAAGACGTTGGCATGGCAACGACGGGGACAATGATTATGACTGCCACGATGACGGTGCGTTTTGCCCAATACAGCAAGGATCATCGAGAGTGCCACATATTATTGGAATATTTCTATTGTCGATCGCGTGAGAGGCAGAAGTGCTTTTCCATAAGAAATGTGAGTTGTTCTGGCTTCATTGGTGATGTAAGTTGGACTTAGTGTGAATTGTAGACATTTATGTGAGGCACATCCGATTAACGGAAATAACATATCGGACGAGACAAAGAAACGGACAGCGCATAACGATGTGTTCCGTCTGTCGATCTGACTCGTCCGGCGTTCTCGAAAGCGTATCCCAAGAAAACATGGCGACGTGCTTTTTGCGAGAATTCGATATGTCGGGCACAGCATGCGCGTCTGTGTCTGGCAAGTGCATTGACATAACTGCGCTCCTTCGCCTAGGCTTCGTCGCCAGCGCGCAATTTCGTGGGAAATCACCGATTGACCCCACTTTTAACAGCTTCTAATTCTAAATATGCATGCTCTTTATGCAGGTACTTTCCAAGTGCATACCGTTAATTAAAGCGTACAATCGCAAGACAGCGGCCACCCCGCCACTCGCTATGCAGAAGTATTTGTGCTGGTCCTTCGCGCGATAAGAGAGCAGGCTTTCAGCCGGTTGCCATGGCGACGAGACTGTTCATTTTCGTTCGTTGCGTCGCTTTCTTCGACTGATGACGCTGCACCTTAAGGGCGGCGCGTAAGGTCTTTAACGGGGAGCACTCGGTGACGGCATTCCTTGCACTGCGTCCACACCTAAAGACGTATCTTGCTCCCAAAGAGGATTAAACATTTTTTTTTAAATCCTCCGTGCTTGTTCTTCGCCTGACACTAATAATAATATTATCTGGGGTTTAACGTCCCAAAACCACGATATGATTATGAGAGACGCCGTAGTGGAGGGCTCCGGAAATTTCGACCACCTGGGGTTCTTTAACGTGCACCTAAATCTAAGTACACGGGCCTCAAACATTTTCGCCTCCATCGAAAATGCAGCCGCCACGGCCGGGATTCGATCCCGCGACCTTCGGGTCAGCAGTCGAGCGCCATAACCACTAGACCACCGTGGCGGGGCTTCGCCTGACACTGGGGACGCCAGACCGATATACGTGAGGCATCGTGTGCCGCCTCAGGATTAGTGCTGCGCTAGCGATGCAAGTTATCGCATGTAGGATGAAAAGCGTCTGATTCCAATTTTTATTCCGTTTCATATATCGCTGTGCAACAAGTTGGGTCAGAAAAATGTGCGAATCCGCGCGCCTCGCGCTTAGATTTCGTCGTTGTAACTGTGGCCTCCGCGATTGGCTCCGCTTGCGCACTACCGGAACTGATCGCGGAGGCTACGATAGGAAAATAAAGAGACGCCAAGTGATCCCGAACAACCTATCGAATACCCTATAAATAACGGAGGTTGTTTCTTTCTAAGGTGTAGAGCATCTTCATTTGAGGCTCAGTCTAGACACAAGAAATAAAATCGAATTATGGATGGTAAAATCCCTCAACCATACCTCAACTATATCTCGGGGCGAACGCAGGGGGATGAAACTTCGCGGTTTTTCTGTCCCGTGACCGCAGCGATCCTAATGTTTGGGGGTTGTACTACATACGAACATGAATGAATGTTGTTGTTCCATTTTATATTAATTACAAGGTTACTTATTAACTCCGGAGTTTTTAATACGCAAGTGAACCTAAAGGTTGCAGTTCGATGTTGTGAAAATACGAGCGCCACCCGGAGTGTAAAACGGGAACTGCGCCGTCCTATCTCTCACGGCGAAAAGGGGCGTTTCTTGTCGCGCGCCCATGTGTGCTACGGCCTACGCTCTTTTACCGCGGTAAGGTTTGTTTCAAGTAAACTGGCGAAAGCTTTGCGAGCGTCAGCGAAACAGACGCATGAATGGATTCGCGCCGTTATCACAAATCGTGCTGTGCTGAGGGTCTCGAAATTCTTCACGCCACACCGGCATAACATTCTTTAGGATCCCGGCGGACGAAAGGTACGATATGCATGCTGCTCTCTTCGTTTTTCTACCCTTGTGCGGCATATCAGAATGCGGTTGCAGCAGTAGCGCAAAATATTCAAGTTGTGCTTTTACTGTATGAATGGTATGTTTAGGCAATAAATCATTCAAACAAACTCTGCTCTTTATTCTTGTCTAATTGATGTGTAGACGTAAACAAATACAAAGTCTTACTTAGAATAAGTGGTGCAAAAATAGGTGGATGGGTACACCTTCATCCATCAGAACGCAACGATTGCTGTTTTGATCATGTGGCGGGTTGCGCAACAGGAAGAAGGTCACGCGCTTTCCATCTGAATACCTTCCACTCGCTCAATTTGGCTTGCTGGTGCATCCCAATTGAATTTGGTGCTAAATCACCCGCCCCCCCCCACCCCCACTACTCCGATCCTCAGTCCTGATGAAAATGGCGTCCTCCAGTGCGTGTCAGCAATGCGCCGCCATGTTTTAGTACCACCCCCAAACACCAGGCGTTCGTCCGGCGCTGCCAGCGAATATTGCGTTCCATGGATGGTATAGGAAGTTTCACCCCCCTGGCGAACGCATCAACTGCAAGCAGTCTCGCTAGCTTCCAGTGTTGCACCTGACGTATGAAACGGAGTATGGCCGGCGCCGAGCGTGTTGGTGTTCTGAGTAACAAATGAGCCTTATCGCTCACAGCGTCTTCGAAGCTTCGCCGGCTTCCTTGCGGTTCGCATTCTCTGAAGGTGTTGAAGTGCTGCAGCGAACTACAGACCCCAACGTTGAGAACGCTGAAAGTTCGGGTTTGTATAGACAACGACGGTTCTGGAAACAGGTAAGGGCTGCTGATTTCTTTATTAATGCATTTTTGTGCTGCAGAGAAGGCTCAAAACATGCAGCTCCCGGTGGTATCAGCCGAAAAATTACAAAAGTTCGGGGATTAATGAAAGAATACCAAGATATAATTACAAATGCCGTAGCGTGGGCTTCTCAATGATTTGTTCCACCTAGGGTTCTTGTACATGTACGTACCTAATTCTCAGCGCAGTGGTGTTGTTGCATTTCGCCCCCATCGAAATGCAGCCGCCGCGGCCTCGCAAGCTCCTTTTGTCTCAACACTACGACACACGATAGGTACAGCTTTTTAACATTTCCGTCTGGTTAAGTGCCGCGCATTCGCAGCAAAGTGCCAGTGGTGCCAGTTGTAAACATAGGCAAGAAATTCGGCAGATCCCACGTGTTGTGGGAATCAGTTTCATGCGAAATAGTCAGCGAGTACTTCTATGCTGTATTTTATGGCTTTGAGCCAAGCGTTACGAGGTGGATCGACGTGTTTTTGTGAGTGTAGTAGCTGTGTGCACACCGTGGGCTTACCAGGCACGTCGACAACACTGGCGTTTAAAGGGTAACTTATGGCGTGACGTGACGTCAGCCCTCACGTTAGAGTACATACGTCACTATTATCGAAACCAAGTGCACTTCAAGGTGAAGTCATGGGATTATCATATGTAACTTTCGTTAATGTATTCCTCCAGGGTCGAGCAATGTTTGAATATAGCTTGCTGAATCATAGAAATACAAATGTAATGTTTATTAGGCTGCTATAAATGCCGAGCCAACACTGGAACCACAGACGTTAATCTGATTTGACGCCTGTATCGCAGGAGTACATGTGTAGTGTTTATTGCGTTCTTGTAAAATTAGATAGCCAGCACCACAACCACACTCAACGTTGCGCCGACATTACGCATGCATAGGCTGTTTTTCTAAACCAGTTTATATACCTGGCGAGGCTCTGTGGAATAATACCCGATTGCCACGCAGAATGCTTGGGTTCGATTCCTACTGGGATCCTAATTTTTATTCTTTTCATTCGTCCGGTCAAGGCTTACGATGTCGGTTCCGATGATGATCTTGCACTTAAATAATCAATGTCTGTTCTCGCCGTTCCTGGGTAGATATAAACTGGCAATCACCTGTAGCGCATACCCGTACACCGCGGCCCGTGATAAACGAGTACGTGGCACACGTGTCTGGACTCAGGAGGAAAGGTTTTGACGACGTACTCGACAGGGTTTTCGCGTTATTCATGTCATACCAGACAGTCATATGTCGTCAAATCTTCTTACGCTCCCATACCAATTTGGTCTACCCCAAGTAAAGAGGCGATCATGAGAGCACCCCAGACGTAGGCGCTAGATAGATAGATAGATAGATAGATAGATAGATAGATAGATAGCTAGATAGATAGATAGATAGATAGATAGATAGATAGATAGATAGATAGATAGATAGATAGATAGATGATAGATAGATAGATAGATAGATAGATAGATAGATAGATAGATAGATAGATAGATAGATAGATAGATAGATAGATAGATAGATAGATAGATAGATAGATAGATAGATAGATAGATAGATAGATAGATAGATAGATAGATAGATAGATAGATAGATAGATAGATAGATAGATAGATAGATAGATAGATAGATAGATAGATAGATAGAAACGCTCAAAGTACCAAAGGTTCGCTAAGAAATGCTTCGCATTTAAAATACGACCGTGTGTCTACGGTGCGGTCTAAACAAGGCGTCGGCGATGCTCGGAGCCCTTCGCACGAAGACTCACGTGGTCGTTTGCATGGTGGTCGCATTGCCGATGAGCGAGATCAAGGTTTGCCACTTCCTGAGATGGGAAGGAAGTCCTTCAAAAATCCTTGGAACGGCGTCAGCCATCAGCGTTGGTTCGTCACGTTTCAGGGACAAGGATCGCAGTGACAATGTCCGAGGCGTCGAAATGGTTCGCACACAGACGTGTATACTTCGACTCAAAGTTAAAATCGCCACTTTCCTGCCGCGGTATGGCCCGCTTGCATTTCTCGCGCTGCTGCTTGTCTAATGGTAAAGAAAACAATTACACCTTTTTGGTTCGCTTGTAGTCGGAACTGCATCACGGCACGCAACATCTGTTAGGCATCCTAGTCCTGAGACAACGTTTTCGCTAACTTAAACATATCATATCCAGCAGCTTGTCTCGCACTGCGCGAGTATTTCAATACGCGGACGACGCAGACAGATGTACGCCTTTGTGGTGCAGCGGCAGCGTGTTGCGGCATTTTCGAGCCGCATATGAAGCTCGCCCATAACGTGAAGGGGCAGCTTCGTGACCATAAAGAGAACTTAAAGGGACCGACAACTGATTTTTCTGGACCCATTTTTGTACGGCGCGACAGAAAGCTCCCCCTTCGCAGTGTTTGTAGCTGCAGTAGTTAATTCGAAAAGCACGTAGTTATTTTACAAGCAGCATTTTTCGATCTGAAAGGTTCTAAACACGGACGCACCTTTCCTCCAGCAACCCTGAGGACTGATAGCGATGGCGGCAGCCCTTCTAGCGATTCGTGAAAGCTATCGTTGTTTTGGTTTCGCAGGAGTTCCCGTAACTATGCTTAACCAACTTTATTTATAGCTTTCCAACTATTTTTGAAAATAACAAGCTGTTAGAATGAGATGATGTGGCATTACACACCTTCCCTGTATCTGTACCGCGTTGTGTACGCATGCGTCCAAGGCCCAAGGTATGCTAAGCTAAGGAGACGACCATGACAGCGCCCAGACGTAGGCGGCTCTATAGATATAGAGAGATAGAAATGCTCAAAGTGCCTTTGGTTCGCCAAAAAATGCTTCACATTTCAAAGTGCTGATAGCAGTCTGCATACTAAAAAAAATCATGTCCTGTTTCAATCCATGCTGTGCATGCTGCATAAACATAGAAATTGCAATTTGAATAAAATTGCTATTCTTGCTGTCGATAGATATCAATGTTGTATCAGGCTGCACAATGCATCGAATGAAAGTAAGCACAACTGTGTACGCATCGTCATTCATTGAGCACATAGACCTATTTACCGGGAGGGGGGGGGGGCAAGAGAGGCACTAGCCCCCCCCCCCCCCCCCCCTTGAGAAACGTTAGCTACACCTTCCCCCCCGAACCACACACATATTTTTCGATAGTGGTCACTGTCGGCTGCACACTGGGAAACCATCAACCGAGACAAAGTTTTACTTCTACACAGCGATCACTTAACCATATAATGAAATTTGTCCTGCGCTTTTGCTGTGGAGATTGTCTCTAATGTCTCAAGAACACGTACTCTAGGTTCCCTACGGTGCAGGCCGCCTATGAGACACTTTCGCGCGTTGCGCTACAGCATTGCAGAGAAGGCTACCGCTAAGTAGGGGCTGCTAAAGTTAGAGCACTCTGTCATGATTTTATTCTGCTCTGCCTGGCCTTAAAATTTACATAATTGAAGACGCAAATAGGGGCAAGAATCAGTAAACGTTTTACGGACCGACGAAACGCTCTTGCTGTTTCAGGAAATTCATTTTCTTTCATCGGAAAGGAATAGCATCACCGCTGTACTACGAGTATATCCCAGCTGCTTTTAGTCGATGAGTGTGCAGAAATGTTGAGCATTTTAGTTAGGCCGCATTGGGGGAAGTAAAGAATGTTTTCGCTTGAGTTTCCGATTAGTCTGCTTCGCCTTATCAACGTTTTTATATTAATCTAAAAACGTCGGCATTGCTTATCATATGGTAGCTTGCAGCGATCGCGGCGGCTTGGAAGAAGGCGAGGAATAAGGCAGTGGACTCGAGTACATATGGAAGCCCAACTTTCAAGCCTCTCCTGCAACTTGATCTACCGTACCAGGGTGCACGGTTTTCTGTGCTAAGAATTGTTGGGGTTTAACGTCCCGAAACCACAATATCATTATGAGAGACGCCTTAGTGGAGGGCTCCGGAAATTTCGACCTCCCGGGGTTCTTTTTAACGTGCACACAGGCCTCAAACATTCTTGCCTCCATCGAAAGTGCGGCCGCCGCGGCCGGGATTCGATCCCGCGACCTGGGTTTTCTGTACTAAAGAGACTGAATTGACAGCCGGTCCAGTTGGTCTTGAGTCATGTCGAGTTGTCTTGTACAGGGCAAAATACAACTCTGACGGCAACGATGCGCACACGCGCAGCGCTGTTTATTTCTCTCCCTCCCTTCCTCTCTCTCAGCAAGGATGAGTTCACAGAGTTGTACACGCACACATAAATAAACATTTTCAGCTGACAAACAGCTCAGCATCGTTATACGATGCTGACCTGTCTGTCAGCTGAAAATATTTATTATACTCACATGAGTCCATATTTATTATACTACGGCTGAAAATATTTATTATACGCATATGAGTCGATCTCGTCAACGCTACCAATGTGATCGGCGGGCAGCTTTCTTAAATTACATTCAGAATGAGGCACTATCCGGCTATTCCAAAAAATGTTTACATTTTGTTGAGCATAGCAGTGCGCTGTTTAGTGTGCGCACGTCATTTGAACACCACGCCATTTCACAGATTTGTGTCGTCGCGTGACAAACACGCGATGTTAAGGCACACCCAACATTTTTGACAGATCGCGAAGACCAATTGACCAAAAATAGCCTTATTGAAAATAGTGTATTCTCTTATTTTTTGTGTAGTCGTGCATAAGTGGTCATTGCACAATGGATAATTTGGGGTCATTTGTTGCATCGCGTTAAGAGCAGGTGCTGCGTGCATGATCGACCCACAAAATATCGACCAATCATAAACAGCTAACGAGCAATGCAGCAGGCAACAATGAAGGGTAGTTTAAAGTTAACATCACCCACGGTTTCTTTTCAGAGAAAATTTTCAAAGAAGACATTAAAAAACGCAGTTACTGAGCAGCGTCTAGGTGTCCACGAAATTTTATTGAATGATACAAAGCTATACTAAAGAGACTAAAGAGACTGAATATATATATATATATATATATATATATATATATATATATATATATATATATATATATATATATATATATATATATATATATATATATATATATGACTGACGGTCTGAGGGAGCCTGCCCCCTCCCCCTCACGAACAAGTTGGTACGCCACTGATTATGCAGCACTTAATGCACACAAAAGTACTAAACTCTCGCTTCACGTTTGATCCACATACCTTACCCTTTTTACTTTTCCATGTCTGTAACGATATGCTTATTTGCAAGTAGAGTAGTATCTATGTGTCACGTGTGTACGGGAGTGCTGTATGGAAATAGGAGCAGCGTCCAGCTGATAAATATGTCACTGGGACAGTCAACCCTAACTACCCGGACTAAAATATGTGCAGTTGCTAAACAAGCGACACAGATCATTCGATAGAATGGCTGCATTGTATGTACCCAGGAGATCGTGCACTCATACTTTATGGAACAAAGAGCTAAAAGAGACGCCAGCTTCTGCATTTAGGTGTATTCTCCCGCTACTGAATTTTTCTTTTTGCTTAACGTGTACTGATGGCCTAGCTGGCAAGCCATGATATTGATGAAGCAGCCCGTCCACGAACGGCATAATCACGCACGTATAAAAATGACGCAAACACAAGCGTATTCTATTTTTCTCGCTCGTTATCCTCGAAAAAAAGACCGGCTGCGGGCAACCAACGTATGCAGCGGTATCTGCTGTAGTCAAAATAAATTCAGCGCTGCGGCTTAACGCGAAATATAATATTAAAGGACCATTCCTGTTCTGACGTCGTGCTGCACGGAACCTTAAAACGATTACACGATGTCCCCTTATAGGCGACATTTAGACGGCTGGTGGGTCAATAATGACGATGCGAGGAACGAACGTTACTCGATGCGAATGCACGGACGGAGCTCTGTTTGTCACTCGCAATGGATGCCTCGCAATAAATTGCGCACCGCCTTCCATTCGTGGAGCGATAGAGGGAGACTAGCGGGCCATGCTGATTTCGAGGGAAACCCGATTCTTGTTCAAGCAAAGCGCCGAGGTTTTCGGGCTAAAGAAGGAAACTGAGAGAGCCAGATGAAAAGGAAAGGGCATTGACTACCTTGCTAAGAGGACGAAAAAGAAAAGAGAAAAAAAAAAACAAGGTTCCCCAAGTACGGTAAACTCGAGCCGCTCCGTCGCCCGCCGAAACCTTCCAGATTATATTGGCTCATGAATAATTCACGTTACCCCCTTCCAACAGTGTCTGCCGAGGCAAAACATGCCCCGCGTTTTCGTATGCCCTTGTTCTTGGCTTCGCGATAACGGCTGCGCGAGCGAGCAGCCTTCGGACCCCCCCGTCGCAATGGCATGGTCCTCAAAACATCCTTCGGTACGGGCGTAGCTCGTGCTGCGCGGGCATTGAGCACAGCACGGTTAGCGCCGAAAACAGCAGGGGCCTGGGATCTGGAACTGGCCTTTCAACGGGCACTGCGGTTTAGTACGCACGCGAGCGGCGCAAGCAGTGGCATGCTGTGTGTGTGTGTGTGTGAGAGAGAGAGAGAGAGAGAGAGAGAAAGAGAGAGAGAAAGCTAGAGGAAGAGAGAGAGGGTCGGAGAGGAGGGGGGGGGAAGAGATCCGGACGCCAGAGCGATTGACCACAGGCAGCGTTAAGGCACATTGACACCGAGCGCGGATCCGGAAAGCGGACACGGATTATCCGCAAAAGGGGAAAACCAGCGGCCCCTTTCCCGGATAGCTCCTGGACCGATTTTCTTCGCGCGGAAAAGTTGGCCGCTTTGGCCACAGCCAATCAGGGCCCGAGAAGCGGGTGCGCAGTATGGCGTAGTGCCGAAGGATGGCGACACGTCCGCCGTGGATTGGTGGATTGCTCCGCCCACGCGGCGGAGCGGGCAGAAGGAAACGCGGTCGGTCTGAACAGCTGCGCGCCCTCGCTGGCTTTCCGCTTTGAAAATCCGCTTCCCGCTTGCGTGCTCCGCGGTCGGTGTGAACGTGTCTTTAGTCGTGTTTACTTACTTCCTTCAGCTTGCACAATTTTCCTAATAAAGTGTCTGCACGTCTGAGGAAGCTTACGTCGTGCGGTTGTTGGTGGTTGGTATTCCTGGACAGTCGAACATTCCCTGTTGCTTAGTTGTCAATTCTGGGGGGCGTATCACTACGTTACCAGGTCGAATAACTGAAAAACACGTGACCTCCTGTCCCCTGCTTGAACAGCTCAGAGCAGTTTCAGCCCGGGAAAACTGCGTGGATACCCGACAAGAGACCGTCGTCATCATGAACGACGCGCGCTCTCTTCGTCCTCTTTAAGGGTGTGCGAATATTCGAAAGTTCCGATTATTCGTCGAATATTACATTCGAAATATTCGTATTCGATTCGAAAATCCTGTATTCGAAAGGTATCGAATATTCGATGACTTCGAATATTCGAAAAATTCGAATATGCGATTCCATTATCATGCATAAAATAACTCGTCCTCCACACTTCTGCTGCGATCGTATCGCTAAAAACGTTGCCGAGAAGAGCAATAAAGATCGTAAGTACACGGAGGCACGATATCTGCCTGCGACTAGCGCCCCAATACGTATGATTTATTGGTGGTGCATCTCCGACGTTCAGCGCTGTTGGCGATCATGTAACCGTGCATTTGCAATATTATGCGGCCGTAACGTGCCGCACTACCACTCGTTCACTATGCGGGACCAATTCTGAAGAAAGACAGTGACCCACGTGACTGGTGGCGGACTGTTCAGATACCCAAGTCTGGCAAAGCTTTGCCCCATGTAACTCCCTATACCAGCCACTTCTGTTCCAAGCGAGCGTGCCTCTTCAGTGGCAGGGGGGGGGGTGTCTCTATTACAGGGAGCGCCTGCTGCCCGATCCTGTGGAGCAACTCATATTTCTTCATGATAACATGTTGTCATTACTTTCATTGTGCCGTGATATTTGCTTGTGTTGTGATGTGCATTGTGCTAGCCTGGACATTGTGTTTTGGAGATAGCAGTGTATGTTGTGTTGCCAGTCAGGCTGTTAATGTCTTTTTTTTTTTCAAATAGCTACATGTTAAATAAAATATTGTTACTGTGTAGGCATTTTTCGTTTGATATTCGATTCGATATTTGATGGTGGATATTCGTATTCGATTCGTATTCGAAAAATTTGATATTCGCACACCCCTAGTCCTCTTCTTTTTCCGCCTCGCTCCCCGAACACATGCGCCCGGCGCGCGCTCTCCAGGTGCTCCTGTTTGTCCGGCGTGGGAAGCAATAACTCGGATGGGCGAGAAAGTGAGTACAGTGAGAGAGAGAGAACGAAATAGAGAGAAAGAAAGAGAAGAAAGAGAAAAAAGGTAGAAAGACAGAGAAAGATATATAGAGAGAACCAGATAGAAACAGACACAAAGACGAGATAGAAGAAAGAGAGAGCGAGACTGAAAAAATTACAGCATATCCACGGGTGAATGATGAAGAGCTTGGGCGAAGCTGCTGAAACAATCATGGTTACGCCGTGAAACGTTCAGTGGTTTCGCCCAGCAGTAATCAAAGCGACACGCCGCTGTGATTACTGCACGCCATCTAGCGTGCAGGGTGCCGCTGCTTTTTTTTTTTTTTTGCACACATATTGCACACATCTCTATGGGACAGCGCCATCTAGTATATCGTCACCCAAATGCAGTTTGCATGCATCTCTATGGGACAGCGTCATCTATTGAATGATACGGAAGACGCGACGGCGGGGAAACGCGGATGGAGCGACGACCGACCAGGTGATGCTATAAGGAGCTTTGCCCCTAAAAGAAAGAAAGAGGAGGCGAGAAAAAGAGAGAAAGAGAAAAAAAGGGAAGAAAGAAAAAAAAAGGTGGCAAGAGCTAGGAGAAAGAAAGAACTAGAAAGACAGAGAAAGAAAAATCACGTAACATTACGTAACAACTAGTCACGTGAATAAACTTGGAAGAAGCTAGGCCGAGCACTAGCTCCGCTGTTGGTTCCGGCCTTGCGCCATTAGTGCAAGTTGCGCACATTTTTTCAACCATACCGACAAGTTTGTCATATTGTCGGCTTTGACTGGGTGTAACAACAGTTGTCGCTTTCTCGGATTAGCTCAAGACACAAAGATGGTACGGTCGGACAAAATGGGGACACTTGAAATTGTGCAGATTGCAATCGAGACAGGTGACGGCACCACTTACTACTAGCGGATTTTAGACTGTCATCCCTGGCGTTATGCTCGAATAATGTCAATTCTTTTCTTGTGGTTTATACGACGGTGCAAGAAATTAAAGAAATTTACCCGCTTCGTTTCTAGCTCGAACTCATGTTCTCAACGTTAAGCGCGCGATCCTGCGCATGCTCTATCAATTGAGCTGCATATCAACGGCGGTCCCTCGACTTACTTCTGTACATTCAAGTACATGCCTGTGCGTTTGAAACATTTCACGCATTTGTATTTATTTGTTAGATGATTTACGCTGATTATTAAAAGGCATTCAATTCAGCAGAGACACTAGCAGTAAAGGAGGCATTGTCTAGTCAATACGGATGCCAGACAAAAAAATTGGGGGACGCTTAAGCTTCGTCTTTAAGAGTTGAACGCGGTAGTGATATCCGGCCTCCTCCTCATCGTGCTCTATTTCGCTTGTCATTATGTTCAGTCGCCCGGTCTCTCACACACGCACACACACACATACGCGACATA
Source organism: Rhipicephalus sanguineus (assembly GCF_013339695.2). Taxonomy (NCBI): domain Eukaryota; kingdom Metazoa; phylum Arthropoda; class Arachnida; order Ixodida; family Ixodidae; genus Rhipicephalus; species Rhipicephalus sanguineus. The sequence goes on from NC_051177.1 coordinate 45,309,072, forward strand.
CCTATAGTAAAGATAAAGGCTTCCGCTCTCTTCAACAGCAATTTTATAACAACAGTGTACCCACTACGTGTGTATAAGAGAACGTGCGCACTAATCTGTATGCCGTTTGTAATGGGTGACATGCATTAAACCAGCAGCAATTACGCGCGTGATACTTTTTTGAAGTTGCGATGCACCCACTACGTGTTCGTAGTAATGTGTGTGCCTTGTGTAATGGGTGGCTGGCTTTAAACCACCAACTCCTTATGCAGTTCACATGGTGTGACGCCCGATGGCAATATGCGCTTTTACGTCGTTTAACTGCGATATTACATCTCGTACTGTGACACCTGTACACAGGAAGTGTATGTTTGTGAAGCATTAAAGTTAATTTGAGTGCAGTTCCAATCAATGGAGTGGCTCTGTGGTAGAACATCTGCTTGCCACGGAGACGGCCTGGGTTCGATTGTCACTCTAACCTAAGATTTTATTGTTAGTTATTTTACACAAGATGATGATTTTTCACTCACAACCAACGGTGCCGACACCGACGCCGACATCGGAATTTCTGCGGAACGAGCTCTTTAACGCTATGGCGTTAATATCTGTCAGCATCAACAGATACCTATTAGCTTGTTGCAATAAGGTATGCTAGGGAATCAGCCATATCACCCGTCCTGTTTTCAAAGTTAATACTGCAATAAAACAATATCTCATCATTTACGGCAATGCCGCGAAGTTTACAAGGCGGGTCGGGTGGCAAGATGCACATGATCGGACCTAAAAGATAAACCTGAACAATATTGAATTATGTATACTATTTCACAGTGATATAGATGAAGAAAAAGCACAAACAGAAATATTCACAAGTCAGTAACACGTGAAAGAGGCATTGCAATAAAAATAAATAAAGATGGCAATATAATGCACAAGGAGGAGACATTACATATATCATCTGACATGGATTCAAGTTTTCGACCAGCGTTAGCGATGGCGCTTTTTTTTTTTTTTTCTGCGTATGAATTTTCTTCCTTAATCTCGCATCCTCCACCAACAATACATGTTTTCAAGCGAATAGTGGATATGTTTCTGAAATGAGATAAAGAAGCGGCTCTTTTATACATAAAGTAGCTTCTCTAGCTGTATCTTTCTTTCCGTTCTTCCATTACTTTAACCGTATGAAGGAAAACCGAGCTTCGAGCACGAACCATGGCAGACAACGCAGTTTGCATGTTGGAGACGACGAAATTGAAGACACCGGGGCCACCACGAGCCAGCTGGCAAAGTAAAAGCCGTGCCAGTCCGGGCTATTCAGACCCGCTCTGCATGGAGGCTGTCGAGGGCGCGCTTTTGAATACGGAACATGTCAGTTGCGAAGCTCCCAGCGCGCGCGCACTTTCTCTCTCTGGTCGCGCCATTGCCGTTCTTGAAAAGTGCACTGCTATCATATGTCTAATGGATTGCACGACACTCGCCCTCTCGGCGCCCGTGCAACCGAGTCCTCTTTCTCGTGCCATATCTTCTTTCACGACGTGAAGGATTTACTTTCTCTGTCTCTTTTAACCCTGCGACGAAGCGGCGCAGCACCACTCGGCTTCAGCTTTCAAGAAGAGCAACGGTCGGCACAATTTTATACACGTATTTTGTCCCATCACGTTCCCGCTTTAATTCAGTTTGAAGAATCTTCTTCAACTCTGTCCCTCCTAGCTTTTCGCGTCGTCCCAAGAGAAAAAAAAAAAAACGTAGAACACCGACACCAACAAGAGCTAGGGAGACGACAGAGAGCAAAAGCGAAGCAGTTCTTTTGCGCGTGTATATATATATATATATATATATATATATATATATATATATATATATATATATTAGCTCCGTCGGTCGCGCCGGTCACCCCCGATGTAAACGAGGAGCGGGGGCAAGCGGCTTGCGTTTCTCGGCTCTTGTCTCAGGGCGCGCGCTTGGACCTGCGGCGCTCGGTTCAAAATGAAGAGATATGGCGGCGAGCGCGCGACGCCGCCGTGGGCTCAGCTGATGTACGACCGAGTCGTTCTCAATAACGGCTTCGCCTGAAGAGGAGCTCCGCCCCCAAATGAAGACGGAAAGACGGCCGCCGCCTGCTTCTTTCTTTCGGCGAGGCGAGGCTTACGGCTGATTGTTATTCCAGGACCGGTCGCGGCTGTCTTTAGCGACGGTGACGCAGCGCGCCCGTTCTGCCCAGTATCGGGCTTTGAAGCAGCACCCCTCGCTTTCTCTTACGGCTATAGCGAATCTCTCTTTCCCCGCTGTCTCGAAGTAGCGAAGAGACACCTCCCCCCTCCTGAAGGCGCGAAATTAGTAACAACGATTTGTTCGTCGACTTACGAGGCGTAACGCGGCGTACGAGGCGCGTCTCTTTTTTTTTTTCCCCGCTCCGTTTTTCCCGTCTACGGGAAAAAGAACGTTAGCAACACGAACGGTAAAGGATCTAATGAAAATGATGTTCCCGGGGGTGAAAGGGGGAAGTGCGTGTGTGAGGGGGTGAGGGGGGGTGGAGGGGGAGGATTCTGTGGGCGCCAGAAATATATATATATATATATTTTTTGCTCTCTCTCGTGATTCAGGAGATATGAAGCTACGAAATGTTTTCCTTTCTTCTGTTTGAGTAGAAATAAATAAGCGTAACGCGATGAGCGCGGGTCGATCCGCAATTTATTTTTTCTTCTCTCTCTGTGGCGAACATTTGCGGTCTTGTGAGGTGAAAGACGATGTAGAGAAAGAGGGGGAATACAGGAAAGGCAGCGAGTTTGACTAGACCATGTTCAGTTTGCTACCTTACACGCGGGGAGGAAAATGAGGGCGTAAAATGAGGGGGTAAAGTAGATAGAGACAAAACATGGAAGTACACGAGGCGCAATGCACATGTACAGTACAGCGTGTCTGCAGGCGATCACTTAGTCCCGTTGCCTTCAAGAACTAGAGGAGGGCTCGTGTGGTTTTCTGAGCTGATTAGCGGTGAGGCCAGGCTCCCAACAACTTTCCTTCAGTAAAAGGCCGATGGTCAAGTCTTCTGAAGGCACGCTGGAGAGTCGAGCGATGTTGGTGAAATTGGGAACAGCGGCACAAGAGTTGGCCAGTTGAGGTACCAATGCCAATACCAATGCTGTAAATTTACGAGTCGAGTAAAAAAAAAAAAAAAACGCCAGGCCTGCGCTGAAACCGCAGCACAGTCACAGCGAAAGCTGGAAGAGCGGCGTTTCTAGCGCCCGTTGTAAGCTCTCTTGGGGCTACAATACAAGTACACTAGAAAGGTACCCACTACGCCATAAATCACAATTTTTGTGAAGTTGGGAAGCACCTACTAAACCATTATTCGTCATTCTGCGGAGAAGCGAGGCACCAGCTACACGTCTGTAAGGCATTATGTGCACTTCGTTGACGCGACGACTGATGACGATGAAGAATTATGGCTCAGCCCTTTGTAATGGGTTGGAAGCTTTAAACGGCCCACCAGTTATGTAATTTGCATTGGGTGACGCCCGGTCGCTATTTCCCTCCCCCGTCATGCTGTATAACATACGTTGACGTGGGAGAGAGACGACGGGGGGGGGGCGAAGAACTTTACTGAGACCCCGAGGAAATGGATCATGCGCTTATGGGCTTCCTTGGCAACCAATACAAGTGCACTTGCGAGGAACCCACTACGCTATAAATCATTGTAATTTTACTGAGACCCCGAGGAAATGGATCATGCGCTTATGGGCTTCCTTGGCAACCAATACAAGTGCAATTGCGAGGAACCCACTACGCTATAAATCATTGTAATTTTCTAGAAGTACGGCAGCAGGCACTGTGCCAGTTTTCGTCATTCTACGGAGAGCATTGGTACCTGCTAAACGCATGTAAGGCATTATGCGCACTTTGTTGATGCTGTGCCTGATGACGGTGAAGAACTATGGCAGAGCCCTTGGTAATGGGTTGGAAGCATTCAACAACCTACTCCTTGCGCAATTCGCATTGTGTGACGCCTGGTTACAGAATTCGCGTTGTGCGACGCTTGGTGCTTATTTTACTCTTCTACCACGCTATATTGCATATGGTAATGTGGTTCCTTCCCGACATGAAGCCTGTATAGGACCTTTTTGCAAAGCAGTTTCAAGCACCGGCATGGCTCAGAGGTTGAATACTGGGCTCCCACGCAGAGGGCCCAGGTTCGAACCTCGTTCCATCCTGGAATTTTTTTCTTATTTAGTTTTTTTTTCTTATTTCGAGCGATACTGGTTACGGACACCGGCGGCGGCGGCGGCGGCGGCGGACAACTACGGCGCCAAAACGCCGTGTAATGATCTCATAACAGCTTTCGCTGTAAACTTTATTGCGGGAGATTCGGGACCTCCCAGCCCCCTGGGTCCCCGCGGGACCTCACCACACTCAAACGTTCATGTCTATCAAGTATATGACGCTGGCAGCCCAGCTGGCGGCGATCTTCTGCCTTGCCGAGTCAGTGGAGCGAGGTCTCCCACTCCTCTTTTCTTTCTTTAACACAGATACAACGGCGTCCTCCAGCACAAGAGATACTTTCTCAGTGCTGTTGTTTCCACCTGACACTAAAAAAAAAATGTCATCTTTTTTTTTTCATTTGCTATGACTTCTTCTCAGCCGACAACTTTGAGCACTTCTCAAAGATTACCACAGTTATCACTTGTAGTCTTTGATAAAATTGTTTATATTATGCCTAACGAAAGGAGGAGATATGAATAAAAGGACCCGTTTTTATAAGAGACAACTGTGTGTAGCCAAAAAATAATGAAGCGAAGAAAAGCATATCGTAGTGTGTTAATTATGAGATAAAGGGAGAATGCAATTGTGTGAACGAAAGAACATCTCGACTCCGCTGGGGTCCGCGAACTCCAGCGGCAATGGATTTGAGAATGCTTCTAAAAGCACCGAGAAAGTTGATTAGTCTCACTGTAGTCAGTAGCGCGATCTGGTACAAAAAGGAATCGTACTTACTGCGGTCTTCCGAGTAGGCCTCAGAGCCGCCTTGCTTGAAGACAGGCAGAGCACGACGTTTCTTCTGATCGCTTTGCTGCTACGCACAAGCTGAAACTCGCCATGGGAACAGTTCTCACAGCTGACCGAACTGACACTGGCTTCGTCCTTGTGTCGCTGACTCCAGGGAGGCTAGCACGCTTTCTGGATGTCGCCACCGCTGACGCCTCCATTCATGGCTGTGGCGCAGAGACATTGTTATACAGCCTTTTGCATCGGTGCCACAAAGGAAGCGGAGATCCATTGGAGCGCGCAGAAACACTGAGAAGTAGCGGATCTGTAGTCGAAAACGTTCCGCCATTGTGAGATAACGTTCAATGATATCCTATGTAACATGATCCTGGCGAACAGGATAACGACGAGTAGACAGGCAGCAACAACTGGCGTTGTTGGTGTATCTCTGTTCGTCCGTGTCCTTTTTGCCAGTGTCACGTCACATAGCTACAGCCGAAACCAACTAGCCCAGCTGTTTACGCCTAATAATATTCTACTTGGTCCCATTTCTGTTTGCTCTATCATGGACTCTAGATGAACACGGCAGTTTAGTTTCATTGTAGTCTGGTTTTCTATTCTTAACCGTTTCGTAACAGGTAACATAGTACTTCGCATCATATGTACGAAGAATTTAAGATGGTATAATAATCTCGAACACACGTTAGGGCATTTGTTTGGGTTCCAACAACCCGGTGACCCAAAAGGAATGATATTGCCGAGTTACAAGTGGTGTCCGCTGCCATGTTGCCGATTCGCCGTCTTCAAACGCTTCTAAATTGCGGAACGCAGCAGCGCAACACTAATCGAGGTGCGCTCTAAGCGTAAACATTTGGGCGCTGGAGGCCTCCGGGTTTCTGCTTTCATTATAGACCAAGCGTGAACACCAGCTCGGCGCATTCGAGGCAGCGGTGCCATTCCGAAAGAGCTCGGCCCGCCATTTGTCGCTTTCACGCTCACTTGACGAGACTGGTAATTTCCCCCTTTCGTCATTAGTCTTAATTAAAGTGATGGGGCCGTCTTGGCGGAAGCGAAGTTGGCGCACTCTTAAGCAAAGGGCTCCGCGGGACTTGATTTGCTGTCTTGGGAGCCTCGGGAAAATTCGGAACCGCCTGTCACTCGTTTTCGCGCAATCGCATTTTTTTTCTTTCTCTTGTTTTAGAAAGTGGGAGATTTTACAGAGCGACTGCTGCAAGTTAGAACACATCCCGGAAGTCGCATTCTGTATTTCGCCAGCGTCAAAGAGAGAGAGAGAGAGAGAGAGAGAGATGGAGGCTAGGAAAAGGAAAGGCAGGGACGTCGAGCAGACGTGCTTCCGGTTTGCTACCCTGCACTGGGAAAAACTAAAGCGGGGGGGGGGGTGTAAAAAGACGGAAAAGAAAGAGAACGAAGCGGCACTTCATCCAAGAGCGCATATGGACATCACAGTTTGTCACTGAGGTCCGCAGAGGTCGGTTGCCGAGCTTGAGGTATGTATTCTTGGCAAAGTTCTGAGCCTAAGCATTGCGGCCCACACTTCTGGTGAGGGTTCGGCCAGCCGAGCGTCCCGTGGAAGGTCCCCCCAACAGTGTCAGATTATATATTTAGTGTGGCGACCTCTCCGAATGATGTGCAAATTGGATTTACTTCTGCTGGGTGTGTGTGAGAGAGTATGTGCGGTGAGGCGAACAACTGTGTCTGTAATTGTATCCATGTAATGTATTGGCTCTTGTTGAGCTTCTGATGATGAGACGAGGTAGTTCTCTTCGAGAGAGTTTGCATTAATTGTTTATGCCGTACAGTGTGGTCAGCAGCTACCCCAGTGAAATCGTCCGAGGTCTACGAAGACATAACTGAACGCTTTGAGGTGGGCGCCGCACGTGGAATAATTGAAGCAGCACACCGGTTCTTGAAGGCGTTCGTGAAGAACAGTCTGAATTAAAACTGATAGGTCGAGGTATGAGCCAGTTTGTGAAAACGTTCCGGTGTAAGGATGAAATATGGAGGCATGGTAGCCACTGGCGTGCCTCTGGCACATCGATAACGGTCAAGCACAGGACGTAGGGCGTCACTGTCTGTTACACACTTTGAGCAGGGGGTGTCGTCATCATGCTGAAAAACTCGTGAAAAGCATCTATCAGTGACTGCACCATTTCGTCGACCTCCTTATCTTCCTCTGGAGATTTATCTGGAATCTATACTTAGTTCGCTGTTGCAGTGCCTTGAGAGTCAGGGACCAAATGGTGCCCTATGAGTACATTCGTCCAGGCAGTAATCACCCTTTTAGGAGTTTCCTCATCCATGCATTTGTCTTTTTCATGGAGTCTGCTCGGCCTGTACGGTTGTACCAAGCGCGTAGTAGACACTATTCTTCGACACACGTCATCGACGGCAGCGACGCCGGCGCTGTTTTTTAGCAATCTTGCTAGCATATCGGTGATACAAGTGGTCCCTGCATTATTGTGGTCATGTCTTCTCGAATGATGGGACACTCCTTCGAAGGGTCATCTTTATGTCCAAAGCAGTTGGGTCACTTCAGATTAGTAGCTTCGTAGTGATCAGTTGTGTGAACGGCAGAGAATAGGGGGAAAGTCGTTATTCTGTGTACACTGCGCACATGTCCCGCTTTCATGCATTTCCAGCACAGGAACGGCCTGAGTATGAAGGAACAAACGACATGACGAAAACGCCTCACATTAACATTGCATAGAAGTGATTCGCCTGTGAATATAACCTTCACAAATCGTCACTTGCCAATTCGAGAGACGTGTGTACCAACCGCTTTATCTGTGGCCGCTTTAGTAAGTATAGGAAAATCAGACTTTCAAATGGTCACGCCATTGTCGTAGATTACACCGATAGGGGACCCCCTGCTAGCGGGTACATAGGAGTGGACTTGCATACCATCAAGCTCTGTGATGTGGCGCAAGGTCTAAAACGCGGCCGTATGTTCAACGTCTATAGCCAAGATGTTCCTATGGGTGTTGACTCTGATTTCCTTAATTTAATTTGGGGTTAGCGCCTCAAGTTAGACAGATACCCTTCCCTCTTGAGGCGCCTGATGTTACTTGTGGCGAGTACCGGCCCGAAATAATGGTTACTGGCTCACGGATTTAAGCATGGGCGTCGGCAGGATTTTGTCTTGGGGGCTGCAAATCCGTGTTGCATCGCGGCTGGGGGAGGGGGGAAGCGTGGGCGTAGCTCGGGTGGGGGCAAATGATGGTGTGGCTTGAGGGGGGCAAGTGTCACCCTGCCTACGCCCATGGGTTGAAGTCGCCATTTCAAATGACTTACTTGAACGGGCTGACATGTTCATTAGTCTTCGCATCACCATGCGGCTCATTACAACACGGAAGCTGTAGTCAGACGGTTGATCGCTGTCATGGGAGCAGATTACGGTGTCCGCGCTGCCTTCGTCGCCATTGCACTTCCTGGAGTGGAAAGGGGTAGCTGTCGCCAAGAAATGGGAACAAGGAGTGCTTCACTTATTTTTAATAGGCTGCTTAACATAGCAAATATCAGGTTTGCTACTCTACGCTAAAGAAGGGAGGTGGAGGGAGGGGATTACAAAAAAGATGACAAGAAGCGAAAGAAATAAACAGAACATACATACAGTCAATAGGATGCCACTTGCCACTACTACAGTCGTTTCTGCAAGTGTGTTGTAGGTAGGAACTGTGATGACGCAGTCGCTGCCCTTTGCTGCAACGGCTCAGAAGTTTGACACCCTAAAATGACTTTCTCCGACAATGGTTTTGTCGATGCAAGGTGTTGCGCAGCTAAGGTCGAGGTCGCGGGTTCGATTCCAGGCCACGGCGGCCGCATCTCGATGGAAGAGAAGTGCGAAGAACACTCTTGTGCTTAGATTAGGGTGCCCGTATCAAAGGTAGTCGAAATCGATGCGGAGTCTTTCACCACGATGTGCATCATAATCATATTGTGGTTTTGGCACGTACAAATCCCAAGAATGCAAGAAGCATCCTTTACAGAAGGTATTGTATTCTGAATTGAAATGTCTGACAACGACGCCTGCCTTAACAAGTGCCTAATGATATTTGCAAGCGTAACGCGATTCAGTATACTCAATAGAAGTTAAAATTAATCTAACATCGCAAGGTTGAAAAGTAACCCGCCAGAAGATAGGGTTTCTAGCCGTAATCGAAGTAAGCGCTTTTCGTGAACGCGGATGCAGTGTTGCCATCTGTTGATGCTCGGAACAAACGCATCGGGCGGTGGTCTCGGAGGTCTGGCGATCAATAAAAAGCGCGCGAAATTAAAGTTTCGCGTACGCCAACCACTCACGCCACAGCAGCCTCACTTCTCATTATGCAAGAGGAAACATTTACGATCACAATACGATCACAATAGTGCGAGTACGTTGGTTCTTTGTGTGGAACGCAGGTTTTAGTTAAACAGATGAAAACCAAACAAAAAACAAGAAAATATGAGGGATGCTTAGAAATTTTCAAGAATGGAAGGAGGATACCTAGTTGGTCCCATAGGCTCACTCTGCATTTGTTCCATTCTGCAACATGTCTGCTTCAAGCTACATCAACCATTTGTCTCATATCATGTAATCAGTGTGCCTGTTTAGCGCCTGACCTTTCTGCTTCCTGCTATTTCTTTCTCTAGTCTTTGTTTCTTTGTTTGCGCTAATATGTATCCCTATGACGTCAACCAATTCGCCTAGCGACGAAACTTACTCAACCAATGTCTGTTAGGCTGCGCTGCCGTGGCTTTTACTGCACTGCATGCGCTCTGACGTAGTGATCATGTGTTCGCGCTCAGAACCATTGCGTATGATTCGTTCCAACTAGCCCAACCCGCAACTTTGCTCTGTCAATACCTTTTCTTATAGTTGCACAATAAACTATGTCAAATTAATACTTTTTAAGTCATGCGGGCTTAATGTATTGTATGTAAATGTATGGCGACTTTGCGTATTTTGTTCACTGCCAATGAACTACCATTATACCATGTAACAAGATGTTCTAATACATTGCGGGTACTGGGGCCCCTGTCGGGCGTTGCTGGCCTTTTGCCCCTGTACATTTCTTGAACTTGTACTCAAGGTAAAATAAGCATTCATTCATTCATTCATTCATTCATTCATTCATTCATTCATTCATTCATTCATTCATTCATTCATTCATTCTTTCTTTCTTTCTTTCTTTCTTTCTTTCTTTCTTTCTTTCTTTCTTTCTTTCTTTCTTTCTTTCTTTCTTTCTTTCTTTCTTTCTTTCTTTCTTTCTTTCTTTCTTTCTTTCTTTCTTTCTTTCTTTCTTTTTTCAATTGTGCTGTTATGCTTTTGCCTTACTTTTGCGTCTTATATGACTGTTTCACTTCAGTAATCAAAGACAAAACTGAAAGTTTTTTCAATTGTATAAGAGTATAAAGTCCTCAGCAGAATCTTAGTTTATTTCCATGAATACAGACAAGGATCGCGGCATTTGTGAACAAAACGATGCTTTTCCAAACGGCTAGATATTGAACGTCAACACTGTCTCCGCTTGGCGTTTCTTCGGCTTACCACGAATATGTTAAGCGGATGATTAAGCATATAAACGCGGCAGTTTCACAGACCGGCCTACCGCAGTACCTAGAGAACAGTCGTCAATGGCGTTTCCTGTATGTTGCGGCCACGCTATCCCCGCGAACTTCTTATTTGCATCTGCCCACCTCACTTCCTGCCTTCCCCTCGCGCACCTACGTTCTCTTGGAATCCACTCTGTCACTCAATGACCGGCGGTTATCTTGCCTCCTCACTGCCCATGCCTATTTCTTCCTTTAATAAATGTAATTTATCCCAACTGCGTGAGCACAGTAGCTGCTAAACTTCGATAAAGGCGGGAAGGCCGAGCGTTCGTCTGAAAGAATGGTTCGCCTCGAATAACCTCGTTATTCCTTTGTGACTTAACCGGATACTCTGCTTGAAGCTATTGGCTACGCAAACTGCTCTTTCAGAACATGCTATTCTCAGCACCAATGTAGAAGAAATCTGCGCTTTCGGGCGGAGCATATTAAGACCAGTGCACCTCCTGCAGCCATTTTAAATGCGAAGAATTTTCAGTGAACCTTTGGCGCTTTGAGCGTTTCTATCTATCTATCTATCTATCTATCTATCTATCTATCTATCTATCTATCTATCTATCTATCTATCTATCTATCTATCTATCTATCTATCTATCTATCTATCTATCTATCTATCTATCTATCTATCTATCTGTCTATCTGTCTGTCTGTCTGTCTATTATCTATCTATCTATCTATCTATCTATCTATCTATCTATCTATCTATCTATCTATCTATCTATCTATCTATCTATCTATCTATCTATCTATCTATCTATCTATCTATCTATCTATCTATCTATCTATCTATCTATCTATCTATCTATCTATCTATCTATCTATCTATCTATCTATCTATCTATCTATCTATCTATCTATCTATCTATCTATCTATCTAATCTACGTCTGGGTGTTCTCATGATTGCCTCCTTAACTTGATGTAGACCAGAATTGGCATTGGAGGGTAAGAGGATTTGACGAATATGACTGTCGGGTCATGACATGAATAACGTGAAAATCCTGTCGCCTAATTCGTCAAACCCTTTCCTCCAGACACGTGTGGCACATGCCCATTTGGCACGGGCCACGGTGTACGGGTATGCGCCACACGTGATTGACCGTTTATACCTACCCATGAGCAACGAGAAGAAACATTGGTAATTTAAATGCGAGAGCATTAAGAAAATCGACTTCAGCCGCGTTGACCCAACCGAGTGGAAAGAATGAAAATTAGGATCCCCGCAGGAATCGAACCCAAGCATTCCTGCGTGCAATCAGGTATTCTACCACGTAGCCACGCCAGGTCTATAAACTGGTTTGGAAAAACAGCCTATGCAGGCGTAATGTCGGTACAACGTCAATTGTGGTTCTAGCGCTGGCTATCTAATTCTACAAGAAAGCAATAAACACGACATATGTACTCCTACGATACACGCTTCATATCAGATTAACGTCTGTGGTTCCAATGTTGGCTCCACTTTTATAGCAGCCTAATAAACATTGCATTTGTATTCCTATGATTCAGCAAGCTGTATTGAAGTTGAAGGATTGCTCGACCCTGGAGGAATACATTTACGAAAGTTACGTATGATATTCACATCATCCCACCGCAAAGTGCACTTCGTTGTGATTACACTGAGGTATGTACCCTAACGTTAGGGCTGACGTTACGTCACACCATAAGTTACCCTTCAAACGCCACTGTTTTCTACATGCCTGGCAAGCCCAGGATGTGCACACAGCTACTACATTTACAAAAACACGTCGATGCACCTCGTAACGCTTGGCTCAAAGCCATAAAATGCAGTATAGAAGTACTCGCTGACGGCTTCGCATGAAAAGGATTCCCACAACGCGTGGGATCTGCCGAATTTTTGGCCCCGCCATGTTGGTCTAAGGGTTATGGCGCTCGACTGCTGACCCGAAGGTCGCGGGATCGAATCCCAGCGGCGGTGGCTGCATTTTCGATGGAGGCGAAAATGTTTGAGGCCCGTGTACTTAGATTTAGGTGCACCTAAAGAACCCCGGGTGGTCGAAATTTCCGAAGCCCTCCACTACGGCGTCTCTCATAATTATATCATGGTTTTGGGACGTTAAACCGCAGATATTATTAATATTATTATTAATATTGCCGAATTTTGGAGCAAGTGCGTTGCACAATAGGATTCGATGTTGAAGGAAACGCCCATCTGATAATATATCGACTCAGACTTCTCTACTTATAAAAGAAAAAAGAACAAGTCGCATTATGCTGTTGTCTATGCATTTGCAGATAAAAAGAGCAGTCTGCGTGCCTCGGCCCATTTTTCATCTCTAATAAGTAGCCACGCATTGAACTCTCACCACGCTGTACATAGAGAGACCGGGCTGAAAATTCTCTCTGGAACTCTTTTCTTTCTTTTCGCCTACACTGCATTTAATAAAGAAAGTTACTCAGTACTACATTCGAGATAAACGGCAAGCCGACTAGTTAGTTACATTCTCTAAACTCTGCTAGAGTGGTATATACCTACCCAGGAAATGTCCAACTAAGGAGCAGGCTTAATATATCGGCGATTGGTCCTTTCTTCTACTTCATTCTCGACTTCGGTTCGCTTCGTTTCCCCCCCTACTCGCTTGAAAAGCGGCTTATGCCGCGGCCGTGCTTATGCAAACGGAAGAGGCTGCCGCTTCGAAGAAAGACTGTGCGATTAATCGTCTCCGACGCAGCGCTAGCTCCCGTACCCGGGTTCATTAATTATTTCGAGATTGCTTCTCTTTTTTTTTCTCTTTGAAAACAAACTGACGGGTAATAAGGGATTGAAGCCGTAGTAATAGGCAGACAGCGTGCCGGCAGACGCCATACTTTGTCATGTCACGTGTCCACCCCTTAAGGAAAGCGGCGCAGAGAAAGGCCGAAGCGTCTTATTGTTTTTTTTTTGTTGCTTTTTTTAATTTCGAGAATTTAGGCATAAGCGCATCTTTATGCTCTCGTTTTAAATCAGAAAGATGTGAATAAATACTTCAAAAAATGATGCGGTCAATAATTTCCCGAAGCTGCAGTACACTGAATAATCGTTATTATTGGCGTTTCGTGCGTTTTTGCATAGACTACATAGGTAGTAGCAGTATATTCTGTCAAATGCCACCGCAGCGCATGGGTAAACGTTGTGCGCTACATCCGTCCTTCGGTAAATGTAGTTAATGAATTAGCAGAATAATGGATTTGCAGAATGATGGAGGATCGGTGGTGATGACACGCGCTGGAGGATCGCGGATTATGTCCTTTGTAGTTAATTAAACCACTGCTCCCAGCTTTGCTAGGCGTATGAGTTCGTGTCGTTGTTACTAATGACCGGTGACATACGTCAGAGGTGATTATTATACAGCTTGGAATACCATAAACGCGAACGACACGAATTTCGCGGAGCCGCAAAAAGTGGAAGTTGATTCACGAAACCCTATGTTAAAAGCCCATCTGAAGGTAGCGCGAACTTTCAACACCTTCTACAATAAACAAGCTTCCACACCAGACAAACAAAGCTTCGAGAAAAATTCGTGCGTTTAACCAGTAATGAAATAATTTCTTCCACTGTCTCAATAAGGTGGAAGTTCAATGGGTGATGGAATCTTTAAGCGAGGAAAAATCCTTGGTACACGGGGTGTCGCTAGAGCCGACGTTACGGCAAGTTGTTTTGTCTTCTTGAAGTTCCAGCCTTGAAGTAAACAAGACAGCTTGTTGAAACGTCGGCTCCAGCGACACTCAGTGTTCCTAGGCTTTTTCATCGCTTCCACTTCTTGTAGTTATTTGGTCAAACATAATGTTCACGCCCGATTTGTTTGCAACGCACAAGGTTCATTGTAGAAACTTTTCTTCTTCCGGACCTTGTAGAGTTCGGTGTTGCCTTAAGACCGCATGCCGTTGAACTAAATGCTGCAGAAGAAACCTGCGAAGTGCCCGGGGTCCGAAGGCTCTCAAGGGATTTTGTTAAAAACATGGAGGACGCTTGAACGCCGCCTTCAAGAGTAGAACGCGATAGCTTAATCGGGCTGCGTGCGCGTCGCCCTCTCAATTGCTAGCCTGGCGTCGGTTCTCGCTGCATGCCTCAACCTTGCTGTAAGGAAACAAACGACTGTGCGCGTAACATTGGCCGTTTGAAGGTTTCAAAGAATGTCTGCTGCAAGTGCAGTTGCTAAGTGCCCACTACGCCTTAATTATTCTTCTTGTGAATCAGCGAAGGGCCCACTACGCGTCCGTATAGGCAACGCGCTACTTGCCACGCAGACGGCCTGGGTGTGATTCTCCCTCGAACCCGAAGATGTGTATTATATATTTTATTTGCATCTTTCTAGATTTTTCTGTCTCGGACAAGGTGATGATTTTTCGCTCTCAACCAACGACGCCGACACCGGAATTTCTGCGATACGAGCTCTTTAACGCTGTCGCGTTAAAACTGACGGTTATAGTTCGCATTTTGACTACATCTCTAAAGGGCGATTTGACGTTTACAGTTGAAAAACTCACAGGGTCCCCTATGCATTCGCCTAAGATGACTAGAAGACGAAAGCCGTGTCATTTTTCTTATCAGTCGAAGTATGGCTCTCCCGCCCTGCTTCCGAAAGTTTTCTGCACCTAAAGTGGTTTTGCACGGCCTCCAGGATCGGAGGCGTAGCAAGCTGTGTGCACCTCACCTGCTTCCGTAATCGGCCCACCTTTGATCAAGCGACGATGTCATGTGATGACGTCATCATGTGAAGTCACGTTATTTGACGTCATAGTAACGTCATGGTGACGTAACAAATCTTGGCTATGTTTGACGTCATATGGTGACGTTATAACATGATCATTTGCATCGCTCGTGTTGACGCCGACGATGCCGGCGCCCACGCAAATTTTTAGTGTTTGACGAGGCATCTGAGGCTTTCGTCTTAATATATATATATATATATATATATATATATATATATATATTGTATACGTAGTACTACATGGAAGCTGCTCCATCCCTGGGAGGATAGTGTTGGCTCATTCACCAAGCGCTTCTCCAGGTCGCCCGACGGAGAGGAATTTGGTCCCTTGGCATCATTAAATAAAAGCAGAACGTTTGCTTAGATCGTTATCTTAAGGCTTATGGGCGAACAATTCAAATGTTTCTAGCAAAGAACAAAAATATTATTCTCTCACAGAGCGCTTGCTTTTATTCTCTCTCTCTCACTAAGTAAACTTATTCTGGAGTTATTATCAATGATGGTAAATCACAACAGCTTTGAAGAACGAAGTGCCTAAGCGCATAATGACGTGTATTAACGTTTATTTAACGGAATAAAACATTGTTATCGAAACATGACCACGAAAGAAGAATCAAATGCAGCTTTACCGGTTCACATCTTTCTCACACTGCAGAATCGCAAGTTTAGCCACTCACTGAACTCAGCACCCTGTAATTAAATTATTACTTATTTTACCGCATTATATTTTTGCACATATTTCGTCTCGCTCTGAAGGCTTCCTCTATAATCTTTCAACACATTGACAGCCATTTCTTTTTTTTTTTGATTTCCCGGTCGTTACTAACTTTATCAAAGTTTTCATCCGAACGCGCCCAAGCTCCCTCGGACTGTTTCCATCCATTGGGTACGTGCTATACATTCAATTGCTGAAGGAGCTAGGGTGAAAAATTTATGCCCGCACGCGCCTCCTTGCTTCATTAAAAACGCGGCTCGCTTTTGAACAATTAAAACGCGACTCTACGGGCAGGCGAAAAGGAAAGGGTGGAGGTTGCAAAAGAACGAAAGTTTAAGAAGAAAGAAAAGAAAGGAAATCAATAATCTTACTGGGCCCGTTTGTTGTCGGCCAGAACTAATGATGTATCCAGGATTAACGACGTCGCCGATGGCAACGGAGGCCCTCGCACCCGCCGACTCACTGGCCGCAGTATGGTTTGGCGCCCAATCAAGCATTCACACGTGCAGGGCGGCGCGCTCTTCGATTGTGGCGTGTCCTTTTGCGAGTCGTTCTTTGCGCAAGCTGCAGCCCCCAACAGCGCGGGAACACCTTCACTGACTAGGCCTGCTTAATAATTTAGCGCCCGCCGAAAGCCCCGGCCACGTCTTCTTGCGATATTCATTACGCCTGGCGACCGACCGACACTTGCCAGTACCTCTGTCGACGAGCTCGAACTGCTTGCGCCATGATCCGATCTGGCGCAATCGCTTCCTGCCCCGCAAACATCGCGGACCCCCCCCCCCCTCCCCCGCGATTCGGTGCGTTCGGAAATGCCGTGGTTCCGAGGCCTGCCTCGGACCGCGGGTTCAAAGCGTGTTTACGGCGGGAAATGCGCTTACCGCGAGGTCTCGCAGTTTTTAACACCACGCGTATAGCGAGGTTTGCTTTATAGTCGCTCAAAGCTAATGCCCACAAGCTCGTCCACAGCTCATTAGCGAACACGCTAAAGCTATATAGACGTGCACTGAAAGCGACATCGTGCTTATTAAGCTTTTTTTTTTTTTTACCCCTTGGAAGAAGTCTTGTCGCACATGTTGGAGGGCACCGGAAATTTCGACCGCCTGGGATTCTTTAAAGTGAACCTAAATATAAGAGCACGGGCCTCTAACATTTCGTCTCTACTGAAATGCGGCCGCGGCGGCCGGCATTTGATCCCGCGACTTTCGAGTCAGCAGTCGACTACCATACTATTGCGCGAGACCACCGCGGCGGGTGATCAGGTTTGTTCAGCTCAGTGAACCTCGAGATCTCAGCAAGTGATGCGCACAGTGTGATTAGTGCGACCCCTCCTGGATAACAGAAAGCTCACCAGGGTATTTTCTGTTTGTGCGTTTGCTTATCAATTTATTTTTTTTTAATTCGTCTGTGCGACATTCAAAAGGTAGGCAGAGAGTGACAACGCTGTTACGAAAATATCGTTTCTAATATTAAATGTTCATAGGCCCACTCGCGTGAATATGAACAATCGTAATAAAGTCACTGGAATTGTACCCCGTAGTCGCATGCCTCGAATGCACGGCTCGCGCTAACGCCCTGTACGGGCATTTCAAACTCAAATGTAAAACTCGTGGTCTGGCATTTGACCAACTTTGAGTTTGCCAAGCACTCTTATCCGCCAACATTGAATCAGTCATATTGTTAAGAGTGCCGGACTGTGACGTTGTGTGCGCTCCCCTTCTCTTTCTCTCTATCTTTACTCTTCTAGCTTTCAATCTCCCACGTCCGTTTCCCCCGTGTCAGGTATCATACCGGTTATTCTAAACTGGTTAACATCCCCCCTGCCTTTCTGTCTCGCCTAGTTTTCTTCCTACCTTAATACGCGAATCTCCCATACCGACATCACTTTGCACCTCTTCGGTATTCCAGACGCTAGAAACAAGTGAGCAAACAAACACAACCGCATGTTCAATTCATCACATATACTACCAAGATTGCTGGTGCTCCAAATGAATGCCAGGAAACGGAGGGGACGTGAATAGAGAAAGGGTTCTAGCGGAGGCTGTTCTTTACCATCCCTCGTTTCATGAAAACACGCAAAGCGGAAGTTCTCGAAGCGCTCCAAGCCTTCCCTTCCTTTCTTTGTTTTGTTGTTCTCTGCGCGTGGGTTCACGGCGAGGCACGGAGTCTGCTATAAAAAACGCGTGCGACGCGATCGGGCAAGAATTCACAGAGAAAAGTGGAGGCTTAGAAAATGTCAATCAATGAACGAACGCCCCGACAAATTTTAAGGAGCACCACAAAGTTCCGGCGTTATACCCCGCACTACAATAAACGACGATATATTCTAAGACGACGCGGAGAAGAGAACACTGTTCAGGATTAATTAAAAAGAGCAGAAACGGTTAAAAAAGCTCTCGAGAGCTTGAGAGAGAGAGAGAGCGAAACAAAAGGAAGAAACTTCCTGTCAAGGCAAGAAAACCTCTGTTGCCGAGGCGGCGGATGTCAGGCTGGTGGTTCTCATCGTCGGAGTTACCGGTTTCTTCTTTTTTTACGTTAATTTTTTCTCGCACTTCACTTGCGTATTCGTTTTTCGCTAATTGCACGAAAAAGAACTGACAGTACCTGTCACTTGTATCAATTTGCCTTGTGAAGAAGGACCAACTTCTCATACTCTCGCATCAGACGAAAGACGACGAATTTTAAGGGTTTGTTTTTCTTTGCTAGACACAACATTAATTAGAACTAACAGACAAAAAAGCCAAGGAAAGTATTGGGGATGTTATTTGTAGTATTTATGATTTCAATGTGAAGAAAGTAAACTGATCGAAAGGATAACTTGCCGCCGTTAGGTCTACTGGCGGCGCCGACTAACTCTCCTAGGTTTAATGCACATATATACCCCATAAAGTGGACGGGAGGATGACCGCCGCCGTAGCTCAGTGGTAGAACAGCGGACGCGTTATTCGAAGGTCGCATGTTAATTCGCTCCCTGCCGGGGGCAAGTTATCTTTTCGTACACTTTACTTTCTTCACATTTGCTTCATAACTACTGCAAATAACATCTCCTATACTTTCCTCAGTTTTCTTCTCTGTTAGTTCTAATTAATCTCGCATCAGACGTCATAGAAAGCTTCCGCGAAGCGGCGCCGGCCCCTTAGAGAGTATAAAATGAAGCGGCGTTCCCGTGACTCTTCCGCCGTGCTGACGCCTATGCAGTAACGCAGAAAGGACGCACTATGGAAGACGCTGAGCCAGGGCCTAGTGACTTGTATGGTAGGCCGAATAAGTACGTGCAAAGCCAGAGGACGCTCGACAAGCTCGAAATGAGGGGGCGACGAGCCACACCATCGGCACATCGGATTCTGACGGCACCATTCAGTCTTTTATGCATCAGCACTGAGGCTTCCGCCTCCGAGTCGTCTTGGCGATAGTTTAAGACACCGTCGGAGTTTCTTTAACAGCTAAGTTGTTAAAGCTGGCAGTAAGACGTCCGTTAACAACAAACCCCTGCTGCGCCGTTGCCATAGCAACCGCTTAGCAACCGCCACAGCTGCGCGCCACCTGTGCTAAAGATAGCCAAGCTGCCGTCGTGCCGTGGAGTAGCTGCCGCCGTGCCGTCTCCAGAGCAACTGCCATAGTTTCTTATACCGTGGCTCAGGGACAGCGATTTTAACACACTGAGAGTGAGAAGCTTTGCGCGTATTCCGTATCCGCCCGTCGCCGTCTCTTGGCTGCCGCTTCTTCGGCCAAGCATGCTAGATCCAGTCACCGCCGTCGTTGTGATTCCCGTGCTGCAACACGACGAGCTGAGGATCGACCAGTTAGTTCGCTGTGCCAAGCTTTGCGCAACTTAATGCAAACTTCCCGCATTTTTTTAAAATTTTGTGGCAGCAGAAGTTTGTTTATTAAATGCGAAGCATTTCTTAGAGAACTTCTACGACTTTGAGCGTATCTATCTATCTATCTATCTATCTATCTATCTATCTATCTATCTATCTATCTATCTATCTATCTATCTATCTATCTATCTATCTATCTATCTATCTATCTATCTATCTATCTATCTATCTATCTATCTATCTATCTATCTATCTATCTATCTATCTATCTATCTATCTATCTATCTATCTATCTATCTATCTATCTATCTATCTATCTATCTATCTATCTATCTATCTATCTATCTATCTATCTATCTATCTATCTATCTATCTGCCTACGACTTTGTGCTCTCCTGGCCGTTTTGTTCATGGGGTGTATACCAAAATTGGTATGGCATAATATGACTGTATGACGAACATAAATGAGTGGTCATAACGTGAAAATCATGACATCCATGTCATGTACAGCATGATTTACATGCCACAGTCTTCCTGCTCTTGCGGCCATTTCGTTAATTTCATATATACCAAAATTGGTATGGCTTGACAAGAGTGTATGGCGAACATAAATAACAGGAGTTTATATGAAAATCATGACACGCATGTCATGCACAGCATCACTTACGTGCCACGCTCATGGTGCGCTGGCGGACGTTTCGCTAGCTTGATATACACCAAAATTGGTATTGCGCGACCTGAATGTGTGACTAACATAAATAGCACGAGTTAATATAAAAATCATGACACGCATGTCATGTATACCATGACTTACGTGCCACGATCATGGTGCGCTGGCGGACGTTTCGCTAGCTTGATATACACCAAAATTGGTATTGCGCGACCTCACTGTGTGACGAACATAAATAGCTGGAGTTAATATGAAAATCATGAAACGCATGTCATGTATAACATTACTTACGGGCCACGCTCATGGTGCGCTGGCGGCCGTTTTGCTAGCTTGATATACGCTAAAATTGGTATTTCGTGACATGACTGTGACGAACCTAAATAACAGGAGTTATTATGACAATCATGACGCGCATGTCGTGTAGGGCATGATTTAGACGCCACGCTCATGGTGCGCTCGCGGCCGTTTTGTTAGCTGGATATATACCAAAATTAGTGTTGCATGACCTGAGTGCGTGTCGAATATAAATAGCAGATCACGAATCGTATATATGTACCAGAGTGCACGTTTCATTAGCATGGCATACACCAGATTGTACATGCATGCATTCATGGATGTCACGACATGAATGACTTCGTTTGCCTCGATGACAAACAAGACGATATATGCAGCTCTTTGCTGGCTGCTTCGCATTACTTCGATTCCCACATTGCGTGGGATATGCCGGCTTTTTTAATGTTTATGAATATGGACTAACAATTCGTCATCACAGAAGCGGAATGCATGCAGCTCAATGATTGATATTGTTTTTCTCTTCTCCCGGTTGTCAAATATTCCTTTAAGCGATGTTCTTAATAATAATTTCGCTGTGGCGTGCACATTCATGAGGATTGTTTTATGCAAGCCTCAGGTGTATTGCAGACAATCGTTACATCACTGGCAACAGGAAGAGGCACAAAGAAACAGGGTAACAAGGCAACGAGTGAGGAGTCAGTAAACAATTTCATCTGCATAATATTCGCTGGAATAATGCAACGTCGCTGCTAGAAAGCTCTGCTTCTTGCGCTTCATCAATTGTCTGAGTCCGCGTTACTGTCTCTCGTGAGCCATGTAAGATTAAAGAAACAATAACAAAATCGCACAAAAGAAAACATCTTATTGCACAACCACGTATTTCGTGTGGTATTCGTTCACTATGTTTACGCAGCATGTTTGTAACGTGTGTTTCCCGTATGGTAGAACGCACACTGTTCGAAGTCGCCCTTCTGCACGCGAAGCCCGCTGAGGGATTTGCAAGTTAAAAAACTTACAGGGTCCCTTATGCATTCGCCTAAGACGACTTGAAGGCGAAAGCCAGCTTCTTTTCCTTCTTTGTGTACGTATTTGTCCTATCCCGCCACCTTCCGAAACCTTTCTGCACTTAACGTGGACTACCTCTGCGATCGGCCCACCTTTTACCAAGGTACCGTGTCATATAATGACGTCATCATGTGACGTTACGTCACGTGACGTCACAGGAACGTCATTGGTAATCTGTGAGGTCATGATGACGTCGTAGGGTGACGTCATCATGTGACGATTATTTCTTCCACCACACGTTTCCGACGCCGCTGGACGCCGACGGTCAATTTTCGCGTTTGATGACGCACCTAATGCTTTCGCATTAAGGTATCGCGTGACCATATATTTCATTTCTTTAAGGGAAGAACAAAGTATCAACTGTTTCAAATAGAACCTTCTTTATTAGTATAAAATTTTTAGCTCTTGATGTCTCTGCCTTTCTTTTTCCGCGTCTTGTTCTCTGGCTCTGGGAACAAGACAACAACAAAACAAGAAGAAGCACAACAGGGGCGTGCATGTTGGGTCTTTTCTTTTTCGTGTATATTTCGCTCCATAGCTAAAAAGTCGTTGCTATGCGTTTCCAACGAGGTCGAACGTTTACCCTTGTTAAGCTCTTCGTCAGGCAGTTCTGAAAAAGAATATTGTCGAATACGGCTCTTTACGAAGTCTAATCTGAACTCCTGGGAAAGCACTACGTTGCTTCGTTTTTTTCCACTTCATTCTGTGGTCACGAGGCGCGAGTCGCGACCGAGGCGCCTCCTCTTGAAGTGCCAAATAAAGAACACTCGCCGAGACTTGTCGGTCGATCTTGAGCGAACTCCGTGAGATGGAGCCCTCGCCCGTTCGAGGAACAAGCGCCTTGGCTACCGCTGTTCTCCCGCGTTTCTCGCTCGGCCTTTCGAAATTCGTGACTCCCCACAATGCGATTAACTGATGCATTTTTAAGGCATTGTTTTAACCCTGTAACGTCCAAGCACACTTTCACATTACTGAAAAAAATATAGCAATTCCTTAAAATTAATCTCTTGGCAATGCAAAACGCATGACAAGAACAACGGAATGCAATTTCAGTTGCATCTTAATTAGCTGAGTTATTTGTTTTGTTATATGGTTTTTAAGATATTTTAGCGCTTTCGTATAGCGCCGGCTACTCCTTTTCACGGATTGTAGGATACGTGATATTCACAGCAATGAAAAGGAAAAAAAAATCACATAAAAGAGCACCTATAGTCCGAGTTCATGTAGGTCCATTCACATAACAGCACGAAAAAAAAAAACGCAAAGCACAGTCCCGTCACCTAATACTATAGTTCACATAAAATTCCCCCCCACGAACACTTTATATGTTCTAAATAACACTAAACAACGTCCAGTCACATAACAGCACCGAAATTGGCAAAGTCCAACCATAGGGACACAGATCGAGTTCAGGCCAAATCGCATGCATAAAATTAGCCTAAAAAGGATTTCTCAATAATTTACAAGTATACGACTTCCTTCTAGAAACTTGTAGGCTGCTAATAGTACAGAGTAATTAATTTGTAAGTATTAAGCCAGATCTAAGAAAGATGCTACAGTATACCAGAAAGTGGTATTGAGATATCGTACTCGAAGTAACGTGTCATACATTGCGTATTAGAGGGTTACGGTGCCTTTATAGCTAATATGTTTCGAAGTATGTTCATTTAATTGAATAACATTGCAAAGGCTGGCAATTATACTACTGTCCCCTGCTCCTGCGCTAGCAATCGATTGGTAGGGAAATAAACGATGATAGCACTAGAGGACTCGACAGCATTCCGTAAATTGCCTAAAATACTTCGCAAGTTTTGATGTATTTAGGAACATACGCCAGCCCAATTAAGTTTTACCTTGTTTGGAAACGGGACACTTGCCATGTTTCCGCGTTACTAAAGGTGCTGCCTCAATATGCCGAGACATGTGACCGATGACATGTTGTTCCAGTATATTTTTGCATCCCATTCAGTCGAAAACGAAATCACGTTTTGATCCAAGGTACACGGTAATCGGCTAAGTGCCTGCATATTTGCACGCGTGAGAGTACGCTTGTATACTTTCGTGCTCGTTCAGGTGTATGCGTGTATTCGGAGCGTGCTATTGCTTGGTGCTGTGAATGCGTGACATCAAAAAAAGAAAATAAGAAACAAACCTGCCTATAGCCTTTGAATCCTGGAAGCGATAGAATGACGAACCCCTCGAACAGGAGCGAAAAGCAAAAAAAAAGAGAAAGAAAAAAAGGAGGGGGGGGAGGTCACAGCAACCACATACTTCCTCGCACACAAACAAGAGCATGATCACTACGAACGACAATTTTCCCAAACCTTAAAGCTTATGCTTGACGTCTATGTGGGACATAGAAATGATTTGGAGCATGGCATTTTTCAAAGCAACAAAAATATTGAAAATCTCGAAATACCAAACAAAGCGGCGTAAATTTCGCTGCTTTTTTCTCGCCGTCCCTAGCTTGTATGTGCAAACTGAAATAAAGATTTGATTTGATTTGAATTGCATTGGTGCGTGGTCAGCGGCACGGAGCAATTACTGCTTAAAATGGAGCATTGCAAATTCAGATGGCCTCGAGGGTCACTGCGTGTATCAATTTGCGTAAGTGTCAGTGCATGCATCGCACGAACTGGCGAGCGTGCATACGAACCCACGAACACCAACAGCATGTACGACCTTTTGAGCGTGCGCCTTCGTGCCTGCAAGTGTGCGTCCGTTAATCGAATACGCGAAAGCTTTCTTAGCGGCAGACGCCTGCTGTCTCGTGCGTCCACTGTCACGGTATGGTTGTGATGTAACGGCCGCGCTTGCATCCTCAGCCGCATCGGAAGACAGGGTCACAGCGCGGAAACTTCAAATGGCGTCCGCGCGGCGCTTTATCTGACTGGCCATAAGAGAATTAATTGGTTGCGCTGTCAAGATGTACGGTAATTAGAGCGCCTCCGGCCGTCTGGGACCACAGCCCAGAGCCTGACCATCTGCCGCGGAGAGGCGGCAGGCCTCCACGAAACGCCCTTTTGCGGCGGCGCGAGCTCGCCACCCGACGGCTCGGTGTCCGGGAGCGCGGATGGACGTGACACTCCCACGCCATGGTCCAGATTTCGCCTCCCAATTAGACCCGGGGGCCACCGGGATTGGCACCCCCGGTAATCACACTTTGTCACTCGCGGGCCTCTCCCTTGTTTTGTACACCTCGAAGACGCCTGTGAAGGCTGGCCTTCAAGTTTTCGAAGCTTCTAGGAGGAAAAGGGTGAAGTCGATTGGAGGGTAGGCGGGGGTAGGAGGAACGGGTGAGAGGAAGCCCAAGAAACGTATAACGTAGTAGAATGGCGGGAAAGGGTATCTCGATGGGCAAGCTACATGCTGCGTTGCTACGCGGCATAGCCCGCCAAACCAACTCGGCTGAATGTTTACTTCATTTCGGAGCGTAGTAATCATAAGGGGCGTCACGCTCACTCCTTGTGTCGGAAAACGTGTCTCCATTGAGTGCCAAACGACAGGTTTATTGGACGGTCATGTGACAACTGGGAGACATGGAAATATAGGCACAATACACGGCGCCTGTCGATTCGGTTAATGCGGAAATGGGCGAAGGCTCTTAGTGCCAAGCACTGCTGTATAATTTAGCTGTGGAATAAAAACGTAATACGCAGGGCCGGTTTAGTGTTTGCTTCGTCAGGCAACGATTCTAGCGGAGTTGTACTTCTGTTTGTTTCTGTTTTGTTTTCTGGGGAGGAGGGGGCAAATGAATTGGGTCGAACCTAAGCGACAGGTTTATTGGTTGAATAAAACATGTCATAAGCATAAATATCATAAACATCATCAATAGCAGCTTATCTTAACTGCAGGATGAAGGCCTCTCCCAGTGATCGGTTTACCTTATCCTGTGCGAGCGGATTTCATTTTATTCCTGCGAACTTCTTAATTTATTCACTCTATCTAGCTCAGTGCCTTACTCGACTACTTTTCATATCCCGTGGTATATATATATATATATATATATATATATATATATATATATATATATATATATATATAATAGCCTGCGTGGATCATATTTGTTAAGAAACACACCAAACGCTACCGGGGCCACTAAAGCTGAACCCTGATCTTCAAACAGAGTTGCCTTATGAACTAGCGGATCGCTCTAAGAAGTCTATATGTCACGCGTTGCATCGGTAGCCTAACACTGCGAATTAATGTGAGCACTGCTTCCAACTGCACAGCACTTTTGGCAACTCAGAGCAGTGTCAAAGTCGCTGGTATTCGTTCAGTCAGGCTAAATACTTGCACTCACAGAAAGAGTGACACGATACGAAGTTTGCTTAAATGTGGTTTTACTGGCGCTCCGTCCTCGTAACTGAAGGCTCGCGCCGCTCATAGAAGCTGACAGCGCACGCATTCCACTGTCTCGGCGCTAGGATTTCTACATGGGCAATTGATGATTACCGCGGTCTTTTAGGCTCTGTGACATGCGCAATTCGTCGTCCAGTGCACGGGCTTTTGCAATTCTTCCACTGGTTCCGGTCAGGCGTGAAACCGGTAATAGGGGCAGTAAGACTGGCGTGTCAGTGAACATGCTGTGTGCTCATCAAGGTGGCTCAAAAGGAAGGAATGACAGCTTGTCATTGTGAGCATTGTCTTTTTTCACTGCGGAGATGCTGAGCTCTTCGTTATCCTATTTCGTGTAGACTCAAAATGAACCGGCAGGCGCTACCTGCGTCTTCTGCTTCGCTCCCAGAACAGGTGCGCCGATTTGTCCGGCGTGGTATGCAATAACACTGATGGATTAGAGCACGAGTACAGAGAGACAGAGAGGGAAATAACGAGACAGAGGGAAATTCTTGACGGTAAAAATTTCCTCACGAGGCGGGATTTTGAACCCGCGTACCCACGATCCGAAGGCGAGCATCGTAACCACTCGGCTATCCAGGCACGCTAGCGGAGCGTAGCCTTGTATTAGCATAGTATAGCAAGGGGGAGTCGGAAAGGGAAGTGAGGGTGAGGAGGAGAGATGTGAGGGTAAGGGGGAGGGGGGAGAGTAAAGCGTAGCATAGAAAGAAAGAGAAAGCGATAAATAGAAAGAAAGGGAAGAAAGAAAAAGAAAGAGCGAGAAAGAGAAAGGACTATATCTATATATATAGAAAAAGAAAGAACTAGATGTAAACAGAGATAAAAAAGTTATAGAGAGGAGAGAGAAAAAGAAAGAAAGCGAAAGATAAAGAGAAACAAAGAAGAACAGCCGGCTCCGCATTTGCTTCCGGCTTGACACCACTAGTGCTAAGCTGCTTTTTATTCTTTTTCTTTATTTTATTTTATTTTATTTTCCTAGGCGGCAACGCGCTTTGGCAAACGGGGAATATCGAGACCAACTCGCTGCATAGTAAATGCCTTATGTCATGGATGTCGCGCGTCAGCGCTGGTGTTCAAGCTTGCCCTCCAGTGCACTTCATAGCATCTCCATCACTCAGCAGGCCAGTAAGGGGCATGACAACGCCTATGTAGGTGCTTATTCGCCGCACCAAACAAGGCACATAAAGTCGATATGCATTATGTCAGGGGTGTCAAACACTTCAGCTGGCGGGCAGCACTCGCGAAATTTAGTCCCGCAAGGGCCGGGACAGTGTAGATGGTGGGAGCGGGAAGGGGGAGCGGGCGGGGAGGTGCGGAGAGAGTTTGAACAAAATGTTACCTAGCGTTGAAATGAGGAAGAACGCCTTTCCCATATCCCATATATGAGTCATTTCTGAAGGGGATTTTACGTCAGGTTTCGAAAAAGATATCGATACTCATTTCAACAAGTGACTCAAACCTGGACGCCAATTCTGAAATGTTTTGCTCCATGGTGATGTTTCAACTCACAGTCGCTGCATAGGATGCCTCACAAAAAAAAAAATGTTTGACACCAGCCCCGTCTTCTAGCTTACCGAACAAAGCGCTATTAATTGCAGTAGGCGAGAAAATAATGCGAGTACTATTCAGTAAAGTCACAAAACTTTATTCCGTTTGAAGCCGCGTGCCGCGCGTTTGAGACCCCTGCATTATAGCATTTCTTATATTACCTGTTCAAAGCGCGTCACTTGCCGATTATTCCAGGTTTTCGAGTTGGTGCGGACTCACTGGCGTCTTATTACAAAGGGATGCCGCTTTTTCTGTAGCTGAAAACGTGAAAAGTTGTCCAATTTTGGGCTGCAGTTGAAAGTTTCCCTTTTAACAAATTTTCCGTTACGGACCTAATGAAGTTTATAAGTGGGGTGACGAAATTAAGAAACTTGCAGGTATAAAATATAATAAGATTGCGCAGGACAGGGTATATTGGCGATCATTGGCAGACGCTTTCGGCCTGCATTGAACGCAAGATACGCTGATAATGATAAGGGTACGACTGCTTACGATAGTTGACACTTGCGGCGCCCTGGGTGAACACGATGAAAGACGAAAAAAAAAAAAACAAAAAATGCGTAGTACACAACACGAGCGTAAACTCACAGCTGTTTATATAATGACAAAATGACAAATATACACAGGGTGAGAAAAAGAAGGACACCGGTAGCTTGCGCAAAGCCCACAAGATAAGAGCCATCCTCGTCACGCCATCAAGTATGTCCGTGCATTTTATCAAGTGCGTTGCAAGTGTCGATTATGCACAACCAACTAGCCCCTACTCTCGCCCTCTTGGCTACGTTAGTTCATCCACATCGTAGAAACGCATCTAGGGACACAAAAACACACAGGGGATAACAAAAAAGGAGAATAGAGTCATTTCGGGAGGCTTGAAGTGGCTGCTGTCTATGGTTCAGACCCCGAAAAAGAACCATAAGGTGGCGCTTTCTAGCGGCAAGGCGAAAGAGAAATGGGTCGCGCGCACCTGCGTTTGCGAAGCACCGTATGATGTAACCTGCTTTTCCGCTTTATTTCCTTGTTTCTCTCTCTCTCTTTGTCCTTTCCTTCCTCTAATAGCGACGGTAGTGGGGCAGCGTAGCGCGTCGCAGCGCCGCGCCCGAGCGGTCGCACAACAGGCGCATTCATCTTGCTGCCACCTCCGGGCCCGGCCGGCGTCTCCGAGACGTAGTCGTCGATCAAGGCCCGATCTCCGGCGGCGCAGTGGGTGGCAGGGGGAGGGCAATT
The DNA here is from genome assembly GCF_013339695.2 of Rhipicephalus sanguineus. Lineage (NCBI taxonomy): Eukaryota > Metazoa > Arthropoda > Arachnida > Ixodida > Ixodidae > Rhipicephalus > Rhipicephalus sanguineus. The sequence continues at coordinate 45,338,047 of NC_051177.1, forward strand.
TGCGGTACGTTCCGCCTGGATGGCCATGCACGCTGGGACCCTGCCTCCTGCGCCGGAGACGGCTCGGACACGGCCCGGCGCATCTGTCCCATTCCCGGGCCCCGGAGAAAGGACCAGCGCTCCGACGCACGGTCGCCGCGCCACCGTCGTACGGTGCCCCCCCCCCCTTTCTTCCTCCTCACGCTTCCCTTTCCTCCTCCCCCAAGATCCCTTTCTTCTTTGCAGCGATGGAAACGAGGCTGTGGCCCGAGATCGCTTCATTGAGGGCCGCCCCGCGTGCGACGCCAACTGTTTGTACCAATTATAACGCGAGCTATTCACTTGGATTGCCCGAGAACCCGGCGCCAATTAATTGTTGGAAAGGTGGGAATCTTCAAACGAGAATTGAATGCGTTTCATACTTATCCTAGAAGTACAAGCGAGTTTTGATGTGCAAAGCAACAAGAACTGAAGGGACGCAGAAACCACTGAACTCGGATCAATTATCTTTTCAAGTGGCATCACTATGAAGCACATATAGCATGTACCAGTGCAGTTCATAACAACAAATCTAACCGTAAACCGATATGGAGAATAAAAAAAAAAATCATGTTATGAGATACCAAGGCCTTCTATATTAGGTCTTGTCTTAACCCTGCCTCATCTTTCTTTCTTCTTCTCCAGGGGTTAAATAACTATCCTAGCCTTAAGCCCCAAAATGACACGTCTTAATAATACCCGCATAGTACCAAGAAAAATGTACCTTTGTTAAAATAATAGCCATGTGGCATCTAGCAATATGAAGAGCTAAGTCGTTCTTCTTTGCTGAAGCTTCCGCGATACTACCAATCAATAGGCACAAGTTACCGATGACCGGTGGTCGAAGTAGGAAAACCGCGAGTAGCATTTGAAATATAGGCTTTAGAATGGACAACTTACCGTTGGCCATGTCCCCTTTGAAACATGAATCGTGCTTGCCCCTCTCGTTTTTGCGTACTCGGGAACGATATGACGGCTTGTCGCCATTTTTTCACTGCCGTCATCGGTTATTCGTGCTTATACTTTTTTTTCTGTTGCAACCGTACGAACAGGTGTATCAGTTTGTTCTGCGAATCAAACAAGCAAGCATGTCATTTTACCTTTGTGTAATTCCGTGCCCGTGCCGTGAAGCAAACAGAAGAAACACAAGCGTTTAAACGTCAATCCAAAGTGTGCTTCTTGCAGGTGGGCGTACTCAGGTATGATCCACCACAATAGGCATTTATTTGTATGCGCGTTCACTCACTCAAGAGAAAGATGATTTCATACAGTTACCTTTTTTTTCTTTCTTAACTCAAGCAAGGCGATACAATTCGGAGCCGAAGAGCGAGGAAGTCCTCATCGTCAAAGTTCACTGTACCTACTTATCGAAATATTTACAGCGCAGAGAAAACGTAGACGGAAGAGAAGGCACGACAGACGATCTACGCCCGGAGAATAGCCAGGGCTAGATCGCTTCATAAGCGCTACGCATCTTCGACCCCGGTCGCTTATGTAGATGCCGCAGAATACTCCCGTCGTCCTGCCTTCGCAGTGGCGGTCTCCGATAATGCCCACAAGCTACTCTGTTGCGCCACTTTCGACCGAGTCGCTCAACCAATCGAGGCGGAAGAAGTTGCGATCGCTTTAGCTATTGCTCACACCCAGGCGGAGTATATATTCTCAGACTCAAAAACGGCCATTCGTAATTTTGCTATGCGTCGAATTCATGCACCTGCCTACCGTATCCTACAATTCGTTCCACCTCCTAAACTAATAATCACTATTTCGTGGGTTCCAGCGCATTGTGGACATTCCGGGAATACAGCCGCCCATGAGCATGCCCGAGCTCTCGTCAACCGGGCAGTGGACGGTCTGCCTTCCTTTCGCAGCGCGCGGGCATTCCTACTCACCTATCATGAAATTACTTTACATTACCGCAATTCCCGCATGATCTACCCACCAGCCCATAAATCGCTGTCCCAGGCTGATCAAATCGTTTGGCGCCGACTCCAAACGGGCACTTTGATATCACACTTCATCAATTCCCAAATTCATCAGGCTGACGCCTTACCCCATTGTCGTCTCTGCTCGAGTCCGCGAGCCGACTTTAATCACGTGTATCGCCATTGTCCAAACAAGCCAAATCCCCCCTTTGAGGGGGCTGAGAGACAGGAGCGATGGGAGGCTGCTTTGAGCAGCTCACGACCGGACGACCAACTCCGGATAGTGTGCTGGGCCATGGGGGTCGCCGAAGCGCAAGGACTTTCGGCCACCTAAAGCGGCCCGAGGGCCCATCGGCTACCTTTTCCCTGCACCCATCCCCCCCCCCTCACCTGACCCATTTCATGGCGTCAATAAAGTTGTATCCTCCTCCTCCTCCCTCTCCGCGTTTCTTCTACGGAATAAATGTTTCGATGTGAACCTTGTCCAAAGAATCGCACTCCTTAGTCACTGTGCTTAACTCTGTTGCAAGTGGCTGCTCGAAACAGTGCGATGCTCTGCGATTCTCATTACTTAATGGTTGAAAGCACAGCTCAGAGAGGCTCGCTACTGCCCTGTTTAGTCAATGAACTCGCTTTCACTCCAGCGCATTACATTAAAGCAATTGAAATGAGAGAGAAGCAATGAAGGAAATGAAGGTTGCTGTTTCGTTAAATGCGGTTTCACATTTCGTCGGGGATACACAGACACGGGGCCTCTCTCCGCGCTTACTTTGGAGTTCATTCGAGAAAAAATAATTACCGAACCTGACGTCAACACTACCATTTCGCACAAAAGCTCTTCCTTTCACCTTGCTGCAGGTTAATAGCACCGTCCATTTTATCTGGCGTGAAACGTGTTCCACCAGCTAGATAGGGTTCAATTACAGCATAGCGAGCATTCAGCCCGTCGGTGCGATTCTAATTCAGAATAGGGGACAATGACACTCCTCAAGTTCGCCCAAAAGCTATTGGCTAATGTGACTTTCCATGAATTATGAGCAACGTTCTTCCAACCTCTGTAAGGACTTCGTTGCGGAAGTTAAGCTTTCTTGTGCGATCGATCGATCGATTGATTGATTGATTGATTGATTGATTGATTGATTGATTGATTGATTGATTGATTGATTGATTGATTGATTGATTGATTGATTGATTGATTGATTGATTGATTGATTGATTGATTGATAAACAAGGGCTCCATTAGGCGACCAGAGACCTTGAAGTGAAGGGCCCTGGATCTATTCCACAAGCCCGTTACTCTTAAATCCTACTAAACACGCATTTTCACTTCTTACCATCAGTGATATAGCACCCGCAGTGGCCGGAAATTGGACCTGCAACCTTGTAATGAGAAGAGGAATGCCGTAAACCATTAGGCCACCGCGGTGTCGGATGAATGACAGATTTAAGAAAAACTGGTTATTCAAATGCGCTCAGTGCAAAAAATATATTTTTTAACCCTTTCTTTGATTATTTCCTTTCTTAACTTTCTGTACCCCTTATCCCTACCTAGTGCAGGGTAGCAAACCGGACGTTTATCTTCTGGTTAACCTCCCTGCCCGTCACTTAACCTTTATCATGAAAACAAAAAATAAATAAACGTAGCCAGCGAAACTTACTAACCTAACGAATGAAAGATGATAGCAGACTTCGCTGAAACCACAGCACATGGCCGCAAATGGCAATATGATCGGCTCGAGAGAAAGAAATGGAAAATAACGACAAAATGTCGTATTAATAGCAAAAGGCGTTTCCTTCAGCGAGATGAAACGGAATAACTGCGACTAATCAATATCTGCCGAGCAGAGAACACGAAAATAGAAACGTCAGAAAAGGGCTGCAATAGGCCGCCAGAAATGACAGCCCTCGTAAACACGTCAGACGTCACGGGGCAACCAACGTTGACGTCAGACTTGAAGTATAGAAAGAAAAAAAAAGCCTATGAGAGAGCATATTGAAACGACTATTCAGGAACATAAACATCGTGTGTGATCTGCTGTTCTTTAGTGCGAAAGCCTTATATGCCTCATCAATCGAAAAATCAGGCGTGATCGCGAAACTGTGCCAAAAGTACCACAAACCGAAAAAATACCCCAGTTAGAGGCGCAACTGCTCTGCGTACACTGCGTCTTTGCGGCGCTCGCGCGACAAAAAACGCCATCTTTCAAAGTCGATATGCGCTTCGCTTTCATCTTAAGTGCATAAGCGACCCCGGCATATATATATATAGTGTGTGTGTTTGTGTGTGTGTGTGTGTGTGTGTGTGTGTGTGTGTGTGTGTGTGTGTGTGTGTGCAAATCATGCAAACAAGTCTATGACGTTGTCCAGAGGTTATACTCGTGATTACAGCGTCGTTATAAAAATGGCAGCTTCGCCAGAAGGCGGAGCTTTTCGAACAGTTTAGGCTTTTCCTTACGTGTGAAAGGGAAAAGCCAGCGGCTTACCTCGAATTTATTCAGTTGGACTCTATTTAAGACGCGCATGCATGCATAAATAATCATAAACTGCGAAGGTGTACGGTAGAGGCCCACGTTCACGACAGAATTTTTATTTTTTGTATCCTATAAAAGCGCCCGGCATTCGCATCCGGGAGAGGCCTAATGGAACCCGTCTCAACGCTTAGATGATATGCAAAATTCGACTCGGCGTGCAGCGGAGTTACTGTGGCCATACAAGCGCGAGTGCGCTGCGACAGCCTTCTCGGTTCCATTCCTATCTACCTCGTTTATTAATTTCTTTTCAGATGCGTTCAGGGTCGTTGCGGGAATCACAGAAAGAAATGGTAATATGTTCTGTAAGTACACAGCAAAAATCAAAGTGTAATCGAGTCTAAATCAGTAGAACACTCCCATTCAAGCACAATTATGGATGTTTGCGCTGTCGTCTACATCAGTGTGCATTGTGTAAACAATGAAGAAAAAAAAAGTCTAATATTTGAAACCATAGAAGTATTCACTATTGTAACAGTTGCTATTGAGCGAGCTGGTTACAATTCACAAAAGTAATTAGCGCGAAGTAGGAATAAAGAGAATTAAGGGAAACGCGAAAAATAGTGGGCAGGACGACCACGAATATTGTGGAACACATTCACTACAAAGACCTTAATGTTATAAGTGCCTGGCATCACTACAAAAGCCTTTGCTTCAAGTGCCTTGCGTCACTACAGAGGCCTTTGTTTCAAGTTCTTTGCGTCAATACAAAGGCCTTGATGTCGTAAGCGCCTTCCGGCACTGCAGAAACCTTGATGTTATATGTACGCTGCCTCGCTACAATGACCTTAATGGCCTACAACGTCATTAATGATCATCACTACAAAGGCCTTAATGTTATAAGTACCTTCTATCACTACAAAGGTCTTTATGTTATAAGGGCCTTGTGTCATCTCAAAGGCTTTTGTTATAAGTATGTTGCGTGACTACAAAGGTTTTTATTATGTCTTGTGTCACTGCAAAAGTCTTTTTTTAAGGTGCCTTGCGTAACTATTGGCCGCGAGATCGACCTATAGGTGGCAGCACCGTCACCGCGTTACTGTGGAGAGGCGGTCGGAGGCGCGTATACAAATGCACACAGCGGCGCTTCTTGTGAGCGGTTTGAGCCGATTGTCGGCGAATAAAATGCGTTGATTGCAGCTTACTCGTAATATATACGCTCCTCATTGTTGAAGAGATGCACGAAGATCGTCCAACGTTACTATTACTAGTGAGAGAAGCGCAATCTGCCGATGAAAGGGATGCTCGCCCTGGATGACAGTCTGCGCTTACGCACTATATGACGTTTTTTATTGTTTTCTCTGTACGCGTTTAGCTTGTGTTTTGTGTACTACGCACTGCAGTAGTACGACTGAACTACTTAAGTGTTTACTTGTTCATTTGTATACCAGCCCATATTCCTGCGCAATGAGTTCAATAGCACTGTTCACGTGAATACGCATATATACGCAGGTACAGAGTTGATAGGGGCGTAGCCAGAAATTTTTTCGTGGGGTAGGGTTCAACCATACTTTATGTATGTTCGTACGTGCATTTGTATGTGCGCGTGTATATATACGCAAGCAAAACTGAAAAATTTCAAGGGGGTTTGAACCCCCCCCCCCCCTGGCTACGCCCCTGAGAGTTAGCACAGAGCTTTCATCGATTGATTACGTGCACGAAAATGATGCAACAAAGGTCCGGTTATTTTATGGAACAAGTGTCTTTTTTTTTTCAAACTAATATTGTCCGCTGCCTTCCATAAATTTATAACAACTCCACACAAACGCTCAAGATAATGTAAAAAGAAAGGATGAGGTTTTGCGTGAAATTATACTACATAAATGTAAGGCACGCCGTCGGGATTAATTGTGAACATCTGGGTCCTTCAAAGTGTACCTAAATCTAAGCACACGGGTAGTTGTGCATAAATTTCGCCCCAAGTTAAGATTGCGCGCGGCAACTCAGTTTTGTCACTGCCGTGTCATTCCATTGTCTGTTTCTTTTTCTTTTCTTTTTTTAGGGACAGTTTGAGTACCGAAGTCTCACACTTCACTTGATAGAAATATTTCGCTGTAGCGGGCCCACAACCGTACAATAAAAGGACAGCGTAAGCACAACTAAAGCTCATCATGAACTGGAGTGCCGTGGTTATACACCTAACAACAACGCGAAAGGGCATGAGCCTCGTTTTTGTTTACCACCGAGTCGCTGAAACGCTGCATTCACACACTGTTTAATGTTCCTCATGTTTGGGACTATGCCAAGCGCACTTTAGGGTGTGCTTGGACCAGAAAGCGGCACCAACACTGAGATGATTCTGGCGAACGAAGGGTACGACACCAATACACAGCCCTCTCACAAGTCGCACTCACTTATTACAATGCACGTGCAGCCGAGCAAGCCCATTTGCTTCTGTACACCATGGCAGGTATACGTACGAGCAGTTAAACTCGCGCTTACACAACAGAACAAACCGCCCTTTGAGAACGTGCAGGACGTACGCGCACATGCAAACACGACGTGGCTAGCAGACGACGCAGGGAGCAATCCACACTAGGCGCGCTTCAGCCAGTAGCCGCCAGGCGGCGACTCCGCTCGACCTCGCGGCCAATAGGCCTTAATGTTATAACTGCCTTGCGTGGCAGCAACAAACGGTGCTGGGAACTGTCATCCCTCTTACTCTCTGTAATAGCAAACCGTGCACTCGTGCGAGGTTGCGTCCTCTATATACATACGACTTCCAAGACACCGCAGCAATGCCACGTATACACCCGCCTTCAGGTTCGCCAAAAGCCACGCGGCCTCCGGAAGACGAACGTCAAGAGAGCCCTGCCTAGCACTATAAGCCTGTGGTGCCACTACACGCGCTATACATATCACCTCTTTCGGAGAATGGAGTGCTGCCGCGAAAAAGACAAGATGGAACAACATTACGTTGTGTCGACAGCGTGTATACATGGGAGTTCAACAGTTCCTCCTTTCTTTTATCTCTTTTTGTACTTATCGCGGCGTACTTTACCACGCGACGCCGGCTGAAAATAGATAACGGAATGCGAGTGAAAAGGAAAAGAAAATGACTCTTTCGCTTTTTTTTTTCACGCAAGATATAGGCGAATGAGCTGGGTATTTGAGAATGAGAACAAGGAAACCAGCTGTCCCAGCGAAGAAAAGAAAGAGAAGGAAACAAAGACATGACAGAGAAAGAAAGAAAGGAGGCAGGCGGTTAATCTCTGGTCCCGCGTGGTGGTTTCGTTCGCGGCAGTGGCGAGAAGCGACAGGCTTTTCGGCTGGCCGCTCGTAGCACCATACACCTCCCAGCGTCGCCGGCCATTCGGCGCCGGGCGCCATTCGTCTCTGTCGCCAAAAATTAAACGTCCACACACAGCCGCTCCATATCTCACCCTTCTGACTGCTGCCGCCGACGCCGATAGGCCTTTCTCCATCCCCCCCTTTCTTCTCGTCCTTCCCCTCTCCCACACTCCTCCCCACCTTCTCCCCCAACCACGCACACATCCCACTTTCACCCTCCAGGCACGTCTCGGCTTTTCACAAAGACTGGCTTTTGTGGCTTTCAAAGTCGTTATGTCTCACATACTCGCGGGGCTTTCTCGATTTTTTGTTATCTCTCGTCTTACTGACTCTGCCTTCTTTTACGTTTCTTATTTTTTTTTTTGTGACCAGTACAAATATCCTTTCGCGTTGGTTTTGTTTGTCGATGAGTCGAGTCTTTTATTTTCTCTTTTCCTTGTCCCACATCCTTTTTTCATGGCCAGCGTCCGTCTTATCATTCTCGAATACCGTATTGCTTTGTTCCGTCGAACCTTAAGGATCCGACGTCTCTCTTATCAGTCTTAAGTACAGATTGCTCGGCAGAACTTTTGAGGGTCCTTTTTAAAGACAAAGGGCTGAAAGAGGTGAGATGAAAGAAAGGTCGGTCAAGGTATTGGGAGTCGTAAAATATGAAAAGGGTGGCGCAAATCGAATAACTGAGCGAGAAAAAAAAATCACAGCATATCCACGGGGTGAATGATGATGAGTGGGGCGAAGCGAACTCGCGCTGCAGCACGGCGATGGCATTGGCGCGAGCGTGGTCCTTCTTGATGGAAGATATTGTGACTAGATTGTTTGAGAACCACAATCTGTCGCACACACCGCAACTACGGCCGAAACCGTTATCAAGGAAGTCCAGCTGGAAGCGCGCGTCGGCGCCTTCGGACAGAGCCCGCCTCATGCGTTTTGCAGCCACTTCACGTGCTCGCACAGCCTCAGGCTCTGCCTGCCGGTACGCGCGCTTTCTCGCCGCTTCACGGTCCTTCACATTTTGACGATCCGATTCGCGCCGCAGCCGTGCAGCTTCGGCCTCGCGGGCTCGAACGGCGGGGTCTTCGCGCCGCGGCCGTGCAACTTGTCGAGCAGCTTCGGCCTCGCGGGCTCGAACGGCGGGGTCTTCTCGCCACAGCCGTGCAGCTTGTCGAGCAGCTTCGGCCTCGCGGGCTCGAACGGCGGGGTCTTCTCGCCGCAGCCGTGCAGCTTGTCGAGCTTGTCGAGCAGCTTCGGCTTCGCGGGCTCGAACGGCGGAATCTGCTTCGCGGCGTCAACGTGCAGCTTCGGCCTCGCGGGCTCTCACCTCAGGATTCTGTCTGCGAGCGCGCGCTGCCGCTGCCTTCCGTGCCCTCCGTTCCGCAGCCTTGTCTTCCATCTGGCGACTCCGAGCTAAAGAGAAAGCATGCCAAGACGGAGCCTCATGGCGCGTTACTTCTGAAATGTTGTCTTCGGGTGTCGTTGAAAACACGAGACGTAGTAAAGAAGAAAGAACGCCACAAAGGCGAACATGCAACGAGAGTGTCACTTGTCAACGCCGTCTTCTTCTTCTACTGCATACCAGAACGCGCGCAGTAAAGAAGAAAGAATGCCACACAGGCGAACACGCACGAGAGTCTCACTCGTCAACGTCGTCTTCTTCTTCTACTGCATACCAGAACGCGCGCTTCTCACGAACTAGAGGTGGCTACTACAACGCTACAAACGGAGGATGGACAGACCCACGGCATAAGGAGCTTCGCCCCTAAAAATATTATTCGGGAGAATTAATTGTCAGATGTGTGCTACTGTGGCTTGCACCTGTTGTATATAAGCTGTGACTTTGCCACCACTTTGCTATTATATTCAGTTATAATGGTATCGTTTGTCCGCCGTCGTTTGAAATATTGATGAAAAGTGTTCATTCGCATCCTCCGAAATTAGTCATTTCATAGTTGGTCCAACTTAAGGTGAAGATATGCTTCGTTTCGGAAACGTAAGAGCACAGGCTGGAAGCTTACAGCAAATTATATGCAATCTTTTTTAAAGGGAGTGACTGATGAAGCATAACGTGTGATACGTGTGACATAACGTGTGACAAAAGAAGCTATCAGCAACGCCGTTACATGTGGTTTCAAGTTATTTCGATCGCTTTAGGCTATCTGGTGATTCATCATCATCATCAGCAGCAGCAGCAGCAGCCTGACTACGTCCACTGCAGGGCGAAGGATTGTTCCATGTTTCGCCGATCAACACGGTCCTGTGCTTGCTGCGGCCGCGTTATCCCCGCAGACTTCCTAATCTCATCTACCCACCTAACTTTCTGCCTCCCCTCGCGCGCTTGCCTTCTCTTGGAAACCCGTCTGTTACTGTTAATGACCGGCAGTTATATTGCCTACGCGCTGCATCTCCTGCCCATGTCCATCTTCGGCTAAGATGTCCTCGACTCCCGTTTGTTCCCTGGCTCACTCTGCGGTTCCGCAGTCACTACCTGTCCCGAGTAGACGTATTCATTTACCTCTTCCAGTGCGTGACTACCGATCGCAAAACGCTGCTCTCTTCCGAGGCTGTTGAACATTGCTTTAGTTTTCTGACTATTAATTTTCAGACCTATCGTTCTGCTTTCCTTGTCCAATTTAGTAATCACGATTTGCAAATCGCCCCTTGAATTACTCTTCGAGGCAATGTCATCAGCGAATCGCAGGTTACTAAGGTACTCTCCATTAACTTGCGTGCTTGTGCTTCCTCCCTATCCCATTCCTCTCTTTCTTACTTTTCTGTCTCCCCTTACCCCTTCCCCAGTGTAGGGTAGCAAACCAGATGTGTTTTCTGGTTAACCTCCCTGCCTTACATTACATTTCTCTCACTCCCTCCATTAACTCGTATCCCTAACTGTTCCCAATCTAGATCCCTGAAAATCTCCTGTAAACACGCAGTGAAGAGCATTCGCGAGATCGGGATTCATAGCTGTACGTGTTTTTGCATGTCATGATGCCGTTACCATCTACATGCAGCCGCCGAGATGGAAGTCTGAACTGAGGTATAGCCGCCGCGGGGTGCTTTGAAAGGAATGACGAACTGTCTCGAATTTACTCCGATGAAACGACCAGCTACTTCTGCTTGTTTATACCTGCTTCGTTAGTTCAGTAGTTCATGACCTTTTGAAACTGATCACGAGGTCGTGGCTTCGATGTCCTGCCGCGGCAGACGCATTTTGATGAGGGAGAAATGCGCAGCCACTCGTTGGCGGATCCTTAAAGAAATTGGAATGGTCAACGTTGTTCTGGCGCGCTCGTTCCTGGCGTCCCATTTCCTGTGACTCCGACCTCCATTCTAGTGGCACCGACGCGAGGTATCGCTTCTGTGTTGGCTGTATTAAGGAATTACTTTCTCAAAAGCTTACACGCCATTAAACTGGAATGATTGGTGTTTTTGCGCGCGGTGTCCGCAGCTACGAAGGTCATCTATTATTGTTTGTGCCGTTGTCATTTGATTGAATCACTGGGAAACCCACTCCGACGATTATGCGATATGCTGACAACCATGGAGCCGCTACTCGAGCACTATCAGCATCACCGTGGCCTCCGCGATTAGCTCCGGCACGCCGTCTGAGCTGATCGCGGAGACAATACCAGGACTTATTCTTGGGACAGGTGGCGTCTGCTAACCGTCATAGTGTAGCTCGAAGACACAAATGAAAGGGCAGTCATTATAGCCGGGTTTATTAAAAAGAAAGAAAATGAAACTACCCAGGTCAATCAGAAAGACGCAGAGACACACGGAAATCTTGTATTTGTGTCCTCATGCTATATTCTGACGGTTGGAGTGCCATCCCACGTGATGCTCGCACACAGCAGCGAAGAATATCTTGTACTTATTTAGGCCGGTTGGCCTGTATGGACGTCACCTACTGCATGGCACCTTCCGCGTGCATTCACGCCATTCACCATCCTTTCCTTTTTACATGAAAGTGTTTTATGCCGGGGCCCCCAAAGATTTTCATGACGTATTTCTGTCACGGAAATACCTCAGAGAAATGAACGCTATCAAATGACAAAGAAAAAATATAAAAAAGTTCCGTTGACAGGAGTCGAACGCATGACCTCTCGGTCCGCGACAATGGCTGGCGGGCGTTTAGCCCACTGAGCTACCGCCAAACACTTAACGGAGGCTACCTGAACGCGCCTATTATCTTTAACACTTTCCTCTCACAGTGCTTTTGTATGCATGGATGGATGGATGCTATGAGCGTCCCCTTTGTAACGGGGGATGTGACATGTGTGCCACCAGGCTCGAAAAAAAAAAACGCGCCGTTTCTGCGACCGTCCCACTCGGCGCATTCCCAATAGAAGTGCAGTTTCGTTTAACACACCGCGAGATGGTGGCTTTAGCCCAAGCCTCGCTCATAGCATCCATCCATATCGAAAAATAGCTCTCCGACGCTCGTCTGACTGTCGCACCGCGTTCCCCGCTCGCTCTGTGAGAATCAACTGCCAGGCTAGAGGGAAGACACGACGCGCGTAGCGTTTCTCTGCGCGTTTCACGACGCTTTGGAGGAGTGCATATCGAGTATCAGTGTTTATTATGCGCTTGTTGATGCCATATTTGTGCGGGATTCAGGGGCGTAGCCAAGGGGGGGGGGGAAGGTTGGGGGGTTCAACCCCCCCTCCCCCAAAATATTTCAATTTTACATGTGTATATATACACGCACACATAAAAACACACGCACGAACATACATAAAATATAACTGAACCCCCCCCCCCCCCCGAAAAAAATTTCTGGCTACGCCCCTGGCGGGATTCACCATATGCGGTGTCCACGTATATGTTACGAACTTCAGCTACCGCAAGGGTTAAATATTGATGATGGGCGTTAGTCGACGGTACGGAGATGTGCCTCTAAGCGACAACGAAAGAGCTTCCACATCAGGCGGTGCTACATCTGCCAAACAACAATGGACATAATACAAGCTCTGATATACCGATGCACTAAAGCAATCAACTACTACTGTGACCGATTAATATGAGAGATTCCTGCCGATTCCTATGACAGAGGGATCAACCATCAATTTTTCCTCTCTCTTCTACTACTCGCACTCTTCCTTCTATTCTTCTGCTAATATTTTTGTTACACTTTCTATTCTATTACCCTGTTATTTTTTTTTATTAAATTTGTTTCACACAATAATTTACATCATGAAGTTGTCAATAACCATAAAGCAATGCAAAATTTACGCATGAAATTGTCCAATCAAAATAGCAGCGTTCGCACGTCATAAACAACGTAAATACCAGCTTTTCCTATGCATGTTTGGTATAAATAGAGCGCGTTTTAGCGTGTCTATGCACCGTACACCGTGCATGTTTCCTTGGCCGCAGATGTTTAGGAGGCAGAATATTCGTCACAATTCCTCGATATCTCGTGTTATATATTTCTGCCTCCTACAGTACTTGGAATGTGGAATGGACTGCACTGCCAGTCTTGACGTACCATGCAGACTGAGGGCAGCAGTGTATATATATATATATATATATATATATATATATATATATATATATATATATATATATATATATATATATATATATATATATGTATATATAGTGTGTGTGTGTGTTTAAGATTACGCCAGGCGAAGCTGCTCGATCTGTGCGCTTATCGGTTCTAAAGCACTGGCGGCGGGAGGCTATCGTCACTTTCTCGCGCATGAACTCTCATTAGCTAAGTGGTAAACGCCACAATTAAAATTAATAGGCACCAGATGGCATGCAGGCGCGAACATCCGTTCGAACCACCTTCGTTGTAGTGTCGAAATTCATCCGCACTATACGCTACTTATGTCTTTGGAACAACGGGGCAGGTTTGCCGAAAATACGGAAAGAGGAGGTGGAAGAGGAGGAGGAAGCAATAGATGGAAGGACAGGGAGGTTAGCCAGTTCTCGGACCGGCTGGCTACGCTGCGCTGGGGAAGGGGGCAAGGGCAATTAAATATGATAGAAAAGAAATGTTAGAAGAAAAAAGAAAGAAGAGAGTGAGAAGAAGAAGATATTCATAGGAAACGAAGGAAAGAAGAATACAATATACGACACTGCTTAAAGTCTGTCTCTAGAACCACTTGTCTGCAAGAAACGCAACAGCGCTCTCAAAGCCTTCTGTGCTGAGGACGCTGTCGACCAGGGTCCTCAGACCCTTTCCTCCAACAATGGGCGATGATCAAATACATCTAACACTCTTGAAAGTTATTTTCTTGGCGCCCGGAAAGAAGTACTCCATGCAGATATGTCGCTGACTAGCAAGTGACGTTTTTCACGAGAAAAAAAGGGGAAATATGTACAAGCAGGCTAACCATAGCATGTGGACACCGTAATTAAATAGTAACGGTATTTGGGCAATTGCACAAGGGCACAACAGGAACGCAATTTGACCCACCCATTTCTGTCATAAGGACGAGCACCAACACCAGCAGCATGACCAGAGCTATGTAGAATAGACTTACAGCAGAATTAGGAGTCTGTCAAGTGCCCGGGCAATATTGTGAGTGAACGACACAACCGTTTTAGGGGCGAAGCTCCTTAAGGCGGCACCCGTTCGTCCCTCGTAATCGTCGTCGTCGTAGTAGTAGTAGTAGTCGTAGTCCGTAACAAGTCTTACGCTTTCACCTCCAAGGTGGTGCCGGTGGGAGATTTTTCCTGTGCGTTGTTGAACAATAAAAAATTCGCAGCGTGCGCGTTAACTAAAAGCCGAATTGTTCTGTCTCTCATTCCCCATTAGCAGCCATTGGCATGTTCCAGTAGGAAACGTTAGTAGAAGTATAAGTGTAAGTGTTAGCTAAAAGCCGACTTCTTCTGTCTCTCATTCCCATTAGCAGCCATTGTTTACCTCCAAGGTAGTGCCTGGTGAGATTTCTCCTGTGCGTGATTAAACAATAAAAATTTTGTTCAAAACGCCGTTGATTGATGAAATAAACCAACGAAAGACGCCAGATGTTTTGTAAAAGCAAAATGAAAGAACGCCAGATGTTTCTAAAGCAAAACGAAAAGACGCCAGCTGCTTAACTAAAGACGCCAGATGTTTTCTAAAGCAATGGTTTTCTAAACAATGAAAATTCACAGCGTACATGTAAAATTAAAGTGAGCTGCAAGGTGTCATAACTCATCGAACCTTTAGTATAAACGCGCCCGATCTCACGTCGGTGATGATGTACTGGGCAGAATTCACGGAAGATTCACGGTTTACCGATGAACCTCCGCAGCTTCGCCCACTCATCATCATTCACTCCGTGGATATGCTGTGATTTTTTTTTCTTTCTTTTTGTCACTTTGAATACACATACTTGGAGAGAGCTTGCAATGTTTATTTGAATGATGTCATCACGAATGAATTGTTTGCTCGGCAGGAAATTCTATGCTCGAAAAGCATAATCGATTATTTGGTAATAAGAAAAATTACGATCAGCTAGTTGTTCTGTGCGGGATTAAGTTAATTTTGTTTGTGCCCTATTTAACACTTAATTTCTAACATTACTCATATTTATATTAGTATATCCTTGTTATTCTCCCCCCATCCCTCCCCCCAGTCCATTTTTCATTTCATCTTCGTATTTGTTCCTGTGCACCGACAACTATCCCTCAGTGTTGGCGAAATCAGCGCGATGTGCCATAACTGAGGCTTAGTCATATCTAGTATGGTCCTCCCACTTCCTTTAAAAATCAGCTAGTTATTGTTTTCTAATTTTCCACTGTCTTGAATCCCGATCTTATCTCAGTATTTCTTCCCGTTCTTTTTTATTACCGAATGTCCCGTAGCGTGGCGTGGCATTACATGGGGAAGCGGGGGGAAGGGGGTGCGCGAATATTCGAGTTTGGAATTAGAATCGAATAATACCTAATCGAATAATTTGATTCGACTTTCGAATAGCTAGTATTCGAAGTTTCAAATAATTCGACAGGATGAATATCTAACATGCGACAAAGGCCAATGGTGCGAACTTGGTTAGGGTGGGGTGGCTAAAACTAACGCTAACGTCGTTACAGTAGGCCTTTCGTTTCAAAGCAGTTTCAAAATCCGGAACTAGGCTCGAAACCATGGATAAGTCATGGCTCCAGCAAAGAAGGCCAGGGAACAGTCTGGGACACTGTCAAACTGCTAGCATCAAAAAATAACCAGATCACTGAGCTCAGACCTCATAGTCAAGAGGTACAAAAATTCTTCAATGAGCCCCTGATTCCAATAAAGGATGATCCTACGAAATACTGGAAAGGGCATGGAGCTGTACTTTATCCAGGTATCGTCAAAACTGCCTTTGCGATACCTTCCCATCTTTGCTGCGGAGGTGCCCAGCGAATGCACGTTTTCAACTGCAGGAAACACCGTAACGTCACGGCGAGGGAGCCTGAAGCCACGTCATTTGGAACAGCTTGTGTTTCTGTATGACAATTTGTAGTCTTTCGGTAGCAGTCACTCACCGCGTTATGTGCTCGAGGACATGAGCAGAACTCTTCTTTTTTTCAGTTTTCAATAAAATATTTTGTATTCGATATTCGTTACTTTTCATTCGCTTACCACTATTCGGCACTATTCAATTCGAATTTGATTTGAGATGAAATTTTGCTATTCGCACACCCTTAATTGCATGAAGTTTCTTACAGGACCAGTCTCCCGTAGTGCAGTCGCGTTGACTTCACAACGTCTGAAAAAGGAAACATGCAGATGCTGCGTAGGATAGTGGTGTCGGTGCGCTACTGCCCTTGATGCCCGTGGTAGCGTTCGCAGCACACTTACCTCAGGTTCGCCGACCAAGCTTGCCGCAGCTTGAAGACGTAGTATGTAGAAGTAGAAAATCTGTAGTCCGTGGAATGGCCTTCCGCGAAGGCGAGATTGAGGAAACATTGTAAGGTTACACATTTGTGGTCACGTTATTTTTGTTTTTACTTTGGACGTGGGTGAAATAATAATAGGTTCATCCGCAATGCTACTTTTGCCATGGCTGGCCTTCTTCAATGCAACGACTGACGCTGGTCCCGTCCACATAAATTATTAGTGAGCACTCATAAACTGCTTCACGACTCGACTGTCCTGATTGATTGTACGTTGCCAGTCCAGTCTCTGGCCATTGTCAGTACCGCACTCTGCAATTAGCGCGAGCCACTTGCTGTCATCATTCGCGTGCTGCAAGCAAAGGTCTCGTATCTCAAGATGTTGGAAAGTTTAGCAACTGTTTACTAGCCAGTGACTGTCGCGCGACTGGAGTTGAATCACTGGAAGGCTGATAAAAGTGTGCTTTTTCTCACGCTGTTATCGGTAACTGGCGCTCATGGATTGAGCAAGAACACGAACAAAGTTTTTACCAGGATAGCCGACCGCATGAAAGGGTTGCGCTCCAAAGTATGCAGTCTTCCTGTACTTTTGCGCGCACGGCGCGATAAGCAGAAGTTTCAAAATCCCCGCGATTCGGCGAGCGAGCAGTGATGGAGCACTCGAATCACCGCCCTGTCTTCACCGCTTATGCGGCCGCGAACAAATTGCAGTATGTTGTAGGGCATTATCAACGCTGCTCGTGCATATACCTGTCGGGTCGTGTTTTCCTGCATGGCGTAGCACCTAAGTAACGAAAAAAAGAAGAGGCACGCCACACTCCTCGCGTGCAGTGAATACTTAACGAGGTCCGTTGCCGAAAGCAACGTAACAAAACGATATGCTAGGAATGACAGCAAAAAAGAAGGGGAGGAGGCCAGGAACGGGGCGAGTCATCATTATGCGCCGGGGGTAAGGAAAACAAAACATTTTAATATTCGCACGTAATTTGACACCGTTCCTTCGAGAGCAAGATGGATGAGGCCTGCCGGCTCCTCGATGACCCATTGTCGCCGCTGAAAATCCCTCCCGCGATCCCCGCGTAGGGTACGCGGATTAGCGCCCACCAAGGGTGCCCTTAGCCAACTACCTTACGTGGCTGACGGGGAGAACACGCTATTTTGTTTTCCTTATGTTTCTCTTTTGTTCATCTCTAGTGTCGTTACAGAGCGATGTATCGGCGCGCTCTTTCTATCCTTGTCTCCCTTCTTTACTTCCCCACCTTTTTTTTTTTTTTGACGTTACTATCGTCGTGTTCCCTCTTTTTAGTCTGGCCAACGCACATTATCTCTCATTATCTACTTTTTCCTCCCTCGCGCGGCCCTCCCTGCGCAAGTTATGCAAGTTCCGATCCTCAACTTCCTTTCTCCCCCCCCCTTCGTTTTTCTCGAACGTGTGACACTTCGCGAGCGAAGTAGAGACCTTCGCTGTTTAATTAGGTGCCCCACCCGAAAGAAAGTTGAGAGCTCTCTTTTTCCTCGACTTTCTCTTTAGGTTAAAGAGGGAGCTTACTTTAAAGTACTTCAACGTCCTGCAACCTCTCCTCTTCGAATGTTTGTTTCAGCTTTCTCTTGTTTTTCGTTCGAGCTAGCTGCGAACTCTCCGAGGAATTAAGACCCTTCCTTCACACTTCCCGATAGTCTCGCATCAATAACGTGACGTGACACACTCTCTATATATCTCTCCCGCGGACGAAGTAACGCGTCATACGCGAGTAACAACGAGAACAGAGAAAAAAAAATGAATATGATTACTCCGGAATGGAACACGAGGGTCGATGTCACTACGTTGATTATTCCTTCCCTTTCCCTTCCCCCTCTCCTCCGCGCAACGTCAAATCACGAGGGGGCACAGAGGGCGCTTCACTCGTAGATGGGGAGGCGTCCACTTTGTCTCGAAGCTATTGCACAGCACGTTGTAGTATCCATCAAGCGCACCCGTCTTTGTTCACGTTTGTTTTTCAACCCTACGAGCTGAACACGCCGCACGAGCACAGACACACAAACACAGAGCTGCGAGTGCGACGCTTTCGCATGGCTTGCTTCTTTTCTTCTTCTTTTTCTTGACTGTTTTCGCACGTGGGATGATCATCACTCGGTTAAGTCCTCATGATGAAGAAGTTCACGTAGTAGTAGTAGTAGTAGTAGTAGTCGTCATCGTGGGATGCGCCCTATGAGGCTAAGCGCCACGTGATTGGTTCGCTTGGTATACAAGGACACCTACATACACACAGACCGCGAACAAGCAGGTGCACAGACACAACAGACAATGACGCACCACAACAACTGATGGTCCCTCCTCCTTCTCTGATTCGCGGTCAAAGAGGGAAAGAGGCCTTCTTCTTCATCGCAAACAAGAACGTGATGCCACCGTAACGTGTTCTAATTCGGGAAAATCACTGTTGTATCTGAGATCAGGGGACTGCGGGCGCCACGGAGCGGAGAAGGCTTGAGACATCGGGGCTCCACAGTATTGCTGGAAATATATATCCTGCGAAGTACCTAAACAAACCTTGCGAATAGACTTTCAGTGAGGTTCAGATCTGATGTGGGGTCCTTTCGCTTCTCAGTCTTTGTCCTTTTTTTTCGTTTTCTTTATATATATTCAATATGGCTGCCTTCTCCTCCGACTAGAATAATTCGTTTCCCCATTCAATGGACGTTAGTCAAGGACATTTGAGTATCCTCCGTATATTCCTCGGCTTCAAATTTTTATTTTATGAGCTTCGGGATAGGAAACTAGCGCGACCTCAAGGATCTCAATAAAATTTTTGATCCCACACCATACCATATTCCGATTGCTACAATTTTCTTCGACGCTCATTGTCAGTCAGATTTTTTACTTCTTCACATCACCAATGTAAGCAAGATGGTCGATCCTTTTTTTTATATTGTCAGTGCGGTCACCTCTCCGCTAGCAGGTATTTTTTTTGTTAGTTATCGACAGCTTTCCTGGCCATTTTTCTGTGTTATATAGTTTTACGGGTCTCAATTTATTTCCTGTTATATTGTACCTACCTGCAATAGATTAAGGACAGTTAATTTAATTCCAGTTGTATTACGTTAAACGCAATCAGCAACATTATAGTACACGTGAAAGGGAAAATAATGAACGCCACTCGACTTATAATGTCCGCTGCTTGCGGAAGATTTCAGAACTGGAACAAAGCCTGGCGCCCGCCTTGTTGTGCCCTTTCAAAACAAATTCAGTATTCCGGTATTAACATCAACTTTCGTAAATCTCTTATAGTTACTTTTCGAAACTCGGCTTTACTACGAGATGTTCTCGTAATACTTTATCACGTAAAATATACCTCACTTTTAGATTTACACCTCGCTTTCGTGTAGTTCATTCGGGAGTTCTTACATTCGCGTCTTCTCACATTTCAGGCCGACATCTTGGCGCAGCCGAAGTCATTGGGATCTGATCAGGCTAGGGAAACGGTGCCGTCGGATGTTACTCTTTTGGGCAGACCTCTCAAAACCGTCGATATGCGTTGAGTTAAGACCGGTGGTGTTCGATACGTAGTGTTCTGTTTTTCGCTCCGCCGAAGGAAGAATGTTTTGGTGACCATTCATGATGGTGATGAGCAGTGGAAATCCACGCGACCGCTTGGCAGGCGTCGTTTCATCGGGCCACCTCCTGTAACAGAAGAGCAGAAGCGGAGCAAGTTAGTTGAACTATAGAACTTCTTGGCCCTTAGCCATTACCCGAAGTAGCAAGCACTCGCACGTAGTTACTACTAGATACGGGCTTGCTCGAACACAGTTGTCAATGTATGCAGGCACAATAGATTAGCGGAAAAAAAACGCCAGGCCTGCGCTGAACCCGCAGCACAGTCACAGCGAAAGCTGGAAGAGCGGCGTTTCTAGAGCCCGTTAAGCTCTCTTGGGGCTACAATACAAGTACACTAGAAAGGTACCCACTACGCCATAAATCACAATTTTTGTGTAGTTGGGAAGCACCTACTAAGCCATTATTCGCCATTCTGCGGAGAAGTGAGGCACCAGCTACACGTCTGTAAGGCATTATGTGCACTTTGTTGACGCGACGACTGATGACGATGAAGAATTATGGCTCAGCCCTTTGTAATGGGTTGGAATCTTTAAACGGCCCACCAGTTATGTAATTTGCATTGGGTGACGCCCGGTCGCTATTTCCCTCTCCCGTCATGCTGTATAACATACGTTGACGTGGGAGAGAGACGGCAGGGGGGGGGGGGGCGAAGAACTTTACTGACACCCCGAGGAAATGGATCATGCGCTTATGGGCTTCCTTGGCAACCAATACAAGTGCACTTGCGAGGAACCCACTACGCTATAAATCATTGTAATTTTACTGAGACACCGAGGAAGTGGATCATGCGCTTATGGGCTTCCTTGGCAACCAATACAAGTGCACTTGCGAGGAACCCACTACGCTATAAATCATTGTAATTTTTGAGAAGTAGGGCAGCAGGTACTGTGCCATTTTTCGTCATTCTACGGAGAGCGTTGGTACCTGCAAAACGCATGTAAGGCATTATGCGCACTTTGTTGATGCTGTACCTGATGACGATGAAGAATTATGGCAGAGACCTTTGTAATGGGTTGGAAGCATTCAACAACCTACTCGTTGCGCTATTCGCATTGTGTGACACCTGGTTACAGAATTCGCGTTGTGCGACGCTTGGTGCTCATTTTACTCTTCTACCACGCTATATTGCATATGCAAATGGGGTTCCTTCCCGACATGAAGCCTGAATAGGACCTTTTTGCAAAGCAGTCTCAAGCACCGGCATGGCTCAGAGGTTGAATACTGGGCTCCCACGCAGAGGGCCCAGGTTCGAACCTCGTTCCATCCTGGAATTTTTTCTTATTTCGTCTTTTTTTTTTATTTCGAGCGATACTGGTTACGGACACCGGCGGCGGCGGCGGCGGCGGACAACTACGGCGCCAAAAACGGCCGGTGAAATGATCTCATAACAGCTTTCGCTGTAAAAACACATTACATGGGTCCTAATGCATTTGTCTAAGACAACTCGAAAGCGAAAGCTTTCTTTTTCTTCCCAGTAGATATAATTGATCCCTCCCCTCCTCCGAAAGCTTTCTGCATCTAACGTGGTTTTGCGCTGCCTCCGGCATCGGAGGCATTGCAATGTTTTTTTGCGCCTCACGCGGTTTTGCGGTGTCTCAGGGATCGGCTCACCTTTCACAAAGACGTCAACATGTGACTCCACGTCAAGTGACGTCATGGTGACGTCACGATGGCGTCATAGACTTTAGCGATCTGTGACGTCATCACATGACGATTTTCTGAATCACTTGTGTTGACGCCGCCAGCGGTCAATTTTTGCGTTTGATGAGGCACCTAAGGCATTCACCTTTAAAGAAAAAGAGGAGGTCCGAACAAAGTGGCCAGACCGTTGCACGTAGCAGGTATGGTGACCTAATCTCAGCTCCTTGTGTATCTAACATAGTGCCATAAAGACAGCATTTTCTCAAAAGCTATTACGTGGCTTTCCCAGTGCCTCAAAAACATCACCTTCGTAGTTCTTGCAACAACACAGAATAAGTTGGACATTTTCGCCTCGTTTCTCGATTAGTTCGGAAATACTTTCACATGGGATGACTTAACTTCTAATACCAAGCCTCGCTTGTGCTTCAGACTGTTTGTCAGTGGATTCGAGAATCTGGCAGCGTGGAAGTTATTCGCGCAGGTGGTATAACACTGCTTTCATCGCAATAGTTTTCGCCGACATAGCCATTCGACGCAGTCCGTTGCCGGAAGCGATATCAACAAGAGTGAATGATTGAACGGTTGCAGGGCGCGTCCGGTTGGCCCCCCTTCGCTAGGAGAAGAGAAAAAAAAAACATTTTGCTAAGAATTTTAGCTCCATTCTTTATTGTAATAAAACATCTTTGGCTGACCGCAGAATAGGCATCTCAGCTGACATCACGACTAACAGCAAACGTTTTGTGAAACGTTTGTGAAAACACTGCATGATCAGGACGAGCACAAAACACTCAAGGCAAGAGAAGTGGGAAAGTATTCGAAAGGAGGATTTAGCGTTATTGAAAATAACTCTTGTCGCTCTTTAAGAAAGACCATCAGTCGCCTAATCAAGATTATCTAAAATTTAAAACACTTCTAACTATTTCATTAACATTGAGTAGACTAGCAGACTGGTCCTTCAGACTTGGCCAACCACTCATGTTTCTCGTCCGCTCTCGCTGCTTGTGCTCTTTCTTTCTTTCTTTCTTTCTTTCTTTCTTTCTTTCTTTCTTTCTTTCTTTCTTTCTTTCTTTCTTTCTTTCTTTCTTTCTTTCTTTCTTTCTTTCTTTCTTTCTTTCTTTCTTTCTTTCTTTCTTTGCTCTTTTAACTTTCAAACTTCCTCATTCATTTTCCCAGTGTAGTATAGCGTACCGGTAATTCTAAACTGGTTAGCATCCCTGCCTTCTCTCTCTATCTCTCCTGTTTCCCTTCCTTCCTTATCTCGTCATCGTTATCTTTCACTCTGTTTACTCCTCGTAGTTTTGATGAGCTACAAACGCGCCCATCCCGCTGCGTTCTCGTAACTGTACGCTGACCCAGCGCGTCCGTGACAGAGCGCCGTCCTCCGGATGACTCATAGAGGCTTGTAAACCTCAGTTCCGCATTTCCATCACTGCCGCGAGAACACGCACGTTTTCACGTGATCACGTCGTCACTGGCCCACGGTGGCGTGACGATGCGTACAGCCCTCAAACCAACCGGCCCGCGACGTTGCTCGGCGCACGGCGGCGGCGACTTCACGGTACGCGGCTTTTACGAGCACGGTTGTATCTATCTAGCTCGTTACGGATGCTGTTCGCACTTGGCGGGAAATAGGACGGCGCACGCGGGCCGCGCTGTACGACACAAAACGTTTCAAGGCCGTTCCAAAACAAACACGCCATGTGTGCGCCCCGAGATTGGGCATTCCTGGCCACGACGCGTTGTATCAACACGAACACACTCGTAAGAGTGTTCTTTTAAGGAGGCGGAAACGGAAAACGAGCTCTTATTCTCTGGGACCTGCGCTAAGATAGAATTTTACCAGATGTTTTCATTTCGACGCCACCTTTACACCTTCCACATCAACGAATGGGTTGCCGGCGAAAGTTTGTATTCCATTGTTGAAAGAAGTATTGCAGGAAGTGCGACATAAAAGGAGACGGGCAGCTTTTATGGACGCAGTTTTATGCCGAAAATTTTCTATAGCACCTTTGTAGATCTCGCACTAACTTCGAGTTTATACCTTTGGAGAATCGGTCAGCTGGCGAAGGTCAAGAAAACCCAGCGTTTATGGAATTTCTTCAGCAAAAGGCTCCTTAGGTGGGCTAGCTTGTTCATGAACATTATGACAGAACACATGAGAGTAAAACAACAGGACAGTGACACAGTGCGGCGTCCTGTGTGTTCACTGTCCTGTATGTTACGCTGTTCTGCCATAATGTTCCTCAGCAGGTTAAAGGGACACTAAAGTGAAACAATGAATTGGTTTAGATTGATAAATTGTACTCGTTAAGTTCACCATCACAAGTTCACCATCACAAAAAAATGGAGGTCAAACTTTCAGTTTTAAATTTGGCGCCGTAATCTTCGCGCGTGACGTCGCGGATTTCAACGCGTATTTTTCGTATTTTGGCGACGTCGCCTCAACGAAATTTCCTGAAACTTGGTATGTTAAACCTATGGCCCCCTCAGATGACACTGTGCTTCATTTTTACCGATTAGCAAACTACGTACGTTTTTAGCAGGCGCCGTCAAAATCTATGACGTCACGGCGTTTGTTGCGGGAATTCCAAGGTGCCGATGCCACCCACATTTTCTCTTCGCGCGTTTTCTCGCTTACCAAGCGTCTTGTCGCGGTAAGAGTGGTGTTTTCAGTATTGTGAAATTGTAGTTTATTAATACGCGACAAATTGTTTTCCTCTTTAGTGTCCCTTTAAATCAGTCTGTGATCAGGCTAACAGGGCCTGCAAATGCCATCCGGCGTGGCTATCTAAGCGTGTCACCTTGTTCTTTCTTCTCTATCCTATCTATTATTCCCCCTTTCCCCCACCCCAAGCGTAGGGTAGCCAACCGAGCCAAAGCTTGGTTAACCTCCCTGCCTTTCCTCTTCGTTTCTCTCTTTTTCTCTCCCCGTCTCTCCTGTAACGCGAACGCCGCTTTTTAAAATATTTTACTCACGTGAACTCGGCAAAGACGGAGTGAACGCGAAGCTCGTACGCCTCGATCCGCAAGCCGCGCGGCTGATCATGTGGCTTGCACGATTTCGCGTCGACGACGTCTTTTCTTCGAGGTCGCGTTCGCATGAGACATATAAGGCTTTCGCCTTAATAAAGTGAGTAATGAGCAGAGGAAAGTGGAGAGGCAGCGAGGTTAACCAGAGTGAAAAACTCGGTGTGCTACTCTACACCGGGCAAGGAGGAGGCAGAGATTGAGAGACATAGGTAAGCGCATAGTCTGAGAGAAGGAAAGATAGCGGAGGTAAAATAAAGGCAGCGTAGTTGACAAGGCTAAGCCAGGTTGCATATTCTGCACTGGGGAAGGGGCAATGCGACTGAATATCGAAGAGGAGGGGTACATTTCGCACTTCGCGGGGAGACACGCTTACAGTCGAGGGCGTCGCATACAATGAAGCGTTTATCATCCACGCCGACAATAATGCCCGTGATTATCCAAAGGGTGGACATTGTAATCATATAAGATTGGCGAAGCCATTCACAATCTAGACGACTCTATGGAAAAGTGTAGTTTGCGACGAGAATGAAGCGTAGCTCCTTCAATATCTTAGGGCAGAAGTTCAAGGGAAGATGGAAGCATGAAGGGCATGAAAAATTCGTGAACACAGGGTGATGTCGCTGGAGCCAACGCGCCGACAAGGGGTCTTATCCTCTTCAAGGACAGGACCGGCGACACCCCGTATCCGAGAATTCATCTTCTCTACGTAAAGGCACACATACCGGTTGTCATCTAGGCGAGTTTACAGCAGAGAAAAATTGGGCTGCACCGTTCCACACGAGATATATACAACCAGGAATATCAGGAATACTCAAGTCATCCCCTTCGAGTGACTTCTGCTAAGAGTGAAACGGCGAATTCCCCTAAGTACGAAACTGCAGCACACGTATTCCCGACGTAGCCGATAAAAGAATGTACGCGTGCAAACATGGACACAAGATATCAAGACAACACAAACGCCAGGATCAGGACAACACATACGATCGAGACAACACATACGATCGAGACAACACAAACTCGGTGTTCGTATTGTCTTCATCTCGTCCGTTGTGTCCGTGTTTGCGCACTTACCTTCTTTCAGCAGGAATCCATACCAACCAGCTAAACTTTCTCTCGTTCTAAACAACATACATTAGCGTGAGCAACAAGTCCACTCGTCACCTTAGGCTCGACTCTCGGCAGGACCAGGCTAAAAATGTATAGCGTCTCTCTTTTAAAAGGCACGTTTTTTGCGCACCCGTTTGCGTCATGTGAGGAACGAGCGTCTGAGACTTACCCGATATATCAACAAAGGCCGGCTGCGTCATGAAACATTACCGCCTCCTTTCGTCGTGAAAGACGAAACGTTTTCAGCCAACGGCTGTGACAAAGCGGGTTACTTCTTTTTATTTGGCGACGGAAGGAAGCCATGGAGGGCTGATGGTGGTAAATTTATCTTGGGAGGCCTCTGATCTGAGCTTCTGAGCACGTCAGCCGCTGCCATAAGCTCTATTTCGCTCTTTTGCTCGAATCCGTAAAAAAAAGTATTACTCGGTCTTTTGTTTTCTTCTATGGTCACATTTAGAAACTATCTCGATAATGTCGCACAACGGCGTGAGATGGATAACGCAGCATGAAGATAATAGAGCATATATCTTCGCTGTGTTTCTTGCGAAAGCGCTGTAAAACGCACAAAAACGTTCTAAGAAGCAACGCTGAGCAGTGTCACCACTCATCCCACGTCCGTATTCTTGATGCGAAGGCGCGGCAAAAGAGTACTTGGTAAAACAGTGCGCGAAGGAAAATGCTCGAGTATTTGAAGAAGCTCGCAGTCTAGAACGCCTAAAAGAAGGCGCTGAAATAAAAGCAGTCAGCCATGTCCTACTCTTTCACGTTATTAAGGTTTGATGTTGACAGGGCCGCTTTGGTCCGTGGCTGATGTTTCAGCCTGCAGAGAGAGTGAGAGAGAGAGAGAGAACCGATGCCGTTCCAGCAACGAAGAAGCGGCTGTCGCGCAGTGCAAGCCTCTCGCGTGTTCCCTAGGGAACTATCGGGCCCCGAGAAAATACGGCCGGAGAACGAAAAAAAGCGCCGCCACACTGGACCGAGTTAGGAGGATGCACTCCAAAGTTTGTACCCTGTTTCGCCCTCCAGTTTGCCTGGCTCAAGAAACTTCGTTCACTACCTGCTCCGTTTATACCAGGTTTTCTTTAAAAGAGTGACAGTTTTCTCTTTCATTCTACTTCGCTTTGCTCCCGGGAGCACCCGAGTTTGGGAGAAAATAAAGAAACCGTTCCCTTTCTTGGTATTCTTTTTTCTTTTGCCCATTTACTTCCATTATGGTGCAAACATGTTTTCGGCACTTAGAGGATGGTACTCGCAAATTTTTACGCCACGGAATTACAACAACCGATAAGTCTTCGTCACGTTGACAGCCTTCGTATTGTTTTAATTGGTGTTACGCTATTATTTTCTTTAAACTCTGTACAGTTCTCAAAGGGGCTCTAGTGGACACCGTAAGTTGATTGTCAAATCGACTGTAGCCTCATACGCCATGTTAAGATGACGACCAGACACATCGAAGACATTCAATACTCTTGCGACGCTCCGAGATGACTGGGTTCTGTGTATGTCCTCCGAATAATAATAATAATAATAATAATAATAATAATAATAATAATAATAATAATAATAATAATAATAATAATAATAATAATAATAATAATATGCGAGGAAATGATGACGACAGCGTGCTTCTGTTAGAGAACACCGGCACTTTTACGCATACCATCTACTCTTGAATAATAGTTTAATAGTTCACGTCTTTAAGTCGTGGACATTCACAAAGCAATACAAATGGACTTATCAATGAGCACTCGCGCACTTATTGGAGCGATTTATTTCTTGCCTTTTCTCTTTCCTTTTTTTCTTAATGCAACGGTGACGTATTCCTGAATCTGCACATCTTCAGGATCACCGTGTCATCTGTTGTAAATGCCGGCTACGTCAGCCGTCAAAGCAACCGTCCAATAATCTCGCAGGTATGACTGTCCAAGCATCGTGCCTCAGGGCGAATTCCGTTTGATGTTGGCACGTGTAGACATACAGGTGCAAACAAGGGTGAGAGGAAAAGGTGGAGATGTTAGGGGGCATGTAAATCACAGGTATGGCTACTCTAGAAATTACTTCAACTGCCTCAAGCCAAGGATGCAAATGCCGAAAGCTCAAATACCGACTCCTCAGTCACTAACTGAGGCGCTATCATGCACTTTCGAATAGAGCGTCACTCTTCGTGTTCACTTCGCGTCAACACGAAGGGTGCAAGAAGTCACCACGTGATGACAACATATGACGTCACAGGTTGCCAAAAGTCTGTGATACAATGACGTCACTATGACGTCATATAACATGACGTCATCACTTGGTCAAAGGTTGGCCGATCACGGACGCAGTGCACAAATTGAAGGACACTTTGTAAATTCCAAAGTGTGTTCGGCGAAAGACTGCAGCCATTCGTCTGGCTATGCCATGGTATTGGGGAAATCCAAATTCTTGGGGCGCTTCTCCGAACCGCTTGCCGTGGAATCATCACCGGGCCGCTTAGGAGCCATCCGACTAACTCGAATGCTGCAACGAAACGTCTGCGAAGGAGCGTTGCCGCGTGCGCCATGGCGTGATTGCTGAGAGAGCGTAAGGGGGAGAGGCCACAGCTGTGGCGGCGCAACTGTTGCTATGCGCCGCTGCGCCATCACGTGATTGCTGAGAGAGTGTGTGGGAGAGGGGCCACAGCTGACACGGTTCCAGGGCACGGAGGGATGGTTAGACGCCGCAACTATGAGGCATTGAAGGTTTTCGCCTTAAAACCGCGCGAGGTGCAGAAAGCTTTTGGAGGGAGAGGGGGGGGATCAATGCATCGACTAAGAAAAAAAAAAGATGGCTTTCGCCTTCAAGTCGTCTTAGGCGAATGCATAAGGCGCCCTGTCCGTTTTTATTTTTTTCCATATTTTTTATCCCTTGACCCAATTCACCATTTGTACAGTGGCAAACCAGACGCGTGTCTGGTATACATCCCTGTTTTTAACACAAAAATGTTTTATGCCGGGGTCGACCGAGACTTCAGTGACGTATTTCCGTCACGGAGATGACGTCGAAAAAAGGCACACGATCAGATGGCAAATAAAAACTTAAAGAAAAGTTCTTCCCCGGGAATCAAAAACCCCCGTCCGCGACAACAGATGCCGGGCATGCTATCCACAGCGCCACCATCACACACTATGGAGGCTTTACAAACGCACCTTTTATATCTCACACTTTCCTCTCACAGTGCTCTTGGTCGCCGGAGTAGTGTCGCCGTCTGAGAGAGGTAAAGTGAGTAATTAATCATGACCGTGGCCTTCGCGATTAGCTTCTGCAACGCGTCGCTGCTACGCGTCCGCCTCATTCGGCGCGTGTCTAATAGAAGTGCAGTTTTGTCAATGTCCTAACACACACTGAGGTGGCGAGCTTAACCCAAGCCTCGGCCTCGCTGATATCATCGATCTATATTGAAATACAGCTCTGCGACGCGCGGCTGCCTCTGTACACCGCGTTCCCCACTTACGCTCGCCCCGAGAAAATTTGGGCCGGGCTAGAGGGGAGACACGACGCGCGTTGCGTGTCCCTCAAGTCCCGCCGCCGTGGTGTTATGTTTACTCTTTAACATGCCGCGGGATGGCGACCTTAGCCGACGCTCTTCTGGCTGTCACACCGGTTTCTCTGATTACGCTCTCACCGATAACTATTACAGCTACCTCAAAGGTTTGTCTAATCGTTGATCATGGGCGTTAGTCGTCGGGATGGAGGTGTGCCACCAAGCGTCAACTTGCGTGCATCCACGTTAAACGGTGCTATAGTTGGCAAACAACAATAGACATTGAGCAAGCTCTCTTACATCAATGTACAGTAAATATTGAACTACTTCTGTAGGGGCACGTTTTACTATCGTGTTATACCTATTCCTATGATGGAGGGATCAACCATATTTTTGTTATTTCTTCTCCTCGTCTCTCTCTCTCTCTCTCTCTCTTACCACGTGGGACTTTCCCGTGAGTGCATTTCAACGGAAAATAAACTAGGTGGCATAACGTATTTACGCCTTCCCAATCGTCTTGTATGTTCCCTGCCTCAGAAGTTCATTTATTCTTCCTGTAATTCTTCTTGCCCTAAATTCGTTATACCGTCGTCTAAAAGTACTATCGATCGTCTAAAAGAACTATCACAAACGACACCGTTCACAAAAAAGTCTCAAAGTCTGGGGTAATTTCAGGGCGCATTTCGAGTCCCTTAAGCTTAGTCCCCTCGCGCTAAGTTCTCAGAGGTTTTTTTGCCAAACATCCGAACAAATACAAAAAAAAAATATAAATCAGAAGGACACACGATGTGGAGTATAAACTGTGGAAGAAACTTCGATGAACGAACAGATATAGTGACATAAGTAGGCTCGGTTTCAGGCAATTTCTGTTGTCCGTTACCAAGTAACTGCTAATGTACAGTGAACGCCGTGTTTGCAATTCTAAATCAGCGCGAAACGAGAGATGGAAAGTACGAAGTGTTGCTCTGAACGGCAAGGAAGAAGGGCGGGTTGAATCCTGCCGGAAATGGAAGGGCCCCGCATATATTACGTGGGGTTGGGTTTGGGGGGTACGGGGGATGGAGAAACGAAAAGGGGGGGGGGGTGGAAGCTTATCGCAATAATCCCCGAGAACAAGAAACCCCTTTCCCGGCCGTGTCTTTTTCCATTGGACAGCGAGGGGGGTGAAATAAGGTCGAAGCAACGCAAGGAAGGCTAAACCGCCTTGACTGTGTGCGCGATCCTCCTAAGCCCCCCACCCCCCTTCCTTTCCACTGTTCCTGACTGCACGTATAATTTGCGCTTTCAGCAGTTCCATACAGCAATGTAGATGCTACAGACACCGCTTTCAGCCCTGTTAGCAAAGGCAGCATTTTGCCCGACCGACTGTGCTCGCTTGCTTCAAAAGAGGTCCGCGCAGACGATGATAGGTAAGGCCGACGGACAACCGTATTACGACACAGGAGATCCAGAGGATGATTTAAGCAGCGCGTTCTGCGTAACATCATAAAACACTACGCCAGAGAAGGAAGGTAATAGTGCAAGCGCGCATCGAGCGAATTCCGGAACGTTGCCTAATTTTTATTAGCTCAAAGGAACCACCATGGTGGAAACACGCTACCTTCAGACTGCACGTTTGGCCAGCAAAGAAGGTCGTTTCTGCAAGCAGACGACGCCGCCACAAAAAAAGTGGCGCTCTAGTGCTTCAGCGGCTATGTATATGCATTATACAGCATGGAAGCGCAGCTCTGACACAACTCGTAAACAATGTTACAGTGGGCGCCAGAGACAGCGAGCACGGTGGACTTAGTGTAGGTAGCAGAGTACGCGTACTGCACCGTAATTGCGAGACGCCAATGCACTGGCTGTGCACACGGGCGGAATGCAGCGGAGTTCCGAACCAGTCTACCTTAAGAGAGCGCTGCCTTGTCGCTCACTGGCTCCTTTTCACGGTGGGCCAGCACGCGTCCTTGGACGACCGAAGGCTCTCTCCGGTAGAGAGCGGCGTCGTTGGACCTGGCAGGTCGGGGCGGGAGAAGCGAATCTTGAGGATTTCGGGGCCCGAGTCTCCGCTAATCCCCCGGAGAGCAGACCGGGCCGCCGCGTGGATGGGGGGTGGAGCGAGGAACTACGTCGAGACTCTCCAAGAAAATACCCTGCCGAGACAAAAAAAAGAGCCGAAGACTCTTACGGAAATGGACGAAATGCTTCCGTAGCCCACGCACGCGTAGAAGGGGAGGCATGAGGGGCGGACAGACGGCTGACCGGAAGGGACGGACGGACATGACGATGCACGGCACTCAATAATCGATGGCCGCGCTCGGAAATAGCGAGTGGTGGGAGGAGGGAGAGGATTAGGGGTCCGTTCGTGTAATGAACGCGCCGCGGACGCTCCCTGTTCCATAATGAAGGACGGTCGATCCGTTGCCGTCCAGGCGAAGATCCGCGGTGCGCATCGGCGGGACGTGGCTGGCATGGGCGCTGTTGCAACCACCCCCCTTCACTCCCACATCACGCGTCGTGTTCTCACGCAACCCGTGGGGGTTCTGTGTGACGAGCCGTGTCGGACGAGGAAGAGCCTACTCGAAATCCCCTGTTTTGGCGCGCTCCCGTGCGTACATCTCCGGCCGTCGTGTCTTGAGCGATTAAAGGCCTGGTAAATGCCATTACGCGGTACGTCCCTGGAGCCAGATGCTGTCTTCCGCATTCAGTGCACCATAATAGAGAGAGAGGGCGCGCTTTAATTAACGGATTGCGGAAAAGTCAGGCCGAGAGACATGTTCCAGGGATGGTTTCGTCGAGCTGATCAAAGGGTGAGGGAAGGGGGCAGGGGCTCTATGGAGCTAGATGAGAGACGGTGATCAAGATTGTCATTAGGCAACCACAGATACTTCGGTTC
This sequence comes from Rhipicephalus sanguineus, assembly GCF_013339695.2. Lineage (NCBI taxonomy): Eukaryota > Metazoa > Arthropoda > Arachnida > Ixodida > Ixodidae > Rhipicephalus > Rhipicephalus sanguineus. The sequence continues at coordinate 45,370,388 of NC_051177.1, forward strand.
ACCAGATACTCCCATATGATCACCAGTACTTGTAGTATGCTAATATACACAATTCAATAATGTTCCCGTGGCATAGCATAAAAGTAAACAAAAATATCGCGTGCTCCCTTATGCATTTGCCTATGACGACTCGAAGGCGAAAGCCATCTTCTTTTCCTTCTCAGTTGATGGCATTGATCCCCCCCCTCCTAAAAGCATTCTGTGTCCATGGTGGTTTTGCCCTACATCCGGGATCGGCCCAGCTTTGACCAAGTGACACTGTTGCGTAAATACGTCGCAGTGCTGATTCTCTTGCGTCACTCTTGTTGATGTCGCCGTCACTCACTTTTCGCGTTTGATGAGGCATCGGAGGCTTTCGACTTAGAATGTACGCATCGCAGTTGCGCAGTCGTTAAGCATTTAGTTACAACCACGTCTGTCAAACTTCTATTCACATAAATTCTAATGTGAGTCAGTTTTGCTCTACATCGAAGACAATCTCATACTTGGTTTCACGTACACGTGAAACAATGAGGGGACATATCAAAGGTAGTGCTAACAGATCGTCTGACGTGGTCGCCTAGCTTAAACTACCGCGTTGATACAACGAATATACATAATCCGAAAGTGCAACAATAATATAAAGGTATATAAAATAAACATATTGTACCGGTAATACCAACGTGTCATCACTAAGAAGACGCAGTAACATATTGGTTTATGTTTGCAAAATGACTTGTTGCATAGCGGCAGGCTGCATAGCGGCAGACTCCAGGTTCATTTAGACCAGCTAGAACTCTTCGGCGCGTGCTTCACTATAAGCCCACGGGCATTTTTACGTTTCAGGCCCATCAATATTGCAGCTTGCGCGACGGTCAGAATCGAACCCATGACTTTAAACTCAGCAAAGCATGACATAGCCAGACGGCTACCACGGCTGGCCCACGCGCAACGTGACCTCGTTGAGCGCTGTTCACATCACACTAGACGTGGACAGTAAGTCAATTAGAGGGCTGGTTTAGAACGTGCAACCGAATCGGAGAGACCCAATGTACAAGTTGCTGCGGACGCCACATTTACGTCCCATTCACAGTATCCACAACGGCACTGCGCAAGTGCATAATGAAATAACGTGCATCGACTTTTCGCCTTGTCCTCTGTACAGATTCTGGCTGCCTCAATAACGCTGTGTCATTGTCCCTATAACCTCCTACATTCATGGAGTAAATAAGAAATCTTTGTACGTGGGATGTCGCTGGAGCCAACTATTCGACTTTTTTTTTTTATTCATAGAATAAGTTATAGAAGAAGTTAAAGATGGAATAAGTCGCAAGCAGAAACGTTAAGAAGCTAGCCACACGAACAGATCGCTTCTGCCAAGCACAAAGTCACGCAAGGCTGGGTCACGGCAGAGATGGTCGGCAGCTAGCTGGTCCTGGCTTGGCTAGGCTTTTACCCTCCCACCTCTCTCTTTACCACCCCTTGCTATACTGTAATATATACGTGGCTATTCGTGCTCTCGCGAAGAAAACTTTTCTTTTTTGCCAGGAATTCATCTCTTTCTCTATCTTTATTTCTTCCTCTGTACTCGTTCTCTCACTCATCAGAGTTATTGCACCCCACGCCGGAGAAATGGGCGCACGTGTTCTGGAAGCGGACAAAAGACGACAATGAAGAAGAGAGCGCGTGCTGGTTCATGATGATGATAGTTTTCTATCTACGACACGCGACCAACCTCGAGCACAACAGCCCTGCTGTAAAAATTGAATATCTTGCAGAATAGAGCAACGAAGCGACGCGGAGCGACAGAGAACACAAGGACACACCGACTAACCAACCTGTCCATTCTGTTAAAACTATTGCATGACGAAACTACATGTGCAAACAGACGGCGCAAACAGGGCTTCATACTTCGAAATGTGAGGCTTATTGAAGAAACGCAGTAATTCAAGCGCATTACCAGCTGTCGAATTGACGTCATACTCGCAAAATGGAAACCAGTGTTTGACGAAGCCAAATCCCAAAACCACGACCACTCGACTTTAACGACATAAGATGACGGGAACTAAGCTGTGAGCCATCGTTCTGCCAATTTGTGGCGCTTCACCTGCATGCCTGCCGGCATGTCTGTTACGTATATACTGACGCCTCTATAAGGGACAATATGAACTGCTCTCAGTTTTTTTCCGACGTATATAGGCCTGTATAGGCGTGGGCGTAAAGACCGCCAAAAAGCTCTTTTCCGAGGTACTCAATCTTTGCCACGCTCAGTACTTGGCCCATAATTGTCACCGTTAGCCTCATACCTGTCAAACAAAGAGGCTTTGTCGAGCCGCGGCACGCAGCCGCCCTCAATGTTGCCCCGGAGGCATTTTCCGTTCGCTAAGAGGCCCTTCAGAGGACGTAAAAGACAAACCAGAAGGAGCCACCCTCGTCCTATGAGGCCCGCGAACAAAAACAGGAAGAGAAAAAGATAACAATTTACTGCCGAGGAGCAAAATTTTTCTCGTTACCTCCTTCCGCGCTTTATCTCGGGGAAAAAGAGCTGCTTCTGCCACAGCTTTGCTTGTTTGCCACGAACGTGTATAGTCTCTTCGCGGTGGTTTTAAAAGGCTGCTGGCTCGAGAAAGCTTTAACACTTTCATTTCTGTTTTCCTCTCAATTTCTTTCTTTTCTCTTTCTTTTTTTTTTTCTTTTGCGTGCTGGCAACTGTGACTTGTTCGTTCGCTGAAAACACCGGTCTTTGCAAAATGGAAGGCGATATGGCTTCGTCACTGCCTTTTTCCGGCAGAGCTTTCTTATCGTACTCGAGACGATGTGCTTTTATCTCCAGATTTTTTTTAATAAAGAAGGTTCCGTTTAAAAACTGCTTTTAGTGTGAAGTGCTTAACCGAAAGAAGATGGTAAACTTTGCTCGAACTCCGCATTAAGCACCCGACTTTTTTTTTTTTTCAAATTAAATTTGCCCTCCCTATTCGCAGGTCTAAGTTGGTAACAAAGCTGCTTGAATGTGTCTTTTCGATTTTCTTTTACTCTTTAGATTTTCTTTCGTTATTTTCGCATGAGAAGGCGGTGTTCATTTAGCGATCCAAATTCCATCGTCAGTCCAGTTTTCAACTGTCCCATGCTCTTTCTCACGGTCACTGCTCTGCGGAATATCTAAAGAGAACATCAATGATACACGTGATCGTGTAATCTGCCATGGTGTTTCACAAGCCACAGGGGCGCAGCTCGGAGGCTTGTTGTTGTTTTTTTTTTTCGAGGTGTTCAACCACCCTCTATGTACGTTCGTGCGTGTGTTCTTGTGTGTGCGTGTACATATTATTCAGGGCAATGATCACGTGGACGCAGCTGCCCTATCCGCCCACGATGGCGTCAGCAGTGCCACCATTCCGCTATCAAGATCTGATGCAGCAAAACGAATGACTTCGTGTGCTGGCACCTCATTTAGCGTTGTACCTGTGGATTTCACCGACGGGATCATGATCTTCAATTACGTATCCTATCAAACCTATCACAGCGGGATTCTACCCTGCTGATCCGCCTCAGGCTTGGAGTGGCATTCTCGAATGCATATTCATACGCTCCTGGAATTGCTGATAGTCCATTCTGTGCACTCTTCGGGTGCAGGGAAATCATCGCGCACCTTCTCTGTGAGCGCACCCGCTTTAACGCCCAACGAGCAGCCCTCTCAGCCGCGCTAGGTCAGCTGGACAATCGTCCTCTGACAGAAAACAAAATTCTAGAGCACTGGCATACCCGGACGTTAACGCGAGCAGCTATGAGGGCGCTGCTGCGGTTTCCTAAAGAAACAAGACTGAACGACAGGTTGGGACAGTTCAGTGACTACGTTCATGCGTTGCTCTTAGGCAGTGCTATAGGCATGACTATGTAGTCTAGTTACAGACTTTCTCCTTCTCTTTCATTCTTTCGTACCTCCTTCCCCCTTCCTCAGTACAGGGTAGCCGACAGGATATTTTTCCTGCTTAACATCCCTGGCTTTCCTCCACCTTTATCTCTCTCTCTTCGCATGCATGATATAAAAATTTGGGGCAGCTGCGCAACAGTGGTGCGAAGACTGAGGAAACAGCGGATCTGGTGGCCTACCCTTCCTCATTTCCCTCCTCCTCAGTCTCGCTTCCCTTTCCCACCCTTTGCTTACTATACAATACGTGGCTGTGCTATACTTTACTCTCTCCCTTTCCCCTTTCCCACATCGTCACTCTCACTTCCCTTTCCCATCCCCTTGCTATTCTATACTATACAAAGCTATGCTATGTTCTGCTGGCGTGCCTGGATAGCCGAGTGGTTACGATACTTGCCTTCGAATCGTGGGCACGCGGGTTCAAGTCCCACCTCACCAAGAATTTTCTTTCATCAAGAATTTCTCTTTTTCTCTTTCACTCTCTCTCTCTGTACTCGTTCTCTCGCCAATCATAGTTATTGCATTGTACGCCGGAAAATCGGTGCCCGTGTTCTAGGAGCGGAGCAGAAGAGGAATATGTGGACTAAGAGAGCGCGTGTCGGTTCAAGATGTTGATAATTTCTGTTCAGAACTACACAGCGAGCGTAAGCAGCTCCGATGCTGAAATTTTGGAGAGGTTTCAACCCCCCCCCCCCCTTGTCCTGCCTACGCCAATGATAAGCCTGTTGGACTACGTGACTCAGCACACGTTCCAATGCGTCGTAAGAGGCCGCCCTGTTTTTCCAGCGTGAGGGCGAATGTTCCCAATGGTATACTATCGAAATTAAACCGCATAGTCAAAATAAGCACGCAGCGCTTCCTGTCGGGTGAAAGCCACTGAAAAGGGTAGCTTGCCGCTGCGACACCGTTTGCGTCGCGTGTCGTGAGACATACGGACATAGGCAGTGAGGAACGTCATTAGAACAAAGACGGCATCGGATCCCATATAAATGCAAATGGCATCGGCATTCCAAATCAGCTCGCCCGAATGTCAAAGGAACCACGAGTCTGTATGTTTGTTTTGTACCGCAGAAGGGAAATCAGGTCATAGTTCTCTAGTTTCTAAAAATATCTCTTCTTAGTTTTCGTTCTTTTCAGCTCTATTTTCGACTACTTCGAGGTTCGGCGTGCATCGTTGATTTCTCGTCGGATATATATGGAGATATATATATATGTGGAGATATATATATATATATATATATATATATATATATATATATATATATATATATATATATATATATATATATATATATATATATATATCGTGCCCGCGTGACTGGGCTTTGTGCGAACTTTAGTGTTCTTGTGCGAGTGGAGATTGTACCTTCGTGTTGCGTTATGTGTCAACATAATCCGTGCCAGTGTGACTATTTTATGTCAACTTTAGTGTTGTTCTTTGCTCAAACTTTATTTCGTGTCATCTTTAGTGTCGTTGACTCGTTGTGTGTGCAGACTTCATACTATACTGACTTTTTTATGGCTTGGCCGACTTACACGAGCTGACTTTAGGTAATATTTTATGCAATTTTTCTTCCATGACTGAGGTCTGCACTAATCTTATTTTCTGTGAAATGATGTAGGTGGTGCTATATGAAAGCGCCGACATCTTCTAGACAACACATAGAAGTAGAGAACGTTGGGCGAGTTGGTATTGCATTCCGGACTGCATTTTGCGCAAAAAAACACGAACACGAAGGGAAACGAAGGGTAGACAACACATAGTTTTAAAAGTGCACTTGCCGTTTTCTTTTGTATATATATATATATATATTTGTGTGTGTGTGTGTGTGTGTGTGTGTGTGTGTGTTGCTGCACTGAGGAGGTAGCAGAAGACTGCGTGGTTCGGATTGCCAGACAGTCGCCATCTCTGCCGCCTTTGCTTAAGTGTAAATGTATTGTAAACAGGCTTGTTTAAGCAACACGTAACGTTGCTGGTGTAGGTTCGGGGTATGGTAATCTAAGGTGTCGCGCTGCAATGAGCTCTAGGGCGTGGGATCGATTCCCGGCCACCGCGGCCGCATTTCTATGGGGGCGAAAATAAAGAGCACACGTGTACTTAGATTTAGGTGCATGTTAATGGTGGTCAAAATAAATCCGAAGCTCACCGCTACGGCTTGCCTCATAATAATATCATGGTTTGGCATGTAATACCCCACTAAAATGTAATAGTTCTTACGGTGTGTGATGCACTCTGATCTGTAGCCTCATCACAGTAATGCGTACGAAGACGACACACGTTTGTCAGGATCATGTTCTCGGCACTAAGCACACACCGTTACACTCAAGAACAAATAATATTGCGGAGTGTGGTTGTTTTACTTTCTTCTATGACGACCCTCCACGGAGAGTTGTACATAGAACGAGCCTGCATTGAGTCGGCCCTATTTCGCAACGATTTTGTACGCTGTTTCTTGGTTTAGTTTTTTCCAGACAAACCGGGAATTAGCTGGCAACTAGCTAATTACTAGCTGCCAACTAGCTGGCAACTTGCTAGCAACTAGCTAGCCGGTGGGCGGGTGCTCGAACACCCCAAGGAGTCCCAGCACCCGCCCACCGGCTAGCTAGTTGTCCTTCGGTGGGCCGGTGCTGGAACTCCCCAAGGAGTTCCAGCACCGGCCAACCGAAGGACAAAGTGGAAGATAGGGTAACAGGGCGAAAACGATTGCAAAAGAACACCCAGTACACCCGACGTTGCCACGTTGCATGCGATATAGGCCAGACCTCTGTTCCAGCGATGCAAAGTGTATCTTCTGATCGCCACGCGCCTCTGCATACTGTGTCCTTTGTAGCGTGGCAACCGATATCGCGAAACCAGTGTGACCCTCCTCCCGACTCGCTTCACTGTGCCCTGGTTTGGAAATATCCGGCGATGTGTGCGGTAAGGCCAGGCGGGGTGGCTAGCCACCGTGTGCATGCTGCGCGACTGCCACAGTGGTCAGCCAGCAAGGCCGATGGCGCTTTCTGGGAAAGTATAGAAACAAAGCTTCCAGAGAGCAAGCTTTCGTGCGGTTAGGGTTGTAAAGGGTGAGGTAGGGAGGGTGATGCGAGCTGTGAAAGTCACTTCCAAAGTGCTCTGGGTGGCCGTACAAGCGCTACGGCGCTTTGCCGCGGCGTCGGGCCTGCAACAGACCAGTGGGTTGAACGCACGGCGTGAAGCGCATTTCAGAGTGGGCCGTCAACTGCGCGCAGCGCTGGGCCTCGTATTGCGAGAACCCCGCGCGCGGCCAGTGAATACAAACGCACTCCGCTTCTGCTACGCTTTGTACGAACGCCGGAGGAAAGCGCAGCGTGGTGAGGAGGGTCGTAAGAATCGCGTAAACACATAAACGGACAGCGGCAGGGCTTCGGCACGCAGTAGTTTCGTTTCTATCAGACGTGACGCGCACGTTTTGCAACGCGTAAATCTTGTTTGCGCAGCGTCAGCGCGTAGGCGGTTATGATTTATACATGGGCCCCTCGTAAAGGGCGAGCGCGCGCGCGGTGCCACATGTGCCCACGTTGGTTGTGGTAGTTGGCTTCAGTGCGATCTTTCTGCGAGCAGCTACGGACGATCGGATGGACGTTGTGGGCGACGCCATTTTCTATTGCTTTTCTTTTCTTGCTGGCCTGCCAGAAAGCTCAAAGCCATCGCACGGTCGTTTATAATGCAGGGCTAGGCGTACTGTCATGGTTGTCTCAACTGCATCAAATTGTCTAATGGTTACTTGATATGCGGATGTTGCAAGGCTGCTTGCAAACAATTGTCTTTTTCTACGCATATTGCTGGCTAAGTAGCTTATCTGCCGTTTTGCCGTTTCGAGCCCCGCGCCCTCCCCCCTCCCCATCCCCACTCCAAATATTGGCAGAAAACGAGAATAAAAATTTCGAAATTGGCTTTTATTCAAAGAATACTGTGCAGTGAATATAGATGTAGAAGGTTCCGTTTTACAACGCCTTGCTTTCTATTCTGCGTATAAAGGGAAGGGGGAAATGCATAAAAGGTAAGAATTAGAGAAATGTCAGTCGGAAAGACATGTTTGCGTATACTACGGCGCCTTACTGTGACAAAGCATAGTCGGGAGATTAGGCAATGGAAGATTGGAGATGATGTGCTCCTGCTTGGTACGTTGTACCAGCCACTTCCCATGTAAAGTGCACAAATATGACGTCAATCTGCAGACCCTCGCGGCTTAAGCTTCAGGAACGGGCGTCTGCTTTGTACTTGGAGCTGTGGATAGCAAAAATAGCTTTACCCACTCACACGGGAGATTACATATGTCAATGTGAATGTGTTTACTTAAGTACTCCACAGTGTCCCTTGAGTTCGCATTTGATTATTGGTCTTTTCCCAAAATAAAAGTTCATTGGAGCAAGTCCTCACAGCTCATCAGCCCACAAAGCCATAAGAGCCCTTCTGGAGAACTTCAACGTGGCTGACTTAGTGCCCTTCGTTAAGTACGTTGCACGAAACCTCTGAACAGTCTAGACTCATGCCCTTCTCTCCCTCTCTCTTTCTTTTACTCGCCCGTTCCAGCTCTCGGATGTAGGGTAGCAAATTGAACAAAGTCTAGTTAACCCCCAGTCTTTCTCGTATTCCTTTCTCTCTCTCTCTCTCTCTCCACTTGCGCTGCATACAGTTATAAGCACCTCTAACACACTACATCCGCGAACAAGTTTTACACGAGTATAATGCATACCCACCGATAGGTCAGTCAAGGATGTCTGTCTCGTACTCTCGCTCATCTCCGAGCCCCTCGTCCGGCGAATCCCTCGCACCGGGTGATAGCGGATTGGCCACGATCGCCGGGGGCCGCTTTCTGGTCGCGCACACCAGTTCGTGCCTCGGTGCACCGGCAGACACGCGGAGTGCGTCAGTCACCACGTCGCTAGCGCCACCTTGTTCTTCCTCCTTGTTCGCGCCGCGGCACGCGCGCAGAGTCCTATACTCGCCACGCAACACGGCCGCCACGATGCCCGACTTGGCCGTCGCCTGCTTCTTGTTGGAGCTCAGCAGGGGAGCCGGACTCCCGGACTGCTCCTCGGAGTTGGCCTGCAGACTGCCGGCGTCCGACGACCGCTGCTTGGACTCGAGCAGGAGCGACTCGAGCCGCATCTGCGTCTCCTTCGCGGCCCGAGGCCCCCTGCTTACAGGCCTGCGCACTGCCAGCAGGCACGCCGAGGCGGCGACTAGGGCGAGGAGCAGAAGTAGGCCTAGCACGATGCCGACTATCTCGGGCGCCGACAGCGCAGCGAGGTCGGCTGAACGCGGTCGCACTATGAGCGTCACGTTGGCCGTCTGGTTGCCAGCGCGGTTGCCCGCGGCGCACACGTAGCGTCCGCTATCCTTGAGCATCACGTTGATGATGGTGAGAGTGCTCGACTGCTGACGGCGGCCATTTTGGCTGGCCCGCAGCAGGTACATCTGACGCCCGAACGATATGAGCGACAGGTTGACGATGACGCGGCTCCTCCAGAGCCACCTGACGTTGGCGGCCGGCAGGGAGTTGATGTCACACTGTAGCGTGGCGTTCTCGCCTTCGACGGCGCCTACGCGCAGCTCGCTGGCCGCCACTCGAGGCGCGCAGGCGAAGTCGTCCGGTTCCAGCTGGCTCCAGAGGCGCCGGGCGAGCCTGGGAGGCCCTTCGCAGCGCGGCGGCACCGAGAGCGGCACGTTGCGTTGATGCATCCACTGCCGCAGGCTGCGCAGGTTGCAGTCGCAGTGCCACGGGTTGTCGCTCAGGTCCAACGAGTGCAGCGGTGGCAGTGTCAGGCCGTCCGGAGGTAGCGAGCGTAGCCGATTGCCGTCGAGTCGAAGTACCTGAAGAAGTGAAGTTCGAGACTGTTGTTTGAATATATACAAATACGTGATTCGAAAAGGTGTCCTCCGAAAGACCACCCATTCAAGAAACTAATAATTACGTCTAGTAACAATGAACTAATAAATTAAGAAATGTTGAAAGGAAAAAGAACTGAATTAATAAAATGCCAAATAAATCAAGGATAGTCTACCACTGTAACGAAAATAAAGACGCATAGACTAACAAGACTCATTCCGCGGTCAGGTTAGTGGCTTTACTTCTGCAGTCAAAGCACGAATTTCGTCCCACAGTATTGATAGTTAAATCTCTGAATTGTACTTAACGTTACCAGCTTAGAAATATAAGTGAAGAGACAAGGCAACGACATAATAGGATATTGCAATAATATGTTACATATTAAAAAATTGGTAGTATATCTTACGTTCTGTCAGCTAGGCAGTGGTTAAGCATTAAAGAGTAATTAACGATAAGAAGCCTTTCAGGTCGCATGGGAAGGTCATGGTTGCAGTACTTATTCGGGTTGTGTTTTGTTCAAGTTCGCTCACTATCTTGTGCCTTATCATAAACAAAACGGACGCTCAACAATACTCACAGGAGCTTCAGCAGCCCATGTTTTTCATTATATAGATGGCGGCCTTTCGGCCCACTTGCTTAATGGAGATGCATATAAAGCCACCAGGCCATAATTCTCCGTTGCCTTCATAAGATTGCGACTAATGAAATTGTGCTCGTCGCTTTCTCTTCTTTTCATTCATTTCTTAACTTTAGAAACATTTCATTACAGTGAACATTCATGTGGCGACTCGGTACCTCTAGTGAATGTAGATCGGCGAAGACGCTCGTTTCGAGCCAGGCCAGCTGACACTGACTGAGCTCGAGCGAGACGAGACTGTGCAGTCCTCGGAAGCTGTGTCCGCCCAGCCTCTGTATGGGATTTGCGCTGAGCTGCAATCGTCGCAGCAGCGGGCAATAGGGCGCCAGCTTGGGAACGGCCGTGAGGAAGTTGTGGCTCAGGTCGAGCTCGACGAGGTTGTTGAGGCCTCGGAACGCGTCGTCCGCCATGAGGACGATGCCGCAGCGCGACAGGTAGATGCGCTGCAGGTGCACCAGGCGCGCCTGCTGGAAGTGACCGCCCGGCAGGGTTTTGAGGATGTTTCCGGTGAGGTTTAGCACTTGCGTGTCGCCCGGCAGGTGCTGCGGCACGCTGCCCGACAAGCCGGCGCACTCGGCGGTGCGCTTGCCGCCGCTCCACTTGCAGCTGCAGGCCGACGGGCAGCTACCGCCGTGCGGCGAAGCCGTGCCTCCCGCTCCCGCGGCGGCGGCTGCCATGATGAGCAGTGAGAGGAGGAGGGCACTCGGAGAGGGTCTAGACGCAGTCTGCCGGTGCATCGTCGGCGAGCCCCCGTCAAGGGACCCAGGGATGGCGCAACGCCGCCGCGGCCATCGGTGGAATACTCGGCCCGGGCTGGCTACATGGCCTCCTCGCTGGAGGTCCCGTCGTCAGCTGCCCTGGTCACCGGATTCGGAGATTTCGCGAAGACCCGTGCGATGCATGGTGCGCCGGACTTGAAGTGTCAGCGGCGCGATGGCTCCCTAATAAGCTGGGTTCGCATCTATTGCTCGTCAACTGCTGTCGGGAAGCGTCCGACGGGGTTTTCATGACTGGATGATTGGAGCACTTGCATGATACCGGAATACACGCTCGAGTTCTTTTGTTCTTGTTTTGTTTTTTTCAGCTCACTCTGTAGAAAGTGCCGGACATGGCTGAGTTGTTTCTTTGGAGAATGTGAAGTCACGGAGCGTCTTCGCCCTCACAGGTCGCTCACTGGAGACCTGAATGTAAACAAATGTGCACAGTGAGATCGTTATTGAGGCCAATCGCCTTTAGAAGTACGAGAAGTTACCAAGCGGTGTTTTACCTTGTGTGAAGATGATACTCGACTACGTTTTATTACCTCTTTATTTATTATAGTATAACAGCTACTGCAAAAGAACCGGAAAGCCTTCTGGCCCATTAAAAAAATTCTCGAACGTTACGCTGGTGCCATGCAAATACAATTGGTGCCAATGTTAACTCGAGAAGATGGTGGAAGGCGCTTGCGGCGCCGTCGACAGATGACGCTATAAATTTTGAATAGCCCCTATTGATATCTGCACAAGGAAAAAAAAAATATTGTACGCGCAAGAAAGTTCCGCGAACTTATCAAATAAAATTTGTTCGGGCTTTACTGAAAGAAAACTTCGCTTTCTTAGAAATCTTTGCTGCTCTCCGAAGTGTAGGAGGAAATGTTACAAATTGATTTGTAACATTTGCTGGCTGTGGTTACGATAATGATTGAACGAGTACGCGGATCCTCCGAATGCGGAATAAGTAGACGACGTTTGATTTTCGTGCTTCGATATGGATATTAAATAAAACTCTTCGCGATTCACGTAACACCACTATCATAGCTCATTACTTCCGGTTACGGCCGATACCTTAACTGTTTTTTTTTTTTTCGCAAGTTACGAAAGAATAATGCATATCGGAGTACAAGCCATTCGTCCAGAGGACGCAGATAACACGGGCGGAGCGTTTTTTTACGACCTTTGAAAAAGCATGCCTACGTGCCGGGAAGCGGCTCAGACGATGGCGGGTCGGATCAGATAGGCACGTTGCAAAGCGGTGCTAACACGTACTATGGCCATCCGTGCGCGCACGAGCGCCCAACACACGTGCTCAGCGGGGTGCTTGCAATAAAAAAAGAAAAGAAACTGGGGGCAGTAGCCCCGACCTCCCACTCGGCAAAGCACGCCAGCAGCTGCTCAGCGGCTCTTTCGGCGCGGAGATATCAGCGGGCGCTTCGCAACGCCGTAAAGACAGAAGAAATGGGCCTCGCCCGGGGTGTGCGCCGCGCATTCACTTTGAATGAAGGTCGCGCGGCGCTCGGGAGAGTGCCGCCCTAGTCAGTCGTTCCTCCGCCCCAAAGACCCCAACCCCTCTCGCGCATCGTCAGCATTGGCCCACTGCGGCTCCATTCTTTTTCGCGCGGCACGGAGCGCTGTCAATAAAACACGAGCCATACGGCGATCAGCCGTGGCGCTTGTTTCACGTATACGTTCGCGGTGCTGGGGCAGCGCATAGGAGTTTGAGTCGCGCAGAGCGCACCTCGCTTTTCCCTGTCTGTCGCTGATACGAACGTAGCACACGGACTCGAGAGCAGCGCGTGGAAAAAAAAGGCGCGATTCAAAAGTGGGGTTACTGCGGCTTAAAAAACAAAATGGCGAAAAAGCTTGACGACCCCGTTCTGGCTGCCTGACTGAGCGGGGGTGGGTTTTCCGTAATTCAAGCGCAGCTCGTACAGACGACGCGCGCTTTTCGCTCGTCTGTAAAAAAAAATATGACAAGGCAAATAAAAGCTGCTGCTATCTGTTTTAAAGGAGCGCACACAGGTCACTCGCCCGTCGCGATGGCATTTACGACTTAGTCCAGTGAGATTTCGATACCTGTTCTCCTTCTCTTATATTTAAAAAGAAATGACGGGGAGGCAGGACCCTCCCTTCGTGTTGTTATGGCTCCGATTCAGTACGCTCGTCATAATAGCAACCTGATGAAATAGACGCCGTGCCTTGTACATCTGGCCGACAAGCCGCGCCGCCCCAGGCACTTTCACTTTCTCTCTCTCTTTCTTTCGTTTTTTTTTACTCCCAGAAGTGCTTACAAGGGGTAAGACGCCCAGGCTTGACTTGGCTCGGCTCAGTCATGCCCTCTCACCGTCTCTCTGTTGCTTCCTCTGCCTCTGTCGTTTCTCTTCGTCCGCTATTTGCCGTCACGTGAGCAAAAAGGGTACGCTGTACCTTTGTGCCTTAAGGGAACGTCGGATTTATCACCCCAGGGGTCCCTCTACGCGCCTAGCTCTTTGCGCACTGCCGTCGGCAGCATCTTTCTATGGCGTCTTCTCTTTCGCTGTATAGGCTTCTGTAGAATTCGCTCGTATATATGCGTATACAGCGAGCTTGGGAGCGAACAGGTTTTGCTCGAGCAGTCGGGCACTAAAGGCGACGAAAGCTCATTCTCACCGGCAAGCCGGTGTTTAAAACAACTCTCATTTGATTGAGAGTTTTGACGTTAGAGCTCGGGAGGCGTGCGTACTATAACGGGGTGCTCCGCGCGCACCCTTAGAGTGCATGAAAACGGGCTCGCTTCGGTGACTATACGACCGTAGTGCGACGGAATACACATTACGGGCGCGACCTCGATCGCGGCTTCACTTGGCTGGGGCCGTACGCTCGCTCGGGAGCAGCTTGGGCGGTATATGCATAGTACACGGGAAGGAAGGTACGCGGTACTACGCGACCTTCTGACTGGGCACGTTACCCCACGCCATCTTTCTTTGTATTTGTTTCGGTTCGCCGTTTCGCGAGAAACTTTCTGATCGAGCCGAACTATTTGATTCTCTGACCGTGATTTGGACGCGCCGCGGTGCTTTACAGCTGGTCGATGTCTAATAAGGCTTCCCCTAGCGGCGCTCCACTCTCTCTCGCCCTCTTTAGGTACGCCTCTCCCGAGCAATCTATGGCTTCCGTGCCTGAGTTTAGAAATGCACTTTTCGGGAAACTGCAGTGGAAAAATTGGAAGCAAAGCAGAGAAAAGAAAATTTAAAGAAAAAATGAAACGAGAGAAATTGCGTAGTCATCGTATACGATGCACGAAAAAAAAACTGTTTTATATTTGGAGTCCGTTAAACTCAATTTTCTTTTACTACTCGGGAGGGCTTCATCTTCCAACGGCCCAACTTCGGCTCGCCTAACTTTACGACTTCTATGGCGAGGAAGATGAAAGAAAACTTTCTCTCAAGCCTAAACGTTGCTAAATCCGGCACTAAGGTAAACAGAAGAGGGTCGTGTTATTTAAATTTGATACCATAGTTGGCGAATGTCGCAATTTCTCTCTTCTTTCTAATCACGATGTGGGCGCTCATGGCAATATAGAAGATTGCGCAGTTGTTCGGGAGATGCTCGTAAATTTCTTTTGTGTTCGTACGTGTTTTGAATCAGCGATATTGCAAGGAAGAGATGGATATGTGCAGAAAAAAAGAACGGGAAAGCTTCTTGCGCGAGAATATGTGTGCTGTAACTTTAATGATGTGAAACTTCCGCACACTGCACTAAGCCTGACTAAGCAGCTGTGCTTTCGCGTTCCCGAAAACTGCATATACTGGTCGTCCTGTGCAACGCCATAGAAATCATCATAGCGTGTTTAATTGTTTGCTTGTTTATTTGTTTGATCATTGGTTTACTTGTTTCCTTATTTGTCTGTCAGTTACTTTCTTTTTCTTTTTTCGTTTGTTTGTTTGTTTGTTTGGCCTTGCTAGACGTGTTAGTTCCTTCATTCGTTTGCTTTTGTATATTTGTTTATGTATTTGCCTGTTACAACATTTGTTTGTTTGTCTTTACGTACACTTAATTTAAGTTAAAACGCACGCAGAACCACGCTCTTCTGCAGCCATTTATGTAGCAATATCAGCAACACAGTGTATAAATCACAACTCCTTATTGCAAAAAAAAAAACAATGATAGCAACGACCAAACCTTTACATTACTCAAACTCATAACCTGTCCGCTACACTCGTAGAAGTTTGCGGTAAAATAGTTTTCGTCTGCAATAACCAGGTGACTGTGCATAATCAATGCTACGTACTGCGTGAAACGAAATAAAAACCTTCAAAAATCTTTCGTGCGAATGCTGTACTGCGGGGTTTCTAGTAAATTGATTTGCAATACATGAACTCTCGTTGTGTGTTCCAAATTGAGAAGCTCACAAAGAAAGAAACTGGAATGAAGGACCATTACCGTCAGGTGGCGTGTTGCCACAAGTCCACAAAAAAAAAATTAAAAGAACTCCTCGGAGGTTGGTCGGCTGTCGATAATGATACAATCGAAGCCGCTAGCGTTGCGTGCTACCCACGAAGGAGCATGAAAATAGCGGAGCAGGTGGTCAAACCCACAGATGAAGATAAAAGCAATTTATTCCGGGTTTATGTTAGAGCCAGGGGAGAACGATCAGGAGGCAAAGTTTGGCTATTTCTTTGGATGTCATCGATCATTCGCGGAACTACACCATATGTACAAACTGATAGGCATTCATTATCATGCGATTTCATCGGGTAAGGAGAGTAACATCAATTTTAGATTACACATCGTTGTAGTGGAAAAAATAAAGCCCTTTCAAATGTCGTCACAAGGAAATAAAGTTGCTTTTTTCTTGCCCCTAGGAAAATAAGGATGCTTCACATAGCCTTAAATTCCGTTTTACTCCTGTAAAGCGTGCTTTGTTTGTTAAGCGGTTCTGCACTGCAAAAAAGCCGACTTCTTAAAAGTAAAAACGCACAGAAAAGTTTTTTACGTTTCTTGTTGTTGTTGTTGTTGTTGTTGTTGTTGTTGTTGTTGTTGTTGTTGTTGTTGTTGTTGTTGTTTATGAAGTGTTTTGGAGACGGGTGCCGATACAAATGTCACAGATGTTTCGAACATTTGTGTTTGCTCCGAGAAATATTGTAGTCCTGTAAATCATGCTTTGTCTGTTAAGCAAGACTGCGCGACAAAAAGCCAACTTTAAAAACCAAGTTGCCACGGCGTTTTTAGATGTGAAGCATTTTATCGCGGAGTTCAATCCGGTGGTGGTGGTGGTGTGCGGCGTGACCACCCTTACTGCGCATGCGCAAGCCCTCTCCACACACCTCCTCTCCCTCTCCCATTCCCTCTCCACTTCCAATTTCCCCTCCCCTTTCTCCTTTCCCCTCCACTCACCACTCCCCCGCTCCCACCCCTCTCCACTTCCAAATTCCCCTCCTCTCTCCCCTTTCCCCCTCCCCTCTCCACTTCCCATTCCCCTCCCCTCTCTAATTTCCCTATCTCCTCTCTCCTTCACCCCTCCCCCTCTCCCATTCCCCTCTCTCCCCTCTCCCCTTCACCTCACCCCTTTCCCCTCCCCCTCTCCTCTTTCCCTCTCTCCCCTCCCCTCTCCACTCCCCCTCTGAAACGCGGGCTCTACATGCCAAAGCGCTGCTTCGCACCGCCTCACGTCCCCTTTTGTTTGTTTGTTTGTTGTCCCCATAAAGTTTGCTGATGCACATGCCACACGTTTCGCACATTGATGCCTGCTATGACACGAGGCTCGAAGTGTGCTCAAAAAGCACGGACTAAACAAAAGAAGTTGCTGCACTTTCATTGGCTTTGTTTACACACAGTAGTGCCACGCAGACAAAACACGCTTTGCAGGGGTTGCGAAATCTGATAAATTGCGCGTGATCATTACGCTCGACGTGGCTACTAAACTTGCCCGGAAGGAATCGATTGGAAATGAGTCGGAACGAAGCGAGCAACTACACAGCAACTTTGAAAAGTTGTCGCTCATCGATCACGAAGAGAACTGCGAAACGGAAGACCGCACAACTGTAAAGGCCCGAACACACGTACGCGTTGCAGCGCGTCAACGCGTGACTTTTTGACGCGGCGTCGCGCCCTCTCCCTATGGGGAGGGAGGCCGCGTGGCTACGCGAAGCTGCGCGCCCTCCCTCTCCAAAGGGAGAGGGCGCGACGCCGCGTCAAAAGGTCACGCGTTGACGCGCTGCAACGCGTACATGTGTTCGGGCCTTAAAGAGGGCGAACACATCGCGCACACCTCGCGTCGTCAGTGTCTCTCTACAAACTGTAGCCAACTAACTGTCCAGGTGCAAACAAGACAAACAAAGGGAGCTGTACTGGCTACACAGCATACGTTAACCTATTATTCAGTGCTTCAGACATGTATGCGTTAGTATAGCTAACGTCATGGCAGCACATCATGATAACTCATTATTGACGAGTGTACACGCAAGCGCCTTTATTGTTAGGAACTACGCTTACACGCTCACTACGAACAACGCTAACTGAAAACGAGTCGGCCTTATATACGCACCACAGCAAAACACTTCTACTGGGCAACGATCAGAGTGTATCAGAAATGTTTGTCACATAAGGTGTTTATATCGAACTTCAGAAAAAACATTCCGTTGGGCTAACTTGTCTATCATCTTATATGCCAGGAAACTTAGCACAAGAAAATAACGTGAAACGGGTTCAAGAATAAGCAACAGACGAGGAGTGTTGGTTCTCGTCTGTCGTTTCTTGTTCTGTCCGTGTCCATTTTCTTTTTCGCGCTAAATTTGTTATCTCACGCGCGCCACAGTTTTGCTGTCATCTTAGTTCTTTCCGCGTCCGCGTTTTCTGAGCCTAATAACTTTTGCGAACCATGAATAACTGCTTCACACATGTACGTTAAGGCGAATTAACTTCTTGAATACGTCTAACTGAAGTACAGCGCCATATACATTCATGCAGAACTGAAATATACTAAAGAATTTCATTTGCGTTGTTGATCGCAATAGTTGCACTTCGATCTGTACTTTCCTATTCACCACTGCGCCGTCTTGTTCGCTGCGCAGTGTAGTTAATTCTTTTACTGAGCGATTCTTCCCATATTTCTGTATGGGCTTTGCGGCTATTTTGCTCTCCTCCAGCATATAACGGCAACAGATAGGTCATTATGGCACACCTGCCTAATTCCCGCCCCACTCATCTACCCATTCTGCTCCATAGGGTAAGAACTGCTCCATAAGGAAGGCTATTGTGGCAAAGTGCATGCGTAATCCTGAGCTCAACGCTGTAATTCTAAACCCTCTATAGGCTATTCACGACTCTAAGCACTCTATAGACTATTTAAACTGGTTCACTATACGACGTGCAAGGCTGCAGATTGCCTCCACCAGGAATTCCAAGTAGAATAAAGAGAGCTCAAACGAACTCAGCAACCACACGTTCATGTTATTTCCAACCAGACATCTATGCTTTCGAACCGATCCCGGTCACACAAAGACGCGTGGGTAAGGGTCTCAAAGTTCGCGTTTTTACTCGGATGTGTACACCAGCGGGCGCCCGACAGTCAGCCTACCGGGACTGCCACATAATTTTTGGTGCCTTCCTACAACGTGCCACATCGGTTTTACAAGACGAGCTTGTAGGCAGCGCACCATGAGTCATAACTCCGCATACAGTTGTGGGCGTAGTCGGGACGTATTTCACCAAGCCGGGTTGAAATGAGCAGCGTGAATGCCTCGGTTACAGTGGTAACAACCTAATAATACCAACAGACATCAGGTTTATTTAGTTTCATTAGCTGATGTTTCACAAAAGAAACGTGCCCACAACCTCTTTCGTTCGTTCGGTTACAGTGGCGTATCATAACCGAGAGCCAAATTTCTCACGGTTTCGTTTGCGTGCACCTGATTCCAGCAAGCGACGCAAAGCGCGCCGTACACAATGGAGTGTGAATGAGCCCTTTAGCTTCTGCAGAACGTGGCTGCACGAGGGCGCCTTAGTCAGCAGCGGCGGCAAAGGCGCCGCATGAAGTTGGCGCGCTCGCCTTGCGAGCGCACCTTGGCACTGACGCCCAGGGTGAGACGCCGCCGACCCAGCAGAGCCAACGGAGAAAGCCGCAGGAGACGGCGGATCGATAGCGGGCGTCACGACGAGGAGGGGGTTCTTCGCAGAACCCGGGGCTTCAACCTGGCTGCAGCTGCAGCAACAGTAGAAAGCAACCTCGTTTTCACTGCCGTCAACGAGCGGTTGATCGGCGCAAACCGCCTTTTCCCGGCCATGCTGCTTTCGCGAAATGCGGGTCCGTACGCGCGGCACGCGAGTAAGAGCCCGGGTCTTCATTTTGCGCACCGGCGAGCGCTGCAGAGACCGGGCTTTGGGCCCGAGCATAGGTGGCCCAGTATCGGCCCCGGGGTTCTGCAGGAGGGCCGCCGGTGAGGTGCTTCTCCGCGGGACGGGGCTGGAGCGCGATCGATGTCTGAGTGCGGCGCGCTTTCTCTTGCGCCGCCTCACTCTGCCGAACCGGGCCGGGTCTCTGTTTCCTAACCCCGAGAACTGCGCCTCGCACGAAGCGTCTCGCTCGCGAGCAAATCTGGCCGCGGGCTGAAATGCTTGGCGTGAATGACAGTATGTTGCCACATACTCAATTGTCGTGTGACAAAAGAAACGTCATTTGCGCGAAATCCTTTGTTCTTTTCATTCTTTACCGTAATCAGCTATTTCTCCTGTATCTCGTAGCGAGTTGCACTACGAACACGTTAAGCTAACTCGGACGCACGAAATTCGACGTACTTTTATCTACAGAAGCAATGCCGCCATGATGGGAACTTGTCGCGTACTTTTTGTAGTTGATATTGGCAATGACTTCACTCCTATTATACGGTCTATTTTATTTTTTATTAATGTTTTGCTGGCGCTGTTGGGTTGTTGAAGAGTGTACTCACACATAGACAGAAAATATCAGTCGATTTTCTTTCTTTCTTTCTTTTCCTTCACTATCCTTTTTTGTGCCTCAAGAACTGAACCCTTGTACTAAAGCGGCGTGTACTATATCCTAGCGTAGTGATTGAAATGTGCTTTAATTTGCCAGGTTCGTAATCTAAGTGTGGCGTTCTTTTTTTTTCTCGCCGCAAGGAAGGGAAGGAAGGAATACGAAAAGGAGAAGGCAGGGAGGTTAACCAGACAGCAGTCCGGTTGGCTACCCTACGCCGGGGGAAAGGGAAGGGGAGTGGAAAGATGGGAGAGAGAGAGAGAGAGAGGGGGGAGTGAAAAAAAAGGAAATTATCAATAAATGCACTGACACGTATGTGGCAGTGCATAAACACGGAACTCAATACTTGCGCTAACTTAACCTGACAGGGAACGCAGTGCAGGCTGGAGTTGCGCTAGATACAAGAAAAAAATAACTGTGGTCGTTTCTGAATCTCGGCTACTTGGTTTGTGTCGGATGCTTTTAACTGGTTACAGCTGGTTACCCGTCGTCACCGATTGTCAGATATAAAAGAGTGTCATGTGGTGCTTGGAAGAACGTTGGAAAAGGGAAAGCGATACCGACGAATAAACAATAACGGTTTGGAGACACAAAAAAGAAAGACAACGGGGGAAAAAGAAGGTAGAGAGGCGCGAAAGATCCTCGTGGTGCGAGTATTTGGGAGAAGAAAAAAAAATACGGAAGGGGTCGTGGAAAACGGAATGGCAGAAGAAACAGCCGCTCGGACGTTGAATATTGGCTCCTGCCGATGCCTACAGCTATGATTTCTGCCGGTGGCTATGGCTCCTGCCGACTCTATGGTTCTAGTGTGTTGGAGCAAGTCCTTGGGGCATCCAACAGAGTATCTACCGCAGCCTTCTTACTCTGGACCAATGACATCCCTTCGTGCCTCGCCGCCCATCTACAAGATTCCCAATTGAACGTTACAGCGCCTACGCCTCCATTGCGCCAGTTATGGAATGTTCGTGACTGTTTACCTGAGGTGACTGTAATGTGCTGACGCTAACTTTTTATTCCATTAAGGCGAAATCCTTGGGTGAAAGTGACCGTCGGCGTCAACACGAGTGATATAAATAATCCTCACGTGATGACGTCACCCTTAGACGTCATCGTGGAGTCACGGGTAGCCAGAATTTGTGCTGTCATCATGACATCACATGTCATGATGACAGCACGATCGGCATGATGACAGGTGGGTCGATCGTGGACGCACTGCAAAACCACGTCTTGTGCAGGAAGCTTTCGGGGAGGCGGGGGAATCAATACAATTGACTGTGAAGGATATGGATTTCGCCTTCGAGTCACCTTAGGCAAGTGCCCAAGAGACCGTGTGTGTTTTTTCAGTGCGTACTATGAGCTGTACAGTTACCGCTTAGTGCACTTTGTTGTGTATTACGCGGGGCTCTTTGCGGATTTATAAAATGTGCGTAAGTATGTGTGCGTGTGAAAGAGAACGCCTGTTTCCTCATTATTCCTTACGTGTTGTTCACATTGTCTGATTGTGGAAACCTGCCACGGAAAGTTGAGAGCGGAACTTGCAGCAGTGACCCATACCGTTCCGCTTAGACCGAGACCAGCTGGGGTCACCCGCCGCGCTGGTCTAGTGGTTATTGTGTTCGACTGCTGACGCGAAGCTGGCGGGATCGAATCCCGGTCACTGTGGCCGCTTTCTACGGAGGCAAAATGCTAGAGGCCCGCGTGCTTTAATTTAGGTTCACGTTGAAAAACCCCATCTTGTCGAAGGTTCCGGAGCCCTCCACTACGGCGTCCCTCATGATCATACAGTGGTTCTGGGACGTAGAACTCCAACAATTTTATTATTATTATTATTATTATTATTATTATTATTATTATTATTGTTGTTGTTGTTGTTGTTGTTGTTGTTGTTGTTGTTGTTGTTGTTGTTGTTGTTGTTGTTGTTGTTGTGTTGTTGTTGTTGTTGTTGTTGTTGAGACCAGCTGTACCAACTGTACACGCTGCTGCGAAAAGCTGTTTCCGCCAGTTCAAGTGGCTGTGCATTGAGCACGAAATAAGGACTAAGTGTTGCTAGAATGACACAAAAAAGTGGCGTCGCCGAGACAACGTTAATTCATGAGGTAACGTATCACGGCTGGCCGTCTGGAGCGAAATTAACGTTCCCGATGAGTAGACCATTCCGCTTGCTCGTGGTTATATCGCGATGCAACGGAAAGAGAGTATTATAACAAATATAACTAGAGAATTGGGGGTGGAGGGTGGGGTCGTTCCTCTTACTGGACAATAAATGATGGGGCTTTCGCTTTATTGTGGCGAATTATGAACGGTTGAGCACTCCTTCATTTCATAGGCAACAAGGACCTTGCAGCACTGGAGAAACTCGAATTGAGCGCTTAATTAGCATTCATCGAAATAAAATGTACCCGACCGCTCCGATTATGCATCGCTTATAAGTAACAGTGAAGACTAGGTAAAATGCCTCATTTAGAGAACGAAAAAATAAGGAACGTATTCGAATGACTGTTAATACTCCAATAGAGATAAGTACAGTCGTCAGTTTGGAAAGTTCTAAGTCAGTGATCGGCGTACAAAAATTTCTGGCTACATTCAACAACATAAAATCGTAAACGTACAAGATGAGGTTAAATTAAGAGAAAAAAAACATAAGAAAAACAGTTATTTCGTGCGATATCGCTCGAAGAAACGTTCTCATTAGATTTACACAATAAGTTTTGAGTCCGCGCTATCTGATCTGCAAGAGTAACTATGCCCAATGAGACCTTCAGTATCAAAGTATTCGCATGTCATAGTTTTTCAAACAACGCAGAAACGGGGCACCAAGAAGATAGCGCACAACACAGGCGCTGACACGCGCCATCAAGCCCGCTTAACCACCGCTTTGAGCTTCTCATATCATTTCAGTTAATTCGCAGGCGAATTAATACATCTCGAATGCCTGCCTTCACATTTCGTCCCTGCACGCCCCAAGGAGGGCAACTAAATTGCCGTGTACGAAGTGTACTTTAAGGGGAAAAAACGCTGCCGGCGCCACTCCAATAACATCCAACAGTGCTCACGGATATCACGTTTGCGCGTTTTTTTTTTATCTTCAGTTGCGTTTACATGTTTAGGATGGATGTCAAGTCTAGGTGGACCTGAATACATTCGTTTTGGTAGTCCGCCGTAAGCCGTCTAATATCTTTGGTTTTCAACTTTCCTTTCTCGCACATCTGTATTTTCTTGTCTTCTTGTTCTCCCAAAGCACATCCACGAATGGCGGTGCGCGTAACGGCGTTCGTGCTTATAGCCTCGCCAACCTAACAGCGTCGCGAGGCTTTGTGGTGACATCGCCCTATTCGGCTCTCCCGGCACGCTTCACTTCGGCTTCAATGGGCTGGTCTTGAGCAGCCATCTCGCCTCTCTTTGCACCACTAGCGTTGGGACCCGGGTTGCCGCGCTTATCGGTGTCGGCCGCTTCGCTTTCGCTCGGCTGCCTGTTGCCCGCTCGCTTCGCTGACGCCGGCGCTTCTATAGGCCTGTTGCGGTGCTACCGCGCCTACTGCGCCGTGCGCTTCTGCCGCGCTCTGGGCGTACGATTTGACGCGGCCTTTTGCAAAGTGAAGCAAATCAGAGACGAATGCATAGGCTGGATGGCGATACGTTGAGGAGCCGAGTACTGTAGTCAATGACGACTTCAGGATTACGAACTGCGGTGACGTATTGGTATATAAGAAGATGGGACGTGGGTGCAAGCCTAATGCACGCTGACGAACCTCAGCGGATAACCAAACAACTGAGTCCCTTATGCATTTGCCGAGGACCACTCGAAGGCGAAAGCCACCCTCTTTTTTTTTCTCAGTCGATGTATCGTTCCCCCCCTCCCCTTGAAACTTTCGGCACCTCACCTGGTTTTGCACTGCCTCCGTGATCGGCCCATCTTTGACCAAGCGGAGATGTCATGTAATGAGGCCATCATGTGACGTCATAGTGATGTCATGGTGATGTCACAAAGTATAGTGATTGGTGACGTCATGATGACGCCATCAGGTGATGACGTCATGATGACGCCATGATGATGACGTCATGATGATGATGGGTTTTTTTTTATCACTTGTGTTGACGCCGACGGCCAGTTTTTGCGTTTGATGAGGCATTTAATGCTTTCGCCTTAATTGTCCGTAGTGCTAGACTGCAGCATCTCCCTCAATCACAGTTTCATTCTCACTGTCTCAATATACAGTGACATCGAACAACGGCGTTTGGAACCAAAACTAGCAAGTGCACAACCTTTGTCACACAAACACAAAAAATGTTGCTGAGAGCAGTGTACTGTGTGCCATACGAATTCTCACTGCTCGCGTGGTATAGATCACTACAGCGACTCATATCGTTTGAATGATGTTATCGCTGTAACATAGTCCAAATGCCACATATCGAGCTGCCCAAAGTAAATAGCTTGTGTCCACGTCATTCCGTTTTCCTGGACAGCATTAAACTACTTAACTTCTGATCCACGTTGGCGAAATCAGCCATCAAATATGATTGAACTGTACGCGCGTGTCTTGCAACACAACGGAGCAATCTAATATAGGTGCTTCCTTGATGAAACGTTTCCCCTCATCTCTTATTTGCGCGCTATCGCCTTCAAACTCATTTACCCTATAGGAGCGGCAAGAAACAGTAATCTGTTTTTTTTTTATCTATTGCTGCAGCTGCGCAAAAGAAGTGTTCTTTACGCGCGGCAGCTGATGAAACAGAGTGACGGAGCACCAAGTGCCCAGCAACGACGCCGGCCCAGTCCTCAACGACTCGTTCATTCAGTATAACCGAATTGCGAATATAGGAGAGAAGGGCATTCACCACACATGCACGGCGTTTGGCGTTCCTCGCACGTGCCGATACACACGTAAGCGACGCGCAGCGCTACAGCCATTTCGCCAATTGCCCTTATTTACTATATATTTCTTTGCGCAACGTAGCACGCACCGCGGGAGGACTGCGTAACGGGGCTGATATTGGAGATGGCTTCATTTCGCACGAAAGAAGAGAACAAAATGAAGAACTGTACGGGGTGGCCAGAATGAGGCCAATTTTGCCGCCAGCACTTTCAGCCTTATTCGTAGGGAGCCTGCATGGCCGGCAAGAGCCATTTCTTCTTTCTGTGTGTTTTTTTTTTGCCTATGTTGGTGGCCGGCGCTGTTGATTTAGTTCGCGCACGCATTCGCACATTCGGACCACGCCCCGTGGAGAGAGAGAGAGGAGAGATAATAATAAAGCAGCGAGTTGCTTGATTGCATTGTGGCGTCACTGCAAAGCCCGGCTCCGCTGTGTCCGGCGTCGCTGACCCTCAGATTTCCACTCGCTTCGGCTGGTCGGACTTCTCTTATTTCTTTTTTTTTTCACAGAAGACGAACCTGGACTCGCTACATTTGAATCAGCATTATTCCTTAACAAAAAGAAAATTAGTTGGTGGGACGCCGTGAAAACCGCCGGTCAGCGAAGCTGTAAGCGGGCGAGTATGTGTGATTGGCTGGCGAGATCACGTGGTGTCGTAAATCCGCCGCTACATTTGAAATGCGCGCTTTTACACCTGATTCTGCAAGCGTGGGTTATGACATTTATTTCTAAAACAAATCTTGAGCAGTTTTGTATTTCTTAGAGATCAAACCAACGACGTTTTGAGAGCAATGCTACAAACAAGATTGCGCGACTCTTTACCCGGTTTTATAGTATAAACTAAGGCTATAACTATACCAAATGTTCGTGGCTTTCTCCGTGAAGTTGTCTCTTTTTTCGACATCTTGAATGTACGGGTTTCATTAGAATATTTGAGTGGAGTTACACGCAAAAAAATTATATAAGGATCTTATAGAAGTTATGTTACCTGTACCAGTGTATCGCGCAATCTATGAAATCGGATCCGAAGAGAATGTTCTAAAGAGGGTAAAGAAGATGCCAGTAAGGGCGTCAACAAAGTCATTTTTCTTTGAACTACATAGCAACACACTTCCTGTCAAGTCTTGGCTAGAGCAAAAAGGACTATTCGTTCCCCGGAGTATAAATTGTATAATATGCAACAAACCAGAAACGATAGAACACATATTTTTGTATTGTTGGGACGCAGTATTTTTATGGTACATTTTTCAACGCACTTTAAAGAAAAAATTATCGGTTACTCCCTGTGGTATTCGCTTCCTTCTCACAGAGACAACAGGTTTCCTCTATGACGTGGTTATGCTGGTATGCATGCACAGCATATGGAAAACGGCAATGGCGGTGCAAAATGCTGATCTAGAAACTCGTTCCGCTAGAGAGTATTTCATCGAATATGCAATATATTTAAGAGAAACCTATCGAGTTCAGGAAGAACCACCAATATGGTTGTCTGTGTTAGATGACCTGGTTTCATTGAAGCGGTTTTGATTTTTCGACAGATTGATCTTTCTAAATAGCACCACCATGTTGTGCGTGCTGTTTGTATTTTGTGTGTTGAATATATATGTTTGTGACATGAAATTGAAAACTATCCATAATAAAGAAAAAAAACATGGTTGATCCCTCCGTTATAGGAATCGAATAACACGAAAGTAAAGCGTGTCCTTACAGAAGTAACTGAATGTTAACTGTACATTGATATAAGAGAGTTTGCACAGTATATATTATTGTCTGGCAGCTATGGCACCGTTTAACGTGCATGCACCCACTTTGATGATTGGTGGTACATCTCCATCCCGACGACTAACGTAGAAGTTAAATGATTAAACAAACCATTGTAGTGGCTGTAGTAGTTAACGGTGAAAGCGTAATCAGAGAACGAGGTGTGATAGCCAGAAGAGCGTCGCATATTGGACGCAGAACTTGGTCGCCATCCAGCGGCATGTTAAAATGCGATTGAACACCACGGCCGGACTAGAGCGAAATGCAAAGCGCGTCGTGCAGCCCCGGTAGTCCAGCCGCGATTTTTCTCGGGGCGAGCGCGTGCGCGGGGAACGCGGTGTTACAGCCAGGTGAGGCAGGGCGCGTCGCAGCGCGATTAGATGCGAAGTATCTTAAGGCGGAGCTCAATCCGGTGGTGGTGGTGGTGTGCGGCGTGACCACCCTTACTGCGCATGCGCATACCCTCTCCACACACCTCCTCTCCACTCCCCTCTTCCTCTCCCATACCCCTCTCTACTCAGCCTCTCCCCTCCCCTCTCCCCTTCCCCTCTCCCCTTCCCCTCTACCATACCCCTCTCCACTTCCCCCCTCCCCTCCCCCTTTCCACTCTTCCTCTGAAACGCGGGTTAGACATGCCGAAATCCTCTCCTGCGCAACGCCGCGATGAGCTCGAGCGCATGCGCGTCCCCTCCCCTTCTCTCTCCTCTCCTACGCTGCCCCCCTCTCGCCCGCCTGTCGACCGCGTTCCCCGCTCGCCCTGTGAGAATTAACGGCCAGGCTAGATGGAAGATACAACGCGCGTAGCGTCCCTCTTCGCGTTCCACGACGCGAGGTCGGTAGCATGCCCAACGAACGCCAACGGAACGCGATCGCGCAAGTGCTCCGGCTTCGCATCGCCCCATGGTCCCGTTTAGCGGGAGATGGTGTATTTTTAGGGGCGAAGCTCCTTAAGGCGGCACCCGTTCGTCCCTCGTAGTCGTAGTCGTAGTGCGTAACCAGTCTTACGCTTTGACCTCCAAGGTGGTGCCGGTGGGAGATTTTTCCTGTGCGTTGTTGAACAATAAAAAATTCGCAGCGGTAGCTAAAAGCCGAATTCTTCTGTCTCTCATTCCCATTAGCAGCCATTCTTTACCTCCAAGGTAGTGCCTGGTGAGATTTCTCCTGTGCGTGATTAAACAATAAAATTTGGTTCAAAACGCCGTTGATTGATGAAATAAACCAACGAAAGACGCCAGATGTTTTGTAAAAGCAAAACGGAAGAACGCCATATGTTTCTAAAGCAAAACGAAAAGACGCCAGCTGCTTAACGAAAGACGCCGTATGTTTTCTAAAGCAATGATTTTTTAAACAATGAAAATTCACAGCGTACATGTAAAATTAAAGTGAGCTGCAAGTCGTCATAACTCATCGAACCTTTAATATAAACGCGCCCGATCTCACGTCGGTGATGATGTATCGGGCAGAATTCACGGAAGATTCACGGTTTACCGATGAACCTCCGCAGCTTCGCCCACTCATCATCATTCACTCCGTGGATATGCTGCGATTTTTTTTTTTTGGTTTGAATTAGCGTGATTCTATGAGCGAGGCCAACGCTTTTACAATGCTTGGGCTGAGGTCGCCACCTCGCGGTGTGTTAAGGCATTGACAACATTGAACTTCTATTGAAAACGCGCCGAATGGGACGGACGTGTAACGCGTTGTAGGTGCTAATCGCGGAGGCCAGAGTAATGACCAATTACTTTACTTTACCGCTCCCAGAGGGCAATACCACCCCGCCGACTGGGAGATCGGTAGATATAAAAGACGGGTTTCTAAAGCCTCTAGAGTCTGTGACCGTGGCGCAGTTCCACTCGTGAAATCCACTCTGGTGCGTCATCCTGCCCTTTCAGCACTTCAAGAAAACGGCACACTGATTCGCAGAAATATTCCCGTACAGATCTCACTAGTACATCCGCATTGTCAAAGGCAGTTCGAGTTTGCCATATACTATGCAGGCCCAGGAGCATGACTAGGTCGAAAGGTACCCCATCATCATTTTTAACAGAAAGAAAACGGATGCCGTGTGGACTTAACGGTAACTCTTTTTTCAAAGTTCTCTGTAATATGTCCCAGAAGAACACCCCGCTCCAGCAGTCTATAAAAACGTGTTCAATTGTTTCCGGTTTATGGCATAAGAAACAATGTGTGCCCCAAGGTACGAATAATCCCCTATCTACCAACCATGTTTTAACAGGTAAAGTACCAGTGTGTAATTTAAAGAAAAAGGTTTTAACCCCTGGCGCTACAAGCATCCTTTTAACACGTTTCAGAACATCCTGTCCTGGGCCTTCACAGTATAGTTGACGGTACAGTGGCACTGGCAATAATATACAGACGAGGTCTTTATACAATTTCTTACGAGAGACTTCAGTGAGATATTCTAACGAAAATCGCACTGACAGGAAGCGAAAAGAGAAACAACTTCCTTTAGATACCCCTGAATTGGTCCTTGCACATTTTCTGACGATATTATAAATTCCGGCAGCACTCTAGACAGCCGTAGTTGTATTACAGTTCTCAAAAAAGGGTCATTTACATCACGAAGGAAAAGAAAACGATTGACTAGTTGTCTTATGTACAAATGAACCAATCCAAGTCCACCATCTCGTACTTTTCTGAAGAGGTTTGTACGGCTCGATTTTTCCCAGACAGAACTCCAAATGAAGACTGCAAATACTCTGTGTATATTTTGCACGTTTATTCTACTGCAGTGCAGAACTTGCATGACGTACCACAGCTTGCTCACTAGAAACAAGTTGCACGCTGTGGCCCGTGCAAATATGGAAATTCCCCAACCTTTCCATTTCTCTGCCTTATTTCGTAAAGCCTGTGTTTCTTTTCTCCAATACTGTTCACTGTCGCAGTAGAACTCCAGCGGCACTCCTAAATACTTCGCTGGTGTTTCTTGCCATTTAATGTTGAGAAATACTCTTGGTGTGACGTCCCATTCCCCATGCCAGAATCCAAGACATTTATCCCAGTTCCGCATGCCAAAGTTTTGATTGTAGTCAGCTCAGTGCTGACGGTTCATATTTTCACTTTGTAATTGTATAGCTCTACCCCTTTTTTTGTGAGTATGTAAATAGTCTTGGTATGCAAGGCAATAAAGAAAAAAAAAAAAAAAAAAAGTGACCGTGGCGCAGTGGGCAGCGTGCTCGGCATCTAATGTTGCGGACCGAGCAATCGTGGGTTCGAAGCCTGTTGACGGAACTTTCCTTCTCTGCCATCTGATCGTGTAAATTTTTTCGACGTCATTTCCCTGGCGAAATACGTCACTGAATTCTTGGTGGACTCAGGCATAAAACACTTTCGTGTTAAAAAAAAGTGGGTTATGACGCTCAGTGGCTGTGACACTTACCTTTGGACCGTAAGGGCCCGGGTTGAAACCCGGGCTCGCCAGGGAAGTTCATTTTGTTTTATTTATTTATTTATTTATTTATTTATTTATTTATTTATTTATTTATTTATTTATTTATTTGTTTATTTACTCCTCCCTCAGGTCACGTGAACTGCGTGACGCCTACTACTACTACTACTACGACAGCGCCGAGTAGACAATAACAACTTCGCTGTAATATATATATATATATATATATATATATATATATATATATATATATATATATATATATATATATATATATATATAATGCTCAGAAATGTGCAAGTTGTTTTTTTTCGTTACCGTTTCCATTTATGCGCAAGGTTTCACTAGAAAACTATAGGTTTGAGTGTGGCCCTTTGCATTGTGCATATGGCTCCAGGGACACAAATATCAATCCGTAAACGTGTAAATGTCACCGCGACATGGAAAATTTATAAACCCGACAGTGCGTGGAGGAGATAGATTATGAACGATACTTTCGGTGATGAACTCCCGCCGCGTCTTGGTGAACCTTCCCTGCATTTGCTTTTGTTTAGCTGTTTTCTTTCAGTAGTCGAAGCGGCACGCGAATGATTAAAGGGTGGGTAGAAGGGAAGAGAGGATATCAAAGGATGTAGGTACTGGGTGTGTTGCACTTTTAAGGCTTCGACTAACGTGAACATATAATCATTCTGCGTCTAGACATGTTTCCCAAAAGCACAATATATATATATATATATATATATATATATATATATATATATATATATATATATATATATATATATATATATATATATATATATATATATATATTCGCAGTTTCCAGGCGGACGAAATATACCGGTACAGTTGGGGTGCATTGGAATGTGCTTCTCAAACCTGCGCACAAGTGGGGTGCGTGTCCGCTTCTTTTATATACTTATATACGAGTATATATAGGCCGCTGTCGGCCAACAATCTGGCGCCGCGCGCTTTCCAAAACTGAGAGTTATCACCCCGCTAATCTCTTCCCGCGTTCCAAAAACGCCCGAAACGACACAAATAGGGAGAAAGCGAGACAGAATAGGGAGATCGAGACGGAGGGTACGGAAGAAAAAAGAAAAACAACGAAACGTGAGAGGCAACTTTTTAGCGCCGCGTATAGGAGGGTGGTACCCGAATGTAAGCCACCTCGGGACAAAACACTGTGCGCCGGCCGGAGTTCTAATCCGCGACTAACGCTAAGCCCCCCCCCCCCAAACCTTCGCGCCTTCGCTCTTCTCCGATGAAATAAATCGCTCCTAGCACTAAGGAGGCTCCTGGTACGAATCCTTTCTTTCGTGCATACCTCTCTTTCTCGATCCCCTCATTTCCCCCGATCTATCTCTGGCACCCCTAAACCGACACGCCGGTGAAGCGAACAGGCCGGTGGTGGTGGTGGTGGCTGCGTGGCGCGTCCTTTTGCAGCGCCAGCAGAACGCCGTGCTTGTCTGCTGCGCGAGGAGCGTTCACCGCCCAAAAGCGCGGATTGCGGGGAGTGGTTGGGAAGAACCATTCTGGAAGAAGGGGGGGAAGGGGAGAAGATGAGGAGGATGGTGAGCTTGCGCTGACTAGTGCGGCGGTGGTACGCGGCGCAGAAGCACAGCAGTCGTCCTAATGACGACTGCGCCGCCGCCACCGCGTGAGGCCCTGCTTTGCATAATGGTTCGCTTTCGCGAGTCTCTCACCCGCGGCAGCGTTTTTGGGCAACGCTGAGACCATAGCGACCCCCCCCCCCCCGGCCTCATGCCTCTTCCCAGCCTTATCCCGTCACTGCCCTCCCTTACAAGCCTCGCGTGTTGCTTCTTTTGTGAGCGTGCATACGCTGGCCAAAACATGGGCGCGAGCGCGGGACGTCATTAAAACGGCACGAGAGAGAGAGGGACTATATATATAGAGCGTCCGTAAATGGCCGGCCGGAAGCCCGCCTCGTCCCTGCTGGAGGGGGCAGCGCTTGTCTCGCATACGACCCCGCAAGAAAGGCGAGCGAGATACGAGGCGATTGCTTTCGCTCTTTCCCTGCATTCAGGTCTGAGCTCGAGCGCGTCTGTTGTCTCGAGCGCTTTATAAATACGCGCGGAGCAAAATGGGCCCGGTAGGTTAAAACGCCCCCGGTTTTCTACTGGGTCTGGCTTTTTCAAACGAAGGTGAGCTGAGAAGGAAAGGGTCCTTGGGTTTAAATGCGATGCCGTTGTAGTACTGAAGAAGTTCGAGAAGAGAACCTGTCGAAATTGGATGACGCCTGCAGAATGGCTTCACAAGAGGTACGAAGCGCCGCCATCATACTTCAAAAAGACCTTGGCGAATATCAATCAATAAATAAACATTAGCGCGTATTGTACGAACTATATCGGGCACGTCCAATTGTGAATGCGACAATAGGCACGGGGGTATTGTTGGCCAACGAGAAGAAGATAACGTTTAGTGAAAAAAAGGAGGAGAGGTCGGCCTGAAAGGCGTGTTTTTAACCTGCTACTCCTCACGGGTGTAAGAGAGAAAAAAAAATTGCAATGGCTTTGCTCGGCTATGCCAGGATATACGTAGCGTTAGCAAAGGTTCAGCTGATTATTCTTAGCTTTCCAGATTTTCAAGGATTATTAGCATTCTTTTGTTCATTCTTCGTACGCTGAACCGCTAATTGCCAGGCAACTACTTCGAGATACGATGAGATAAGCTTCTCGGCTCTTCTGCGCCGTCGAGCAGCATTTGCGCTCTCCTTCTCCATGGCGTTACCAACCTACAAACGCCAGTCAGAGGCGCTATCAAGCGGCTCCAGCGCAGTGTCAGACGGCGACTGCACAGCGAAGGCGAATAGCTGCGCGCACGCTGGCGCCAGTGTGTCCGCCATGACTACGACGTCACGCCTCTCGAATGCGCAGACCAGAAGCGGCGAGTCGCGCGCGGCGGTGGCGGAGTCTGCGCGCGTGCCGGCGCCAGTGTGTCTGCCGCGGCTACGACGCCACTCCTCCCGAACGCGCAGACCAGCAGCGGTGAGTCGCGCGCGGCGGTGGCAGAGAGCGCGTGAGATGCAGGCTCCAGTGAGCCAGCCGTCTGACATCACTGATCCTCGCGCATGCGCAGCACGGCTCATGAGGATCCACGCGAAATCGGCTCCGGCTAGGTAAGTGTAGCTAACGCTACAAAGAGAGAAAGAGGGAGTTATGATGACAGGTAACTATAGCATGGTACGACGAGTCACTGTACACGCACTGTCCTGTGAGGGGACGTGTGCTACGCGTGAAAGTTCTTACACCATAGCACATATCCTAAAGACGAGCATGTAAACCTGTCTCGCTCAGAAAACCCCAATAGACACTTTACACTGCGTTGGGCGGGGTCTACATGTTTCTAGCACCCTCCTCCGAAAAGGGCCGGGAGGCAAGAGAAGCTATGATGCTTAAGTCTTTCGGTAGCGTATTCAGAGCACGGGATGTGATGAAACGTCTCTGACGCCTGACACGCACTGCAGTTAGAGTTTTGCTCCTGTCTAATCTTGTAAAGGCATCGTCGCGTATACGGAACACCCAGCCGCAATCTATGCAGTAGTGTTTTCTTAGCCGGAATGGAAGCCGAAAAGGATGACCAAAGTCAAGTCTATAAACGCGCTCTTGGTGATGGTCGGGGTCATCCCATAACCGTGTCATGGAGGTTTTCATTATTGGCCAAATCATAATAATGGATATCAATAACATTTGCTGGCAGGCTAGTTAGTTATGCATAGTTCACAGGTAAAAACAGCACGAACGAAACGAAACACGTGGAAGACACGGAACTTCCTTGTGTCCCGTGTCTTCTTTGCACTTCGTTTCGTTTGTGCTGTTTTTACCTATGAACTAAGAATGGGTAAGTGCCCGGATATGCAAGAAACAAGGTGGGAACGACGTGAAGACGTTTGCAACAACATAATTTAAGAAATCCTCTGCAGAGAAGTAAACATAAAAAGTCCATATGAAAACCTACCGAGTATAGAGAATAAAGTGGAGTTAACAGAATGGGAACCGTAGCGGTACACTGGGTGAAGGGCGTTTAGCCGCCGCGAGGCGAAGAA
Source organism: Rhipicephalus sanguineus (assembly GCF_013339695.2). Classification (NCBI taxonomy): domain Eukaryota; kingdom Metazoa; phylum Arthropoda; class Arachnida; order Ixodida; family Ixodidae; genus Rhipicephalus; species Rhipicephalus sanguineus. The sequence goes on from NC_051177.1 coordinate 45,404,624, forward strand.
AATGCCGGCAACCGGAAATTTGAAAAGGTGACTATAACGAAATGAACAATCGCTAACTACATCGACGTGAACGAAGTGAATGCCGAAATTTGACGTGTTGCTCGCTGCATTGTTTTAACGCTTATCGCATTAGCTGCCGGCGGTCACCGTAATAAAGCTTTTGCCGGAATTTTTTCGAGGCTTACTGATGTACCCGATGCGATGGGACCTACACTACAAAACTCCGCTAGTCGTTAAGTCGCACGTCTCTCTAACATGCCGTCGGTTAAGATGCGCATTAAGCAAACATACATTGTAAAACAAAATGAAGATACTAACAGATGCCACTCATTAAGATTAGTATGCTATTTCAGAACAAATTCGCGAACTTTTTTTGTTCTATTTGCGTCAAGAAGTGAACTTCAGGAGGTGGAAACCCGCAGGCGATTAGGGCTCGTGTTCAGGTACGCTAATCAGCTGACATCCGAGGCGTTGAGACAGACATTATTAGCATAAACATTTTCCCCGTTGCTTCTAAGCTTTAGACTAACTTCCGCAGTGCGCTTCATAACTGTCCAAAGAAAAACATCTCCTGGCGAGATAATTAGTCTTAGCACAGTGAGGCTTGCTTGCTTTGTTGACGGATTAAAGACGTTGAATATTTAAAAAATGGCCTTTATGGATTAGCTAGCAGTGGTCGAGTGATGCGCGTGTATGTAAAATATTAGCATAAGGACGTTAGGCAATCAACCAATCAATATATTTGGAAAAATAAAATACGAGATGGACACATAATTACACATTCGGAGGTGATCCAGATGATTCCAGCACTCAGTACTCATTGTTCATAACTTCTGTGGGTTGTTCCGAAAGGTCACAAAATTTCGTATTCAGTGTGCGTTCGAACAAGACTAGTAACTCATTTATCGTTTATCATCTGTTCTTAGCAAGGTCGCCAAACTTACTTCATTGCTCATGTGGTCTGAAGATTACGTAAGGGGAGTATTTTTAGGTGTTCTTGCAGACGTAGAAGATGATACAATAGGCAATCGCGGGCTAAATTTTGAGGGCGAATTACGTGCGATTTTTTTGCAGGAGCTATAGTTACTATGGTTTTATCAGCTGACATGACACAGCAATTCCGCATTGGAGGCCCTCACCGTTCTCCGTGACAAGATAGAGACAGAGAGAGAGAGACGAAAAGGACAAGCAGCTTAATCCCTATTCGGGCACGTCAAAGGGCGTCAACTCAACTGTCATTTCTAAAAGCATGAGCGACACGCGACCGCCACTTCTATGGGACGAGCCTCATACTAGCAGAAATGACGCGCACGAACGCGCGCGAGCGCTCCCCCGCACACTGAAGCGCACAAACGTATACGTTCTCACGCACAAACTGTAACACAACAGACAAGTTGGCTAAGCGTCAGTGACAGCTACCTCTCTACCTATTACGGTATGACTCATCTAAAGTGCTGCACCGTTGCCGTCCGCTTGATATGGTCAAAGACACACACACACACGCGAAATAAGAATACCCCTGACAAAGCGGCCACTGGAACCAACGCAGTGTACCTCCAAATGCTGCAAACTGTTTTAGCTTCCAATTCTGACACGCGAGAGATATGTGCAAAAGTTCGGAGCAACAAACCGACAACTCCGCGCCCCTCGACACGACAGACATTGATCTGTAGATAGACCCACTTCAAGTCTCAATACGCGTAATCAAAACAGGATGCTCCGACTAACAGAGAACGCTTTGATTAGCAAGGAATGCGTTGTCATGGGAGAACACAAAATAGCTTCAGGGGTAGGATCTCTAGATTCTGCGAAGCAAATGAATGTGCATGAAGCGCAGCTACTTATGCTGGGTTTAATCATATCTACATGTGAGCATGAGTATTTTTTTTACTTCGAATATCACATGCATACGAATAAACGAGGCTCGCTGTTCGCACGACGCTAGAGTGCTCTCCCCAGGTATTATGTCTCTCTCTTTCAGTCTCGCCTTAGTTTTTATGCTCTTCGGTTCTGCTTATGTTTTGTTGTTTACAATTCCGCAGGCAAAAGCGGTATTGCCTCGATGTGTGCGCCCCCCTAACGCGCAACAAAACGCGAATCAAGGCACCCTGCTATAAGTGCGCCCGTTGCGCCCCTAGCGCCATCTCGCTGGTAATGAAGAAACGCTTATAAGCGCCTGCCGTCTTCAAGTACTGCGGTAGAGGGTGCGTATATAACGCTCGCCTTTAGCCACCTGTACGGACTGCGCTTCGTGGCATAGTGGTTAGAGCCACGCGCTGCGGATCGGCAAGTCGCTGGTTCGATTCCGCGCTTAGGAAGTTTTTTTCGGAATTAATTTTCTTTGAGACTTTTATATATATATATATATATATACATACTTATACATATACGCAGCATGACGGCGGCGACGGTGACGGCATAAACCAGCCGAGACTGTCCATATAATTGCTATCGCAATAAAATGTTTTCGATCACTTCTAGAATGAAACGAGATCATGTAGGGTTGTCGACTACGAAAACACCGTGAACGTTATGTATACTTCGTCTCAGCAACGGCGTGCAGCGCAAAAAAAATGCTATCTGTCCAGCCAATAAAGCGATCATTGCCGGTTTCTATTTCTACTCACAAGCAAAGGCGTGCTCGTTCATTGTACGGTATACTAATCTTCCTGAGAAGCCTTCATTCAGTCTTCGTCCCGTGAAGCCTGATCGCAAACAATGTCAGAACTTCTTAGCATTGCCACTTTTTGGGCGCTTTGGTAAACTGAATTCGAAAACATACTCAGCGCTAGCAGACAAGGACGTAGGAGGGATGACACCACAATGCGCCAACTTCAACCCGGAAACTGCGGTGTCGTCTGTCTTACGTCCTTGTCTGCTAGCGCTGAGAATGTTTTCGAATGTAAGAACGCTTGTTATAGTTTTCTTTCATGATAATGTCACGCGGTCGTGAAGTTGAAGAATTCGGCAGTCGGCGTGTTGATGACGAAACTGTTTATTCGGGCGAACTTGTGCCCGGAAAATGGAAACTCAAGGTATACAAGCAATTTACGCTGTATAATGATAGCGGCGAACAGGGCGTCCGCCGTCGGTAATCTGATGATCGGCGGAACGCGTCGTATTTTATAAAGTAAAGCAGTCATCCAACCTTCCAGCGTTATCGCTAGTGCTCGCGTAGGCTCTCGAATAAATTTGACTATTCGCGTCCTGGTAACAGAATAATCTTAAGCAGTCACAAGGCTTCCCAAACATTGCGGCGCGCACTGCGCCGAGCGTCGCTAACAAGTTTTCTGGCTGAAGCACGAATATCTCAAAAAAAGGTACACCATTTCCCGCTAAAGGGGAGCATGAGGCGATGCGAAGCCGGAGCACTTGCACTATCGCGTTCCGTTGGAGTTCTTTGGGCATGCTACCGACCTCGCGTCGTGGAACCCGAAGAGGAACGCTACGCGCGTCTTGTCTTCCCTCTAGCCTGGCCGTTAATTCTCACAGGGCGAGCGGGGAACGCAGTCGGCAGGCGTGCGAGAGGGGGGCAGCGTAGCAGAGGAGAGAGAGGGGGAGGGGACGGGCATGCGCTGGTGCTCATCGCGGCGTTGCGCAGGAGAGAATTTCGGCATGTCTAGCCCGCGTTTCAGATGAAGAGTGGAAAGTGGGAGGGGAGAGGGAAAGCGGAGAAGGGGATAGGGGAGAGGAAAGTGGAGAGGGGAAAGGAAGAGGGGAGAGGGTATGCGCATGCGCAGTAAGGGTGGTCACGCCTCACACCACCACTACCACCACCACCGGATTGAACTCCGCCATAAGATACTTCGCATCTAATAAAGCAATACGCGCGCGTGGCAATAGGCTGATGAAACCCACAGCTTTCGCGGTAGCGCAGCGTTTCGGTGGGACGCGAGCGCATGTTTATAAAAAACCGTATACTAGCTACGTCCCCAGTTTGGTCCCCGAAGAAATTGTTCGTTCATGCAACTTTCATCTTTGCCAAATACAGGCGAGACCCGGTGTAGCATCGAAACCACAAATTAGTTCTTTACAACGGATATTCGTTGTAACAGTAAAGATAAAAATGGGCTTCAGCAAATCGGCAATCGTGCTCGCGCAAAATTATTAGATACAGAAACGCATTATTGTAGGCTTCAAACCCACTATAAGTTAGATGTGCTTCTTCAACGTTCTTTTTTTTTTTTTTGCTCTGGATGACGTAAATTTCCGTAGTTTTTTCAAAATAATAAATAAAAACGTGGTAATTATTTGTTTTTGAATATTTATTTTGTTTTTATGCTACCTTTCGACTTGTGAACCTCGCGCGAACCAAACGTCTCTTCGTTACAGCCGATATCACGGCGGCTGTCGCGTATTCGGTTTCGTTACCAAAAGAATGTCACTGAAGGGAAGCGTGACCAACCAATGCTCGTATTTGGTTCGCTACAACCGATAATTCGCTATATCAGTGTTCATTATAGTGAGATACGATTGTATACACTACATTTACAGTGTTTATACAAGCAAGCACAGCCTCTTTCAGAGTTAAATGTCGAAGCTATTGGCCCCGAGATCGACCTATAGGTGACAGCACCGTCGCCGCGTTAGTGTGGAGAGGCCGTCGACGGCGCGTATACAAATACACACATCGGCGCTTCGTTGTGAGCGGTTTGAGCCAATTCTCGGCGAATAAAATGCGTTGATTGCAGCTTACTGGTAATATATACACTCTTGATTGTTGAATCGATGCACGAGGATCATCCAACGTTACTATTATTAGTGAGAGAAGCGCAATCTGCCGATGAAAGGGATGCTTGCCCTGGAGATAGTCTGCGCTTACGCACTATATGACGTTTTTTGTTGCTTTCTCTGTACGTGTTGGGCTTGTGTTCTATGTACTACGCACGGCTGTAGCACGACTGAACTACTTAAGTGTTTACGTCTTGTTCATTTGTATACCAGCCATGTGCGTAGCCAAAAAATTCCTTCGGGGGGTTCAACCATACTTTATGTGTGTTCGTGCGTGCGTTTGTATGTGTGCGTGTATGTATACACGCACACATTGAAATTGAAAAATTGAAAATTTTCGGGGGGGGGGGGTTGACCCCCCCCCCCCGGATACCAGCCCATATTCCTCTGCAATGAGAACGAGCACTGCTCGCGCGAATACGCATTTTTTTAAATATTGTGCAGTTCTCCATGAAATTTAGGACAGTTGATAAGTTTAGTCAGGAAATCTATGTGATCGACAGCGCTTTAGCGCCAAGGAGACGTTCAACGCGTACGCACTTGTTCTTGATCTAGTAACACAATAAAAAGGTAAGAGTTTAGCACAGAGCTTTCATCGATTGATTACATGCACGACAGTGATGCAACAAAGGTCCGGTTATTTTAAGTAATAAGCGTCTTTTTTTTTTCAAACAAATAATGTCCGCTGCCTTCCATCACTTTATAATAACTCCATACAAACGCTCAAGATAATGTAAAAAAAGGATGAGGTTTTGCGTGAAATTATACTAAGGATGAGCTTTTGCGTAAAATTATACTACAGAAATGTAAGGCACGCCGTCGGGAATAATTTTGAACATCTGGGTTCTTCAAAGCGTACCTAAATCTAAGCACACGGGTGGTTCTGCTTAAATTTCGCCCCAAGTTAAAATTGCGCGCGGCAACTCCGTTTTATCACTGCCGTGTCATTCCATTGTCTTTTTTTTTTAGGGGACAGTTTGAGTACCAAAGCGTCAGACTTCACTTGATAGAAATATTTCGATGTAGCGGGACCACGACCGTACAATAATAGTACAGCTTAAGCACAGCTACAGCCCATCGCATAACCGATGAACTATAGTGCCGCATTTATACACCTTACAACAACGCGAAAGTGCATGGCCTAGAGCCTAGCTTTTGTTTGCCAACGAGTCGCTAAAACGCTGCCTTCACACACTATTTAATGCTCCTAATGATTGGGACTATGCCAAGCGCACTTTAGGACGCGCTTGAACCAGAAAGCGGCACCAACACTGAAATGATTCTGGCGAACGAAGGGTACGACACCAATACACAGCGCTCTTGAAAGTCGCACTCACTGATCTTATTACAATGCGCATGCAGCCGAGCAAGCTCATTTGCTTCTGTACACCATGTCAGGTATACGTACGAGCAGTTAAACTCGCGCTAACACAGCAGAACAAACCGCCCTTTGAGAAGATGCATGAAGTACGTGCACACGCAAACACGACGTCGCTAGCAGACGACGCAGGGAGCAATCCACACTAGGCGCGCTTCAGCCAGTAGCCGCCAGGCGGCGACTCCGCTCGATCTCGCGGCCAATAACGCTTACTTCTTTTTCCAGAGAAAGAAGCAATCGCGGTCTCGCAAAAGTAAAGTGATGAAATATCCTCGGTTGCTCAAATACCGAGCCACGTCCTGCATTCATTGCTCTGTCAGGATCTCGCTTCAGCTGCGCTCTCCATTCGCGTTCCCCGCCTCAGCTGTCTACGCGGGGTTTCCCCGGTTTTGCATTCTGGGCCAAGCCTCGCTGTCTCCTCGTTTCATCTCTAACGCTCCTTGTTGGACCACTAAACCCCCCCCTCCCCCCCCCCCCCCCCCTGCTTCGTTCCTCTCCAACTGTATTAAAATTTCCCGTCAGGCCAGTGATTTGACCTGCTTCCATGCGAGTTTTATTTTTCTTCTTTGCTGCCGACGTGTTCCCCTTATTTGGTCGTTGTCGATCTTTGCTGGAGCGTGGCATTCCAACAAAGGGCGCAGAGGAATCTCCGGGTTTTCACGTGGTATTTGTGCGTGGCTGTAGTGCGGGTGGGAGGGGGGCGGGGAGGGGGTTAGAAATCAAACAAGACTACTCGTGTGAATAATACCAATATATAAACATTTCGAAACACTACTGCTCATACCTCAACCATATCACTAAAGTGGTATTACGGAGCATAGTCACTAGGAATATGACCACTTGGTGCAAATCAGCGGGAATGTGACATGTCAGCGCTTGCCTTGAATCACCTCCCGTGCTTTGTTTCGTTTTAGAGTTACTCCAATTGATCATAGTGATTACGGTCCGTAATGCAATATGACCGACAAGAAAAACTTCTGCTGACTATAGGGTGTTATTTACTGAATAGGGTGTTATTAGTGCCTTTAATTGAAGTGCAAGAAAGAAACTCCAAAGACGCAACGAAAGTGGATGGAAAAACAACTTTCTGTTGGAGAAAGCGGAACTCACAGCCTCGACATTACGTGTGTATAAATTGTACTAACAAAAATTTTGCTAAGGTTACGGATATAGTTACGCTTTAAAGTTTCCTGGTGCTTCAATACAATAAGTTGACTCCCAGCTGTCATAATCACTTCCTGCATGCACACCTATATACATCTACTCACCATCATTGTTTGTATTGCTCCTTTTAGGGGCGAAGCTCCTAAAGCCGTGGGTTTGTCCCTCCTAGCTCGTACGTGACCGCCTATGCCGCGCGTATATGCCAGTGGTGATGGCAACGAAGCAGCGCGAGTGTTCTTGGCCCAGCGCAGGGACGAAGAAGATGTTGCAGTTCTTTCTCTGATCGATAAAGCGTGTTTGTTTGTCGTGCTCCGTGTCCTCGTCGATCCCACGTCGTTACACTGGTGGAGGTGCGGGGTAAGCTTCATGCTTGGCACTCCATCGCGGAGCCGACAATCGAGCCCGGAATCGCCACCACGCGTCGAAACACCGGTCCACCGATTCAGTCGCCGTCTGCTAGTCGCCGTCATGACCGTGTGCCTCGCACCCAACCTATCTATCGGGGACGTCAAGCCATTTATAGACGCTGCGTTACGTGAGTACGACAACAAGTACAAGAACCGTCCGTTTGTGCTGGTTGGGGACTTCAACGTGGACCTCATTGCCAATGACTGGATCTTGCAGCACATGCTTTCCAAATACGCACTCACAGGCACGTAGCCAGGATTTTTTTTCGGGGGGGGGCCCAAGGCCTAATTGTTTGAAAGAAAGTATTTCCATGGCAAAAATAAAACAAAAGTTGCCCGGGAATATAGAAGGCTGGACGAATTTCGGGGGGGGGGGCCCGGGCCCCCCGGGCCCCCCCCTTGCCTACGTGCCTGCGCACTCAGATGTATCCATATGCAACCTGCCACGATCCGAGGGACGTGCATAGACTTAGTGTTTGCAAACTTCCCACTGCAGCCAGTACAAGAACCTCTCTCGCTTCATTTCACGGACCATAAAGCCGTCATAACGAAGGGACCTCGCAATCCAGCCGCCATGACAACGACGAAATGAAAAGAACAAACGAACAAGAACAAAATAAAAGTTGATTTTGTATAATATACGCACAGTCTTACGTCTTTCTAATGATGTAATGGGCTAACTTTCACGGAAGAGTTACGGTTTACCAATGATCTCCCCCTCTCGAGCTTCGCCCACTTATTATCATTCATCCCGTGGATATGGCGTGATTTTTTTTATTCTCTTGTCTTCTTTTTTTCTGATATTTTTCTACCATCTGTTAATCCCTTTACCCCCTTCCCGATCACAGGGTAGCCAGCCAGTCTGAGAACTGGCTAACCTCCTTGTTCTTCCGTCTATATATATATATATATATATATATATATATATATATATATATATATATATATATATATATATATATATATATATATATATATCGCCGCAAGTTGACACAAAGAGATCTTGGGACAAGGTTCCCACCCCTTTAATTTCATCCAAGCACTCGTGCATAAACGGAGACCTTTCACGAAACTGGGGTATGCCTGTGTGTGTACATACGAAGCGCACCAACTAGCAGCGACCGGAGAGAACGGAATAAACGCGGAGCGTGCTTCAGAAAGGAGAGAAGCCACGCGCAGCGTTTCTTCATCCCTCAGTGAGCGCTCACATCAAGCCCGCGGCACTTATACAAAGAACGTATGCACGCCGCCATATAGATTGCGCAGACCGAGCTCTCTCGTTTCACGCTCCAGGCCAAAACCGCACCGCTCTCGACGAGCGGCGGCGGCGGCAATCGCGCAGGTTGGCGCTATACCTTGTGAAGCGACCGGCTAGTCGCAGCAGCGCCTCGGTATACGGCGCCTCCGACAACGCGGCGAACGCAGCGAGCGAGCGGCCTGCGGTGTCTCTAGTGCTATACACGCCAGCCTCGATTCCTCACGCGACACCGACGCCCGAAGCCGCTCTTGCCAGCCACCCACTCGTGGCTGTCATCCGCAGGCACCCTTGGCGTGCCTCCCCTCATCCCCTTTTTGCTCCATCTACTTTTCTGCGTTTTTCCCACTATCATTTGGCCTGCTAGCTCGGCGCACCCGCTTGTTCTTCTTCGGTCGCTGCCGCTGCTGTTTTCTTTTTTTCCGGTTCAAGATAAGAGGCTTGCTTTCGTCTCTACACATCCAGCACCTCTCTCGCTTGCGGCTCTTCTCAAGCAGTCCCCCATCGGCGCTGTTGGATATACCTGCGGTGGTTTCGCCGTTCCTCCTCGGTAGACTCGAGACGACATCATAGCTCCATTAGAGGATGCGGAGAGGGGTAGTACTCGAGCACACCTATAATTAACGTCTCCAGAAAGCCATGCATCGAGCTTCTCCTGCTATGTGTGTGGGAGTGAGGGAAAGGAAGGAAGAAGTGCTCTTCCTGCGCATCTCCCACACCGTTGGTGTATACTCCGCCGGCTCGTTTGTAGCGTGCCACATGGCGCTGTATACATAGCTTGCTGTACAGAAGCGTGCCGTGCGGTTACAACGTAGGGGATTGTGTAGTCGCTTTGGTCGCCGCATGCAAGCCTGCTGTAAATGCGTCAGTGGCGCAACTGTTGTTGGTGTGCACAGCAACGTTCGAGAGCATGCTCGCGTGTTGCGAATGGGCGTTAATTAATACGCGTAACGATTAGTGACAGAAATGCAAGCGCACGTGTAGTGCCGACCCACGTAGAGCATATTTGTCGTCCGGGACGGTTTGTAATGACGGTGGCTGCTACTTTAGGCGCTGCTGTAACCATTGAATGCAGCGTTCTCGATGTCGCTAATAATAGTTTCTCAGCTGCAATGCAGGCTGCATTAAGAATGCCGTAGCCGCGAGACATGCTTCGGGGTAACTTTCACTACGTCATTTTCGTTGACGGATACATAATTTCAAATAAAAAGCTCTCTGACATGCCATTTTTCTTGCGAATGTAAATACATCAACTTGGCACCGATGCCGCACCCTCGCTTGCTTAGCACCAGAACGCGATAGCTCGCACTAAAGTTTGTGACGTCGTAAATAAGGAGCTCTTAACAGCTTAGCAACTAACAGCTAGTTTATCAATTAGCTAACAGTTAAAATTAGGAGTTTCATGCTGAGGTTTTGGCACAGACGCGGTTTCGCACGCATTAACTTTCATAGTCGCCGAGCATTCGGCATCCCGGCAGCAGTGGACTGCACACCTAACTAAAATATAGATATTCTCAAATTTTACGTGACAAAACAATACGATTATATGAGCCATGCTGTAGTGAGCGACTATGGATTAATTTTGAACGCCTGAGTATTTTAACGTGCGTCTAAGTTTGACTACATAGACGTTATTTCGTAACACCCCCATCAAAATGTGATACCTTGGACCGGAATAGAACCCGTGCTGTCAGCTCAGCAACGCAACACGTTAGCCGCTATAAGCTGACCCGGTGGGAACACAACACTAAGAACGAAGCGAGGGCTGTGCTCGGGTCAATTCTTTGTATCGTTGGGCAACATGGTATAATAATTGCGAGGGTTTAACGTTCCAAAACCACTATATGATTATGAGGGACGCCGTAGTAGAGGGCTCCGGAAATTTTGACCACCTGGTTTTTTTTTAACGTGCAACCTAAATGTACTAAGCACATGGGCCTCAAGCATTTTCGCCTCCAGTGAAAATGCGGCCGCCGCGGCTGGGATTCGATCCCGCGACTTGGGATAAGCATTAGAGCACCATACCACCAGACCACCTTGGCGGGTGGAAACCTAGAAGCGAATAACGTTGTCAGGTAAGCGTCTTACAATAATGATTACGTCTACAACAATTGCGCGTTAACGCGGTTTAATTCGCAGTGTTAATGTTGTCGTTGACGACTAATATTCTATGACTGTCACTGATACTTTGAAACACTCGAACACGCACGCACATAGCATATCTATCGGAAACATACTTCTGAAGAACGCGAAGATTACTTGCAGAGAAACAAATTTATGTTTTGATAGATATTGGAAAATGGATATAGTAAAGGACCCAGGCTCTTAATTGTTGCATTTTCAAAAACCTAACATTTATTTCCGCGTTCTTTTTTTTTATTTCCCTTTTCGTTGACAAAACAGAACCTGCCTGGAATAGCAGATGACTAATATTTTCTGCGCTGAAAATTGCGTATTCCTCGTCACGGTGCTTCTTTCGCCCGCACGCTTACTTGCGCTGTCCTTCACATTATGCCCACCACCAGGCCAAACACAAAGCGTATTATGCAACAGACCGCGGCGACATGTTGTCGCAAATCCATATGTTTGTTAACGGTGCGTGCACCGTGTGTTCATTTTGTTCGTAATACATAAGAACTATAGCCGGTACCGTTATGCGGGGCCACGATCTCTCTTCATTCGCTCACGTCAACACAAAACACGGGGCTCCCCACAGTTGGGACAATTCTCCGCACATATAGAGCCGAGCGGCCGCTTCTATTCACGGCTGCGCTGCAGCTCGTATAATTATTTGACGACGCAGTAAAGCAACGATCAGGTTGCTGCCGCTGGTCGCACGCCGAGCCACAGATAGCGCATCTTTTACCGTACACAGAGCGCCCGGCCGTTCGCTAGAGGTCATTACGGGAGGTTTGAATTGGGCGTGTGACTCGCATCTCTTCCTGCTCGTTTTCTTTTCGTTACTTTTTTTAGTTTTTTTTTTCTTTACGGGTTTATTTTGTTCTTTCAGGATGGGAGCTCGCGGAGAAATCGCGGGGGCCTAATTCAATTACTCGCAGGCGTCTAAACCTAATTAGCGGCGTCATTAAGTCTGTGCAATGGCCGCTGCGCTCGTGGCCGACGGCCCCCTTACATAGCTGCTGTGCCTGCCAGCCACAAAAGTCAATATTTGTGTGACGTGCGCTTAATTGGGAAGACCTCGAGCGGCTACACAAGCAACACCCTGTGCGACGGCGTCGTCGCCGTCGACTCAGTAGCGGGGCCGCGTGAGGAAAGAGAATGTTCGTCGGTCGACGTCGCTGTCATTTCCGTAGTGCAGCACCGCGTGCAGCTTTTACGGCGACGGCGTTCATTTCCCCGTGACTCGAATTCTCCTAGAAGCTCGGCTGTGTACGAAAAAAAAAAAAAAGATGTCGCGACACTGTGTGAGCACACAAAGGACATCGTTTCATTTGTTGCGCGCATGCACGAGGAGAAAGAAACTTTTGAAAGAAAGGTAAAAGAGAGACTTGGTCTAGTCGCATAAGATTCACGTGTACACAGCGCAGAACACGAATCAAAGGGGAGACTGCGTAAGAGAGGCGCTGAATGACAACCAAATAATATTAAGAAAACAGAAAAAGGACATCTAAAATTGTGCGCGCTACCTCGGTGGCGCTGGCAATTTTGTATTAAGAAATAAAAGACGGTCAAAGGTAACGTGATACTCAAGTGAATATGTGTGTGCCGTCGGCGTACCGAGTGTTACGCGACCTCAATGTCAAATGACGTCATAATGATGTCACAGATCGCCAACATTTGGGGCGTCATCATGAGGTCATGACATGATGCCGCATGACGTCATAACACGACAATGTTGCTTGGTCGAAGGCAGGCCGATCCCGGAGGCAGTGCAAAACCACGTTAGACGTGGAAAAGCTTTCGCGAGGGGGAGAGAGGGGATCAATGAAATCGATTAGAATAAAAAGAAGAAAAAGATGGCTTTCGCCTTCGAGTCGACTTAGGCGAATGTATAAAGGCCCGTGTGGCTTCGCGGTTCTCGTTCAGCGCTCGTCTTCTTCACTGTACCCTTTGTCGCGTGTTCTGCGCCATTTAAGTATAAAAGAAACGTACACAAAATTTGGTCTGAGGGATCTCGCTGTGCTGCTAGTACGCACTGGGGAAGGTGTGTGCGTGTGCATGTGAGCGGTTCAGAAGAGAGGGGGGGGGGGATGCTTATCACCGTCAATAAGGTTTATATGTCGCTCATTCGTGACCCGAAGTCCATAATGGCCCCGATTCCCGCTTGCAATCGGTCTCTATATAATGATCAAAAATCCGAGAGGTCCGTTGGCAAAACAATGATGGTCCTACTGCTGCATTCGATTCCGCAAGGGCTAGCTGCATTACAATGAACATGCGTATACCCTATTTATGAGCTCTTTTCGTTTCTCCTATAATAAGTGAGGTATTTCAGGTTTCGCGTAACGCATGTTGCACTGTCCTTGTTATGCTGACCGCGGGCAGCTTTCGCTAGATTCGTACCCGATTGTCCACCGCTACGGCACGTTGTGTTGCTTTCGTGCATGTGGACAACGATGTCACCAGCGGACATTTGTCTTTTGATGATGATGATATATCATGCCTCATTGCGCAAGGGCCGGTGATGGCAAAAGAGCACCGGGACATGTCAGTTTTCTTTTGGTTCCTTTTTTCCTTTCGCCAGCTATTTCTTTATTAAGCTTCACTTGACTTCATTGGTTTCATTTGGTTACAGCTAACCAATAACGTTGCAGTATTCCAGAAAGAGGGAGAGGGGATAAAAAGACCGTGTGGTCAACCAGACTTAACCAAGTAGTCTACCCCGCACTACGAAAAGGGAAAAGGAAATGAGAAAGGAGGATTAGGAGTTCGTGCTAACCTCTAGGTGGCGTTGGTGCACACACGCATACAAATAAGCCTTAAAGGGCCCCTCACCACCCCGCGTTCAAAGACGAGGGAGTGGTTTCCTCCTCGCCTTCGCTACCCTTCCTAAAGGCAAAATCTCCTCCTCGCCACTTATTTCTTAAATGCGCGTGTACAATGCCAGCACTAAGCGTGAAGCATATCAGGATTTCGCGCATCTCCGCTTGCGCAGTCGAAAACACGCAAAATGAAGCGAACTCGGTTGATCGCGCACGATAGTCTTGCGAGACAAGGAAGAATAAGTGGGCCACTGCATGTCAAAGCAGGGTGGGAGGCAATTCACTTCTGATATTTCGCGTATGTGAAACAATCGAGAGTTTCTACCATAATGACGTCACGTGAATCACTGCTCTTGCGTCACGAAGTGCGCCAGAAAAAGACGACAAACGCTAGGAGAGAATAACGCGCTCGTTTTTTTTTTTCGTTTTTTTTTGTACTTTCAGAGGCTGGTGAGGGGCTTTTTAAGGATCCTATGCCATACCAAGCGTTTGTTTAGGTTGGTGCGTCGCAGTTGGCACTTTCCGCCATTCGAACGAAATATTCAGCAATTGATGAAATATTCCAGCAATCACACAGTTTGCCCGGAACTCTCGATTAATTTCGACCGCCACGGGTTACGTTCAACGGAAACCAAGTATAAAATTTTCATCTACACTAGAAATTAGCCTTTACAATAGCAGTTGAACGTCACCCTTACCTCGAGAAAAGAAAGAGAGTAAGATAACAACATTTAATGATATTCCCGGAGATGTTAGCCTGGCTTAGTAAGCGATAAAGTGAGTAAAAAGGAAAGAAGGCTGGTGACGCCGCCTTGAAAATCCCGCACCATCTCGTCGTGAAGTCACGCATTTTGACACTAAAAAAATGGAATATGCTATTCAACTATATTTCAAGAGACGAATCGCATGAGTACAGACAAAACAAAAGAGAAAACTCAACTGAAATAAAACACGGTGCCTACAGCAATTTTTCAGGAGGGAATGCACTGCAGGGATTGCGTAATGGCACCATGCAGCGCCCGACAATTACGTTTCATCTGTTGCTAAGCCGGATGTTTCTACACTCGACAGGTGGAAAAATTCCCGTATTCTCTAAAATACTGCATCTGTAGCAGAGCGTTTACTTAGTTGAGTTGGTTTACGTTTTAAAGACGTAGCAGTCATAGCGTCATAAAAACTAGGATCGACGCGACGCAGGCGCTAACCCGGTGCCCCGTTATAACTGCCTCCTCTTTACTTGCCTATCCTTACTCGTCGTCTTTCTTAAGCTGTGTTTTTACGTCCTTCGCGCGTTCTCTCCTAGATTAAAGCGCGCAACGCGCGGTCCCACGTGGCAATGCTATTAAAACGTTCTTCCCAAGAACCATCGTCGGGGTAGGAACGCATTAACGATCACTTTGTGGAGTCCCGCTCTCGCCATATACGCTTCTCGCGCACGCCAATTTCGGGCAGCTGCGCTCGTACATACAGGCTGCCTCCTTCTTCGGGGTAAACAGAGCTGCCACTTGTGGCAGCTATACAAGTTGAAGCCCGCAGCAGGGGGCGGCAAAGATCGAATTCCAAGACCCGCGAATATTCGGCCCCACGCTGTCGACGCGCGCCGCTCGGCTTGATTGCCGTCGGAGAAATCATTGGCGCGCGGTATAGCTCGATAAATATTTAATGGGCGTCCCGAGGGAACGCACGCGCGACCACGATTCGATCGTCGTCGAGCGGCGGTGGGGGCCGGAGCTGTCTACACTGTGGCACCGTCAGGGGCCGCCGCGACACTCCGAGAAGCCGACGATTGCGTCGTTCGAATAGAACGAGTCGGCGTCACGTTGTAGGGCGCAGCTGGTGATGGTCCGCTTGCGTGAGGCGAGGCGTTAAGACTCTGTACATACCAGCATTCTCCTTTATATTGTGTGGCTGCGTGCTCATGCGTGTGTGTCTTTTCGTTTTATCTTTAGCTAAAGAGGTAATGTTGAAAGCGGCGAAAGGGAGCAAGTCTCGAGGGAAGGAAGCTATGGGCGAATAGTTCACTGGACGACGAATCAGTTAAGGGCTAACGTTGAAAGCAACGAGAGACAAAAAATATCGAGAATAGAAAGCGATGGGCCAATAGTCCATTGCTCAACGGTTCCGTTAAGGACTAACGATAACAGAGCATTACACGAAGGAGGCAAGGAGAAGAGAAAGAAAGGGAAGAAGCAGGAAGAAAGAGAAACGAAGGGTAAGAGACGGAAGGTTAACCAAGCTTTGACTTGGTTGGCTACCCTACAGGTGCGGTGCAGAGAAAGAGCTAATAATAGGCAATATAGAGAAGAAAGGTGAAGAGTAAGAAAAACAAGAAATGAACTGTTAGTGTGAACATACACAACACGAGCTCGCGCTGATAGATCAGCCAGGGTTTGCAGCGGCTGACCATGCTGCGCTGTGGAAATGTGTAATGGGGATAACGCATGATATAGGGAGAAAGGGGATGTAATAAAACACATCAGAAGCACACACACAAGCGCGTTCTAACGCGACCTAACTGCCACCGTCTGTCGCACAGCCAACAATTTGTTCAATATGGCTTAGAACTCTAAGTCCAGGTGAGGCACCCAGGTCTGTCGAGGGGCGATCGTCTAGTTTATTGAGCACAGTCGGCTCGAAAAAAACACTGGGCAAGTGATAACAAATGCGTGTATTTTAGCATTTAGGCAGACAAAAAAAATGTTTATTCTCGGTCTAAGAGTAGGTAGAAGCAACAGCTTTTCTTTTTTCTGGTCTCGCTCGTAAACATAACTTAACCGAACGTGCCTGTTGTTGTTAAGTGTCGTCCACTCGCTGTCGACTTCCGGTGATACGACAAGTATAAGGACGTTAGTGAGATCCATTCACCATAAGATATTTATGATTGCTGAGAAGTCTCCCTTTGGCCTAAAGAATACCATCTAGCCATCTCTTTCTTGCATGGGCGACCTCATTTTCGCTTACCTTTCGTGGCCTATGAACGGGAGCAAAACCACTGCCGTAGCGATTACTTTCTTTTTTCTTTTTTTGATGAAAAAGGATGTCCCACGATAAACATGCTTTATGGTAACGTCCGTATGAATGAATGAATGAATGAATGAGTCTTAAATGTCCTAATTGTATCTGTGTTATCTCGTCAAACGGCACCGTCATCGTCAGAGGGCCGCTGCAGCGACAGTCCGATAATGATGGTGGCGTTTGATGAGGCAACGATGGTTACCATGGTGGTCATGATGGTGCACGGCTACTTGTTACATAAAGGCTGAAGCAACTAGGTCGCACTAGTATCCATTCTGTATGTTTCCATGTTTGTTTTACATCCTTGCTTCTTTTTGTAGTCTCTCTTGCCCAACATTAATAAGCACATGAAATACGAACATGTGATTTCACAAAATTTCACGTTGGATATCACACAATCTAATTTCAACGTAGCTCGAATGAGAGTTTGATTAGAAAAACAATGGGAGCGACTTATATTACTGTGCACTCTACTGTGGTAGAGCTGTTTGCATCTGTTTCTGACATGTACACATGACATCATACACCTAAACCTTGCCGAACAACGCGAAGCGTCAACAACCCTCATGTACTGCCAAGACACTCCCTGTATCCAGCCAGCGCCTGTTAAGCTAGCGCATCAAGGGCAACAAACAAAAACAAACCATCAGCAGCAGCAGCCAAGGACCACTCGTCATAAGCATGCGCAGCTTGCGCAAATCCCTTTTACCAGCGTGTGAAACAGCGGCCTCGAGAGCACTGGCTGCTCGACTCAACAGCCGGTGATGCAAACGTGCACCCGAGCACGCTCGCCGACGCGTGGAAACCGCTGAAAGCGATCACCGTGTCTCGAGTGGTCCGCGAGAGCTCGACAAGCAAAACATGGCCGCTTGGCCGAGCACGCTCACTCGCTCGTCATCACCGCCGAGCCACTTTCACGCGGCGATAAGCGAGGGAAAACAGGATACCTGGTGCGACTTCGTTAAAGGGGTACTGACACGAAGTTTCGATGGTGAGTTTGCCATACAAATCACCTGCATACAGAGACGGCTGTGTGCACGTGTGAAGCTGATATCATACTTTCACATTAAAGTCCATTTTCGCATGGCGCACCTGCTGACATCAACACTAGCGTGACGTCCGGTTACAGTGTCAATTCTGGCGACTTCACGTACCAGTGTGGCTAGTTGTGATCAGGTCAGGCACAAACACATTCCAAATGGCCGCTTGTACGTCACCAAAAACATTCAAAATGGCCGCTTGTACGTCACCAAAAACATTCCAAATGGCCGCTTGTACGTCACCAAAAACATTCCAAATAGGCCTCTTGTACGTCACTAACGGAGCCAGGAACGGGGCGGCCGTGGTAACGTCACGATATCTTACGAGAGCATGTGATGAGGAGCTCATACCTCGTTGTGACGTCATGTTAAACTAGGAACTGAAACTAGCTTTTAAAACATACTGTTCTCACTTTTTCAGGGTGGCCGCACACTTGCCTGTGCATTTTCTAGGCTCTTGAGCGACTGACCTATAATTTGACGCAAGAAACCGGCAAGTGAAAATTTTCGTGTCAGTACCCCTTTAACCGGGCCACCGTACTACAGCCCAACCTACATAGGACCAATACATCGTATTAGCTCTTAAAACGTGGCTGATCCCTTCGTCATAGGAATCGGTATAACATGAAAGTGAAACGTGTCTTCACAGAAGTAGTTGACTGCTTATTGAGCATTGATCTATGAGAGCCTGGTCCAATATCTATTGGCGTTTGGTAGCTATAGCACCGTTTGACGTGGATGCGCCCACGTTGACGCCTAGTGGCAGATCATCGCGACGACAAAGACCCATGATCATGATCACGCCTTGTGAATGGTGGGTTTTTGAATGTGGCGAGGAAAAGATACTCCTTCGGCAGCCGTTGCAGAGAGCACGACTCAGCGTCTGTCGGGCAAGGAAGCAGGGGAGTTAAAGAATATTAAAGAGTAGAGAGAGAGGGAGAGCGTAAGACCTGAACCAACAGTAGATTGCATGTTACGTCATGGGCGCATCTGCTCAACGTGGTGGTCCTCCGGTATGGTGGATAGGATGGCATCGGTGTATCACATTCACTTTCGTCAGCAACCAGCTTCACTCTCATAGAACGCTGCTGGAGTACGTCTGTGACTTAAGCGGTAGAATCGCTTTGCAAAATGCCAGCAGACGCAGGTTCTTGATCTTGCTCGTTCGCCAACATGGCGGCTAAGGTGTCGTCAGTGCAAGTTCTATATACGCTCCTCGATGAGACATCTACGTTTGCAGCGGCGCGATATTGTAGCGCCATCCAGCGTGTACCCGGCGAGGAAAAGGTTTTGCCTACCGAGATATTGTGATTACACATATGAGGTACACAGAAAATTCGGACAATACAATATTTTTCGTTATGAGGCATACCTGAATGCACGTATCTTGTAGACACGGTTCAGAAGAAAAGTATCACAAACGATTGCGATCACTCGACTGCTACTTATGATATTCCCATCGTCGCACCGTAGGGTCCACTTCGTTTAGATAAATCAGACATCTGTGCTCTAACGCGAGTGTCGGGGTTACGTCGGATCATACGCGACCTTTTGTAGTGACGTGTAATCACCGGCGCCGGTGTAGTCGACGTGTCTGGTAAGCCCACAACATGTCCACAACTAATCGATTTACACAAAGACGTCGATCTACCTCGTAACGTTTGGTTCAAAAGCAACAGAAACGCGGCATACGCAGCTACACGCAGACTGCTTCGCCTGAAATCGATTCCCACAATGCGTGCGGTTGGTCGGAATATTTTTTAAAGCGTATCTTAGTCGTAATATGTTTATACCACGCTTTAAAACGGGTGAGCGTTTTATGGATGTATGGCTAATAAAATTTGCATTCAATACCAGAACGAATGAATAAACTTTATTACAAGTCCGGCAGTTTCCAACGGGCAAGGCGGGAGGAAGAGGGGATTAACCCCTGTCCCGTCCAACCCTCCGTCGATGATGAGAGAACCAAAGTCTTTTAATAGTTCGCTTAAACAAACTACTGTATGGACCTGATACTACTCGTTTACAAGAGCAGGGCATAAACATGTCCTAAATGAATAGAAGGAGCCACGGCGCAAGCACGGACAAATTTGAATTTTATGGGATTCAGAGAAAATGTAAGTAGGGGAGAGGCGGAGGAGGCTTCCCGTAGCACCCAAGGTTATGACCTTTTCAAGAAGTATGCAAAAACCATGCAACAGTAGTATAAACACTTGTGCTTATTGCGGTGCATGCACTCGGATACAAACGTTTCTTATGTTCTATAGAGATTGTATAGGCGTTCTCATTCGAAATCAACTATCTGTAGACTATCTGTGTCATAACGTAACCTATTTTGTTGCCATTTTGTACAGAGAGAGAGAAAGAGATAAAAAAAAAACCTGGAGGACGCTTGAGCTTCGTCTTGAAGAGTAGAACGCGATTGCGTAATGGGGCCCCATGCGCATCACATTGAACCGTGCCGAAAGGAAAAGAACGCGTGTGCGTGTAACAGTGGCCGTTTCAAACTATCCTATAATATTGCAAGTACAATTGCGAAGTGCCCGCTATGCCACAATTATTCGTTTCGCAAATTGGCGAAGAACCCACTACGCGTCCGTAAGGTGCCACACGCACCCTCGCAGTTGCACACTTTGTAACAGGTGGACAGCCTTAAACCGCCCACTCATTGCACAGTTCACATGTTTTGACTCCTCGTGCGACTCTGCAATTCTGCCACGTAATATCTCGTGCGTTAAGGAGACTTCTCCTAATACATCACATTCTTATAGCATTTTTTTTTCTGTTTTTTCTTTCTTTGAATTTTTTTTAACGAAGCAGTTCTAATCACTGGCGTCACTCCGTAGTAGAAGACCTGCATGCCAGGCGGAAGGCCTGCGTTTGGTTCTCACTCGGGCCGAAAATTTTTTATCATTTATTTGTTAGCATCTATCTCAAGTTTTCGCTCACGGACAACGCCAATGTATCGCTCACCGCCAACGACGCCGACACCGACACCGGAATTTCTGCGAAACGAGCCCGTTAACGCTATCGCGTTAAAATAAAAGCGAAAAAAAATGCATACATGGATACACAACACACAACAACCCAGCGAGCATCCCAGCAAACAAACCGGGAGCACATCTGGATTACATCCCTGCCTTAGCGTTCTTTTCTCCTCCTCCTCAAAAATTAGGCTGTATAGATCATCGTGCCACTCTGGAATGCTAGCACTGCCGGACTGTTTGGCCCCAAAAATAAAGTCGTCTCGCTTGCTGCCGCTTATGTTTGGTGCGACAAAAAAGGGGAAGTATGTATTTTTTGGTGCACTGCATCTGAGCAAAGGCATGAGTGGAGGGACCCTAGTCAGGCAGAGGTAATCTCCCTTTATTTAGTCCCTTCAACCCAGGCAAATTTTCCTTTTGTCTAAATAAACTGAATGAATGAATGAATGAATGAATGAATGAATGAATGAATGAATGAATGAAACCAGACATTTACTGAAACTCAGGTGCAGTGCATGTTAGTGGCTATGACACCTAACTGCAGAGGAAGTTTCTTGATAGATAGATAGATAGATAGATAGATAGATAGATAGATAGATAGATAGATAGATAGATAGATAGATAGATAGATAGATAGATAGATAGATAGATAGATAGATAGATAGATAGATAGATAGATAGATAGATAGATAGATAGATAGATAGATAGAAGATAGATAGATAGATAGATAGATAGATAGATAGATAGATAGATAGAGATAGATAGATAGATAGATAGATAGATAGATAGATAGATCAGACTAGATAGAGACAGACAGACAGACAGACAGACAGACAGACAGACAGACAGACAGACAGACAGACAGACAGAAGACAGACAGACAGACAGACAGACAGACAGACAGACAGACAGACAGACAGACAGACAGACAGACAGACAGACAGACAGACAGACAGGACAGACAGACAGACAGACTAGATAGATAGATAGATAGATAGATAGATAGATAGATAGATAGATAGATAGATAGATAGATAGATAGATAGATAGATAGATAGATAGATAGATAGATAGATAGATAGATAGATAGATAGATAGATAGATAGATAGATAGAAACGGAACAACCAAAGTATACGTCAAGGTCCCACAGGACGTCGGTAGTAATGCCGCTTTGTTGCTGGCCGCTATATTCTGCTACTAGTTCATTGATTAAATCCTGTAAACTCTAAATCTGTATGTGAAAGTTAAAAATATGTCGAAAGCGTGCACCATGCTCGTATATGTGCTGCGTTAAAACGAGAACTTTTGAACTCTGCACATGCAGGACTGTATATACGTATATATATTTTTTCCTAATGTTTTTTAGCCTAACAACCAAGTGGAAAGGTGTAGCTGTCACCAAGAAATAGCGATAACAACTCCATTTATTTTTTATTTCAATAAAAAGCAGTAACTGCGAATTTATCTTAATTTATTGAACTGCCAAGTCATTCTTTTTTTTTGTTTCTTTCCTGTCGTTCATTCACCTCAATTTAGCCTTCGTACCACTATACCTTGCTTCAGGAAATTGAGATACATAAAAGCTTGAGCTCTTCCAACGAGCACCTCCAGACGGTGCCTGATATGTAGACACGTCCTGTAAAAAGACGGCTTTAAAGGCTCTGCTCGGAACGTAATCAGGGATACATACCCTCCGGGAAAGAGAGTCGTCAGCTTCAATAAGTGTAACTCGGATGTGGCCGAGAGCTAATGCAGGGCGAACACATCTTCGAGTAGCTTCGAGGAGTGCGGCAGCACTAAAATTACAAACAGTAAAGTACCAACGCCCAATTACGCTCTCTACGAGGCGTAGTTGCGAATGCTCGCAAAAAACAATACAAAACGCGACCAATCTGCATGGCAAATGGCTGAAATTCGTCGAATCCAGCTTCAAAAAAAAGCTACCGTTGGAATTGGGCGTGAAAAAAAGAAAGTTAATGCCCAACTTTCTCCCCGATTTCGGGACGTCAGCTGTAATTACCGAAGTCTCGAGGAAGTTTGAATAAAAATATCATCAAAAGGTTCCTAGAACAGCTGAGGTCGAAAGTCCAGCGCTGGTAAGAAACATGAAGACAAGTTAAGATATTCATGCCGGAAGCAAAGAACGAGGGGAGAAACAAAGAACGGATTACATCAGTAAGCTGAGATGAGCATATGCTCTAGAAAACGTACCGCGAAAAAAAAAAAAATGCTTGTTAGGGCGGACACCACGACTCATAAAAAATTAGCAACCATACAAGGGCCGGTGTATAATCTATTTAATATTGACTTTCTGCGAAAGAAAAGATTCGCTACAACACGAAATTCGTTTAATAATGCCCATAATGTACATCAGCCGACAACAGAAGGAATGGAATATTGTAATGTCAGGGAACTCGAATTATCCGCAAGTGCACGTAATCTCGCTACAGGTTATTGAAAATGTCTTCCGGTCCAGAACGGCTAGCTTAATGCTTGAAACAGTTACAAGCCCAGCTTATGCATTACGAACGGTCATATCGGTGCAAGGAAGTGATATTACCGAGCAGTCGTGATTCGCTAGAGATTTTTGTAACTTTTGAGCTCGTGTAGTTTTAAAGTGTAAGAGCACGCAGCTTTCTTTGCAGACGATGGACACACGAAACACAGTAGACAACCTTTCTTTCAAGAAAGCTTCAAGAATCCCATAGTATTTGTTATAATTAGTGAATCAGTTTTCTGTCAATGACGTTTGTTAGTGTACTAAACGGGGTGTAGCCTAATTTTGTTCAATGAGGTGTGTTTTTTTTTTTCTGAAGGTCAAGCCGTGAATCCCAAGGTGAAATGATGCGCAGCGCTGCACTGTCTGAAATTATCACTTCGTTATAAGAGACGCCCTGAGCCAGAACATTCTAGCCAGGAGGGAATTCGGCGGAATGGCACTTGTTTTTACCAAAGGCTCCCTTACAAACGCAACTTGCTCTTTGTTGAATCATAACACTGTGACGCAGAATGAAATTGCCGAAAGCGTGCGAAGGGTGGTTCCGGATGCTTTGTCAATGAAACCTGTGCGAACATGCGAAAACGTTATGTGTTGCTTGCTGCATTGGGTGTGACAGACATTCGCGAACGGCCCGATGTTTCGAGCTCGTCAGCTTAGAACTGTAGTTACAAGTGTCTATGCGACTCGCAGACCGACGTTATTCTTGATTGTCATCATCGAAACGGGGAGCACACTGGTCTTTCAAACCAAGAACGTTTAAAAATTCTGTGTGGACACCGTATCAAGAGAGAACACCCGAATAAAAATGGGCGTGCCATTTCTGACGAAGAGCACCACGCGGCGCATCAACATTTCACGAGCTTTTCCGTCGGAATTGTTCAAGAAATCTTATTCCGTCAATAGACCAGGTGGAACCTATGTCAATAATAAAGCGAAGCCAGTTCAAACGAAAGACGAAAAACACCTGGGTTAGAACGCGACAAAAGCAAACAAACAACGCGAACAGATTATCGATGTTACAGGGGGTCTCCATCTGAAGTAGGCTTATAGTGCACGCACTCACCACTTTTCCTCGTAGGTACAACATACTGAGACTTCGCCGCGCGAATTCTTCAGCCCTCACCGTCGTGGGGTGTCGTTTGTTCTTGCCACTGCTGATGGCAGCAGCAATGGTTGCGCTGCCACAACAATGGAATGAAGGCGACTCCATTCGCTGTTACGCGCCATAACTCCGCCGGCAGCGACAGCAGTGGTTCCTCGAAATCCGGAACGAATGCCGCTCAAACGTGCCGCCTCCTTGCGAAGAAGATACGCGCCCGTATAGCCTCGTGGAATGCGACGCCTTCGCTGGCGGGGAGCTATTACGACCACTGACGTCTGTCTGTAATCGCTTCGTAAAGGCATCTGCCGCAAGTGCTTCTCTTCCCTCGTCGTTTTACTTCCCTTCGGGCCGCTTCGTTCGTACGTTTTGTGAAGGCAGTTCTGGCTGGCCTTGAGATTGAGCTTCATGCGGCCTCTGAGGCAGTAACAATTCTGCAGTCGTGAAAAAAGAGGCAACGCCAACGCCGCGGAAGAAGCGAGTGAAAAGCGAGAGCGAGAGAAGATACGGAGAGGACATCTATACCATACGGCCAAGACGGCAGCAACAGCACTTCAAGGCATTACGAGAAGATACGGCGAAGACGACGACGACGACGACGAGGAAATGAAATTTTCCACGTTTCCAGCTCACGTCAAGACGCTTTTCCTGAATCCCTTCGTGTTTCGAGCGACCCTTTTTCCATGTGTTATAGCACTCTGTCTACATCGCGCGCAAGGAGACACTTCTCTTTCGTTGTTGCCGTTTTTCTTTAATTCTTGTTGTCGAGATTTTTCGTCAGACACGACGGAATTCTGTCGGTTTTGCTAAAGGCCCATGTTTACGACCGAAAAGCTTGCGTAGTTCGGCAAGGCTTACGCTGCGCTGGATGCACACAGTTTTGTTGCGTTCGTATGCTGCCTATGTGTACAGGCGCCCGTGCAAGCGGTTCGGTCTATATCTCTTAGTGAGTAAAACGAAAACACGGAAAGCAAGCGACCCTAGCGTGGCTGAAACTGAGTGCAGGTGAAAAGGAGAGTGCTTGTCACTTCGAAACAGATTGGTCTGGGCAAGTGTGCGAGATTCGGCAAGCGGAGTTTGTTTCTTGGGAAAGCTGGTTATCAAGCACGATTTGAGTCGATCAAAATATGATGGACTGAAGGCTGATTCGAGGAAGAAGTTCTCCATTTCTACGTGGAGTGACACAGATATGCGTATCCGCAATATCGACAGCGTAGGGTAGAGCTATTTATATCATGGCAAAAGTGTTCTGTTGTTTTCAACGTCAATATTCCGTAAAGCATTTTTCTTCAGGGGTTAAAGAAACACACGCACAGGAAGGGCGTTCTTTCTCTCTCTCTCTCTACACCCTCTTTCTTGCCCTTATTTGCCCACCCCAGTGCAGGGTAGCAAACCTGGTGTCAATATCTGGTTAATCTCCTGGCCTTCCTCTTCACCCAGGGTTGCCAATGGTGGCTACTTTTCGCCAAATTGGCGAATTTGAGAAGCCCGTGGCGACCTAAAATTATGAATGGCGACATGGCGAATTTTTGGCGATTTTCGGCTTAGGTCTCCACCGAGTTTTCAATCCTAAGCTCAGTGTCTTCCCAACGAATGAGCGGCAACTTTCTCAGTATTTTTCTTGGTTTTAGACCCACGAGTTGAATGTGCACATTACGCGTCATTCGGTATGTCGGTCCTGTAACTCGTGTGTACGTCCTCAATTCATCTAGAGAGATAATAAAACGTTTATTTGATATTCTGTGAAAATAAGATCAGTGAGTGGGATCCTTAGTTCGGGATGCCATCTAGATGCAGGAGGTACTGGAACGTCCCCCAGCGACATTCTAGAAAAATGTAAGTCAGCGGACTGCCTTGCAAACCGCGAGGGGGCAGTGATTGACTATATGTTTATGGCTTTAGGTGCTTTAAGCTTATCTGAAGTTTTGCATCTGAAGGGGCAAGAGGACGGATTGGCCGCGTGTTCCGACCATTTGTTCTGCCAAAGCTCCAACTGCTCTGAATAGCTTGGCGACTTATTCACTGTTGCAGTACCTCCAGTTCAGCTCGCAAAGACTGTTTTGGAATAGCGAAGAGAGGCGGATACGCGGCTATATCTGCAATAAAAATTATTTATTGAGGCATTTTTCACTGTTCTCGGTGAGCGTGTGAAATAAAAACAATTGCTATATAACATTTTACATTGTTATACAGCAATAACGCATCGTATTGACGCGTGTAGATATAAGTAACTATAAGAAAGGGTCGGTGATGTCCGGTATCACATTAGTTCACACTGAAAAGGTGTAAGACTCACTAATGATCGGTTCCTGTAAGAATTCTGTCGTGTTACCTTCAATAAACATTTTAATCATTTTAATTCATGTAAGGGTACGTAAAGCTATCTACAAATAATGCTTTCACGGTTTTCGCCCAAGGTTTGCACCACACTTTTAGCTTTGAAACGAGAGGACAGGGATGGAAGGATATCATGAGCGTTTCGTTCATTCACCCTTGCGCCACCCGCACATCTTGCGGCTAGTCGGGGAAGCAGCACCATGCACTCCCATGGGGAAGCGGGCGATACGACTGGCATCGAGAAACGTCAATATAATTGAAGGGTCTTGGATGGTACTGTATTCTACGGGGCTATACGTGAGTGGAAATTTTTATTACTGGGTATTGCGCACATATCTAGAATGGCTACGTTTTTGGCGAAGTTTGTAAAAAAAATGGCGACTTTTGGCGACTTTTTGCTCGTCGTATGGCGACATTTACTCGAAAGTCAGTGGCAACCCTGGCTTCACCTCTCTCTCCTTCAGTGGACTTTATTGTAATCACTCCGAAAAACTGCTCACCTGTGTTATAGCCCTGAGTAAGGTTAACGTAAAACATTCTAACGAGTAAGAAAGCACTTGTACAACCTTTCTACGTAAATGACTCTCTTTCAATTAGTAAGAACAAGCGCATTCAGAGATGGAGGAACCTGAACTGACCTGAACTTATAACAGGTGACACCTCAAATCTGGCTGTATTAAGGCTATTACGTTACTCAAGTATTCAACATTTATTCGTGTTACCTTTTAATGAAATACACATTCAGAATACGTAAGTAAAACTGATAAGCAGTGAAAACATGGGGCCAGATTCACCAATCTTCTCGTTAGTAAGTGCTCTTTGTCATTGACTGATCGCGTTCGCGAATGATATGTCCATCACCATGGTTGGCTAAAATTTTCTCTCACGAACAATTCTACTCTGCAATATTTTGTGAATACGGGCGATGGTCTTGTATAGAGTTCAAGTACGCTTCTGATGGATGGTGGAGGGAAAAGAGATGTATCGTTTGTCACGAAATTCGCATGGTGTGCTACGTTACTGTTTCAGGTGGGCCTGTCCAACTTTAAGAAATAATAAAAGTTTCTGGAATAGATTATACATAAGTGCAAGACATCAGTTAGAAATCAAACACCTACATTGTTTCCTCGCCAAATATGACCGTCGTCATTCTCCGAACTGGCGTTAGTCCGGGAATTTTCATGTAGTGGATAGTGATTAGCGCTACCGTGGGTTTCGGTTATATATATGTATTCTCATAAATGTAAACGAAAGCAAAAAGTCATAATATAAAAGTGACGATACCTCGTACGTAACTAGCTCAAATGGCAGCCTTTGCGCATATTTTCCTGCACATCATAGCTCCAAATCTTTACTTGCTAGGTGCATCATAAGTAGAATACTAATTTCTTCGCACTTCAACAGTGTGCTTGCTGAAACAGAGCTTTCTTCTTCTTCGCAATTGGAGGGGAGGGGGGTGAGGGGGTGAGGGCATTGGTGGTTACGTTAGTCACCAGGATGCTTAGTCACCGGATGTAGAGTGTAGAGATCTATGAAGATGGCAATGTGGGCTAGTTCGTATTGCATTCTTCTTGATGGTAGCGCAGGCTAAGGAAAGGAACAAGAGAAGCGCCACACTGGACACAACAGCGTGAGAGCTCTCGCGTACTTATCGTTCTGCGGTGTGCAGATGAACTCGTACCGAGATTTCGAATTATCACTCACAAAAGGCCTTTATCACTCCTTCGAGATAATTTCCGTTTTCCCCCGCGCTCGCTTATCGTACTCACTCCTCCACTTTCAAAGACCATATACAAAAAAAACAAAAAAAGACAAATGAAGGAAGGTAAGAGAACGAGTCGGCTGTCACAAACATGACCCGTTCCTCGGAGCCAATCGGCCGTTTATATCGTCGAGTGTGCGACGCGAACACGAGGAGTCATTGGTCCCGATGGGATTCAGGGAGGGCGATTAAAGAGAACCACGCAACCGCGGTTGAGGCCTGGGCCCTTCCTCGCGCGCGCGGCAAGCCGGGGGCGCACATGGCGATGGCAGTGGACGTGTTCTTCAATTAGAAATCCGGACGCCTCGTGGATTTGAGCCCCGTTCGGTGACGCCACCGATGTGCGAGGTAGAGAGATGAAAACAGCAGCTCAACTTCGAGTGTTTGTTTATTTGCTTGTCTGCCTGCTTGCAGGAGCTCTCTTGCCCTGTGTACAGGCGCACTGCAGCTTCCATTGAACGACCATCGGGAATGTGGTACGGGCTCGTTTGCTCCGGACGCGATTCTCATCTCCCGGGTTTTTTTTTTTTTTTTTTTGGCGCTGGGAACACGGACGGGGCTTCCTTCTGTACTACTACACCGCAGCAGCGCCTGTTCCGTTTTCGTCCGGCTTTGGGAAGTAGGCTCGGGCTCGACAGGCGGGTTCTGTTCGCGGGCGAATTCTATTAAACGCGCGGTGACAGTGGAGCACGCTCTAGCGGCTTCGAGCTTTTTGTTTTTCACTTTTGATATCCCGAATTCAGGCGTAGAATCCTATTGGCTCGGAACGAATACTCCTGTGCTCACTCGTTCGCGGTGGTAAGTGGTTGAATAAAAAAAAGAAAGGTGAAATGACACAAACCTTCTTTCACTGCTTCATCACCACCACTGACTCCCACCCTTTTACGATTCGACCCTAGCCTGCTTGGAAAGTAGTACGGGCGGTTTACTTGCAAAACAGTGATGGTGCCCGAAGTAAGTGTTTAAAAAAAATTATTTGGCCCTCCACTACGGCGTCCCTCACAATCACATCATGGCTTTTGGGACGTAAACGCCAACAATTATTATTAAGACAATTTTATTTTCATTACAGGACAAAGGCCGCCCGTATCAGCCTCCGATTAGACCTGTCTTTCTCCAGTGGACACACCCCTCTTTGCCTGTAAGTTTTCTTAATTTCGCTGCACCACGCAATTTTCTATCGCCGTCACTGCGCTCCCATTTCTTGACATCATTTCTGTAACTAGATAATTGTAACAACAATTATCTTCGTTATACGCACTATATTACCTTTCCAACACCACCTAAGGCGCTTAACTTCGACAGTAATTTCTTTTCTAAGAACAGCAATAGTCCAGGAGCCAGCACATCTGCTTCATGTAGTCCCGTGTGCATGCCTCTTAAAGCACATGTGATACATATCAAGAAATAGTCAAACTTGCACACATCAGCAATAGGAATACAACAAATAATAAGGTCAAATAGTGCGTAGGGCAAATTAAATGTAGCCTTAATTAAGATGCGAATAATTACGGATAAAATGAAATTAGAAAGGGCGAAAAACACTGAGTAGAGCTTTAAGTAGGTTTGTTTCGGTAAACAAACATACAAATGAATGAATGAATGAATGAATGAATGAATGAATGAAAACAACTTTTATTAGGTCCAGCAGGGCGCGACGAAGTCGCGCACCCGGCTTAGTCCCACGTTGGGGCAAACAAACCATCCATTACTAAACATATTCGGATTGTAAAACAATCTTATTTCTAAAATAAGGTACCACCCGTTTCATGGCCGATACCCCGTGGTGGGTTGCGCCAAGTAGCTGAGGATCAACCAACCAACCAACAAAAGCAACTTTTTGTCGCTGGAAGCCAAGCTCGCAATCTCCGCATTAAGCGTGCTGTTTGAAATCATCGATTTGTTAGCGACCCGCTCAAGAAAGCGCAAACCTGACCAGTCATACGAGAGAAAGCAAACGAGCCGCATTTGAAGCCGTGACACGGTAACACCCCGGGACTCCGTCAGATCCCGTTGCGCTGTCGAATTCGCCATTTCCTTCGTTCTCATTGGTTCACGGTGCTACTGTGGCCTTTCTGATTGGACCAAAGCGCCTACAAGACGGAATCCAGAACAGCACTTCAACATTCATATTATTCGTGGATGACTGTGATCACACCTATGACCGTTAAAAAATTCCGTGGTCGCATCTTCACGTCGGTGCTACAGGCAGAGCACTGACGCGCTGCCAGGAAGCCATTCATCCGGGCAGAATATGCGGGAATGTTGCAGAACCGCGTCGTCGCTTGCCACTTTCTGCGGTTCTTCGCCTCGCCGCTGGCGCTTTGACTGTCCAAGCGGCAAAGCCGCTGATTACGAGTGCCCGCTGCTCGTCGTCCCGTCGGTTTTTATTTAATTGTCACGCTCGTCCGCGGCCCACCGTGGACTCAGCGATGCGTCCTGAACGCATAAGCAAATAAGCAAGCGGCGAGAGTCAATTTCTTTCTCTTGGAGCGGTCTCCGCGGAGCGTTCTCGAAGACAAAAAGTATAATAATAATAACTGGGGTTTAACGTACCAAAACCACGATATGATTAGGAGAGACGCCGCAGTGGAGGGCTCCGGAAATTTCGATCACCTGGGGTTCTTTAACGTGCTCCTAAATTTAAGTACACGGGCGTCAAACACTTTCGCCTCCATCGAAAATACAGCCGCCGTGGCCGGGATTCGATCCCGCGACCTTCGGGTCAGCAGTCGAGGACCATAACCACTAGACCACTGTGGCGGGGCGAAGACAGAAATTAAGGGAAATTGCTCCTCATTTTACTGGAACATTGGCAAGCGTTCACTAGAATCTATCGGGCTTTCTGGTAGCGTAGACGACGCACAAAACGTGTAATAATAGTTCGAGAAGATTATAGTGTCTGCACGTCACTCCTGGTTTCCTTAATTAAATTGAAGTTTTCTTACATGACCGATGTTAAGGTGGGGTGAAACTTCGTTTGGTCAAAAAATTCGATTTTGAGATTTTGCACTCATCTGACAGAGAAATTGTTTGTTTCAGAAAATTTATCGCACTTGGGTACTCACGGTTTAAAAACTAATTTTCGGTCTTTTTAGTTTCGACACGTTGACAGGAAATGTGGGTGTACCCCTAAGTATAAGTATAAGACGGTGGCGCAAAAAGGAACAAGGACGAAACAGGAAGAAGAGACGTATACAAGCGCACTTCCTGTTTCGTCCTTGTCCCTTTTTGCGCCACCGTCTTATACTTAACTATGCACCAACTAGCCCCGCAACAAATTTTATTGGACCCTTAAGTATGTCTGCGTTTTTCTCAAAACAACATTTTTTGGAGGTTTGTGTACCATTTTCTCGGGAACTGTAGGACACGAGCATATAGAAACTTTCACATGCGTTAATTTTTGGCATTTACATAACTGGAACTAAAACCAGTAGCCTATATATGTGTATTTTTTAGTATTAAAAAAAACCTTCATAAGTGGCAGTTTTCATGCATCGACAAACGTAAAAAAAAAAGATAACAAATCTAGCTTTTGTTGCACCCTCACAACTTTAGTTCCACATCTGTAAAGCATCAGTACCTTCCTTCATACAAAACTGTAATGTTCGGCATCTAGTACATTTTAATAAAAGCGTACATATTTAGAAAAAACAATAAAACAAAAATAAAAAGACACTAAATACAATCTAAAACTAATTTCGCGCTCCGATGCAACATTCGCTTATCTTAAAATTCCTGGCAAATTTTATAGCCATAGCTGTTATTACCACTGCTGTCCAGGCAAATTTTGAAACTGACTTTCAAAATCTAACCCCACTTTGAAATTTCAAACTTTTTTAAATTTCAGAATTGGTCTTACCGACAGCCGGAGACTAGTTGTAGGTTTCGTGGAAAAATAACAGTCCGAGAAATACTGCTATTTACTTTATGAAAGATGGTTGGAGCATATAGCTGCATGTCACTGGTAAATAATTCCCACGTTTAAACGCGTAACTATATTCTGAACTACATCTACGCAAAGGACCTGTCAACAATGCCTCAATTCAACAGATATAAAGAAAGCGGAAGACAATAATTTATATGCATCTTCGTTAGGTACGTCACTATATGTGCATTTCGCAAAATTTTCGAGCAGTAAACTTCGAAGTTTTCTTACTTACTAGAGTTCGGAGGTTGTCTCGAGAATTTCGATTTCTAAACACGTACGTCGTTGAAACAGTATATCTAGAATTGGACTTTCTTTAGTACAACAAACTTCACTCAATTGGGTTCGGTGGTTTCCTTAAGAAACCATTTTATCGCTTCAAGTGCATTCGAATATGGGGTTCGAAGTTGTTAGTACGTTGGTTTGCGTTTCAAAGAGCGTGGTAGCGCCTTTAATGCCTGCCTCGCAAACAGCATACGTCATCACAGGCCTAAAGCTCTACAATCGTGATATAGGCGGTGTTCTTTTGCCTTTTATCGTTGTACGTTATCCTCACCTAGCCTAAACCAAACGTGAGATTCAAGCGGTTGGCCTACTGAAAGACAAGAAACAAACCTGGACCGGTTGACAGCGTCCATCAAGCCTGAATGAAAGCCGTGCACCTTATACAGGGGCCCCTGTAAAAGTATAGAGAAAGAAGAAGTGGGTGGCTTCAGCACGAGAGCCTCTTACGGTGACGTGAGCTGTTCAGGGCAAAGCTTTATTGTCCACTCTGTCCACAGTGGCCATCCATACGTCGCTAAAGCAATCAGAGCTTTAAATCAACCGAGCAAAACGGGCCCTCTTCAAGGGAGGCTCTCCTCCTTTATACGAGTGCAGAGGTAGAGGTGGAGGCATGAAGCGCAGCAGGAAAAGGGCACGCGAGAGTCCTTTGACTCCCCGCCAAGCTCACCCCACTCAGCCCTCTTCGGGCATCGACTCAGCGGCGCGGCAGCAATGCCAGCGGCGGCCAATCAATGAAAACGTCAGAGCAGAGATTCTTCGAGAACCACCAAGAGGGCCTGACCCCCCTCTCGCCTCGTTTCGGCTCTCGCCCCAGCGGCACCTTTTCGCACCGCTGCCGTCGCTGGAGGAGGCGGTCGCGTAATGAGCGTAACCTCCACCCCCCCCCCCCCCTACGTTTTTCTATACGGCCTACAACCCTGCGTCACCTTCTCTACCCCCTCCCCTCTCTCATCTGTTTGCCACTGGGGCTAGCGAGGATCCTCGCTGTCGACGCTACAAAGCGCGAGGTTCTTTCAGAAGGAGCTTGAGGCGCAGGAGTGAGGGACGAGCCGATAGAGGCTGAAAGGGAGCACGAGGTGACGACCGCTACTCAGAAGACGAGAAAAACAGCAAAAAGAGCGTCATATCTTACACCTTCGACTCTCTCTCTCTTTCCCCTCCCTCCTCTCCGTCTATACACCCTTCTTTTGCTCTATTTTCGTTCTCGCCACGCGCGTCTCGTCTCCTCTGCAGTGTGTGTACCTTCGACACCGCGCGCGAAGAAGGAAGGACCACTGCCCTGCAAACGATCGCTTCCATGAGCAGCGGCAAGCTTACTGGCCTTGCTGAAAGCGCGAGTTGTTTTTTTTTTTCTTTTCTTTTAGTCTTCCCCGCCTTTTCTCGCGGACTCTTTTTCTTCTTTCTGCCGCCAGATTCGGAAGCATCGAAGCGCGAGGACCAATCTTCGCAGCGCCAGCGGTAGCGCCGCGTCGTCGGAAGCACTGCTCCATCGTCCCTTCCTCGTCGCTGACGCTGCGGCGGCTGCCAACGTCATCTTTCTCCCCTCCCCCTTCCCTCCCCATCCTCTTCGCGTGCTTTCTTTTTTTACATACGCGCAGGAGTCGTGTTTGCTTCCAATCTAGATTTCGCCATGCACCCCCTGTGAAAAGCGCACAGCCAGGCTCCAACTCCTGGCTTCCTCGCTCAGTTTTGCCATCGTGTACCTTCCTTCGCGACCTTTCATTCAATCTTTTACCCCGCCTCTTCATCTCTATCTGCTATTTCTCTTTCCTATTCTTTCTTCCTTTTTCTTCCGTGCCTCTTTTCCCGCAGCTGACTCCAGCCCGCTCGTAGCTGCGGGCCGTCGGTTTATGCTGCGATCCCCGGTTAGAATGAAATTGAGTCTTGGCTCCGACTTGCGTTTCTTTTGTCTGCCTTGTAAATCCTGGGCGTTCGAGAATAAATAAATGCGTGAAATCAAAGACTCGCATGTTTTGTACGTTCATCTGTTCCTTTTTTTTTTCTCCTTGAGTGGGCTTTTTTTCTTTTCTTTTGTGTTCGTTTTCCGTTCATATTTTCTTTCGCACTAACGTTCACGAAAGAAGTAAAAGCTATACTGAAATCGCTTGAACGACGACCTATGACATCGAATGGGTTTGCGAGGATTTAGAGCACTTTCTCTTTCACCAGTATATTATCGCTTAATTTTTATGCCGCTTTTTTTTTTGCGTGGTTCTTAGAAACTGGGGAACCGAAGAACGACCTTTGATCGGAATCGTGCAGCCAGTATGACGCAGTTAGCTAGTGCCCGAATAATCGCGTAATTAAAAGCGCTCAAACCTCGATGTTCGATGTTTTACGTCAAAAATTGGCGTAAACGTGGAAATGTATCACTTACATTTCTTAGCCTTTGAGTACCTTCCAGTTTGCTATTTCACTTCAAACAAACGGCGCCTAACAGCCCCCGTGACACATTCGGCATTTAAAAGGGCGCGCTCTTTCGGGTGCGCGCCTCCAAAGCAGCTACACTTCGCGTCAGAAAGCCCACTCCGCTTTAATCCTAAGAGCGCCGGAGCAAAGAGAGTTAAAGCGGGGATCCCCTGCTTTCACTGTTCGGGAGCAAGACAAAACAAGTTGCCCGCTTCTCTTGATAGCCGCGCTGCCTTGTGGTGAAAGCGTGCCTACCGCGTACAGGGGTAGGAAGATTGAGAGATGGGAAGATAAAAAAAAAGGCCATGTGCAGTCAGTGCACGCAAGGCCGCACACGAAAGCGGGTGACAGAAGGAGATAGGGAAAACCGGGGCACAGAAAAGGAATGGCACTGCCATCGGTTTCGTCGCCCGCGGAGGAGAATCGGGGGGACCGAGACCGTTTCCTCGGATTAAGATGCAGGTCGTCGTACGTCGACCGTGCGTTCAGCAGCGTTCATTTGAGAGCGTGGGTGCCGCCTCGAATGCCCCGCGTACCTCGCACGCGAGAGCTAAGCCTCGCCGCGTTTTACCCGCCGTGCAGTGCAATGAAAGCTACAGTGTCGCGTTGTATACACCGAGAACAGGGTCCGCCTCGCTTGTGCAGTGGTTACGGTGCTCAGCTGCTGATCCGAAGGTCGCGGGTTCGATCCCGGCCGCGGCGGTCGCATTTCGGAGGAGGCGAAATGGTAGAGGCCCTTGTGCTGTGCGATTCCAGTGCGCGTTAAAGAACCCCAGGTGGTCGAAATTTCCGGAGTCCTCCACAACGGCGTGCCTCATAATAATATCGTGCTTTCGGGACGTTAAACCCCAACTATTATTATTATTATTATTATTATAGTACTGTGTTGTATGCACCGAGAACAGCGGTCGAATGTGAAATGAGCGAAAGCAGTGAACGTAGCGGCGTTCCACTAACGTTTTCTGCCTTTATACACCAAAAAAGAATCTAAGGGGCATAAAAGACGTTGAAAGGATTTTCTGCACGTCATTAGAACGTATTCGCAGTGCATTAGCGAGTCGACGCTTATCGACCGATTATCAATCGTGGCGCAGACACCGTGCACACAAAGCGGACGCAAAAAAGTGAAGACAGGCGGCTCGTCTGTCATTTTATCACGCTGTTTGAAAACCCAGGTCCCAACAACCACAGTTCTCACGTATGGCCGTTTCGGCTTTACCTTGTTTGAGCGTCAGAAAAATTTGTCGCTGGCATACTTTGGTATTAGCGGAATGGATGATATCGTATTGCTTAGATACAGTGGGTCCGCGACGCTAAGTGCAGCGCTTGCGCTAATATTGTGGAGTGGAAATATTTATTCCACTAGGTATATCCGTGTCGTGCATAAATTACCTATGTGGGGAAAACACTTAGGATATTGTTATCGCCTTCTCATCGCCCATTATGGCATTCTCCACTCTCCACATGCGCATGCGTGGCGTTCATCAGCTAGCGCACGCAAGCTATTCTGCTCCACCATTGCCAATGTAAAGCGGTAACTCGATGTCATCCTTCTGTCGTTTAGCTCAGATGTCTCCTAGAGACACTGGGAACCATCCCCCGGTGAAGAGTTCACCTGCTACGCAACCAATTTCACTGGAGATAACTGACTCTAGTCACTTCGGCTAACGAACACGCCAAACATGGTAGATCTCGGCAGTTGATGTTCCTATCAGGTTATGTGCACGAAGTAGACCCAAAAGCGCACTCTCTAAATTTAAGATCTGCACGCGTGCACAATACATTTCGGCACGCGTGCACAAAGTTTGCCCATTGCGTACAGATCCGTACCACCATCGGCCTTGTTTGAAAGGCGCGCTTCGTTAGCTGTAGAGGTGCAACTCATAGGAAGCGTAAGAGGATTCGGTACACAGTACCTGAACGATGTCGTGTAATATGAGCGGAAACATTCCGTTAACACTCAAAGTAGATAGCTTGCAATATAGCACGCAGCCTCTTGTAATTTCAAATCCCCTCTCCTTGCTAAAGACCAGGAAAGCGTCAGGCTCATATAGATGACCAATAATAGGCTCCGTTCATGATTTCCCGTCTTACCAATGTATATTAGTGTTTTAATATCAATTGCTAATAATTCGTAATTACATACGTTAAGAGCGTCAGTAGCGGGTGTCTATAAATTTAAGGCCCACATGCAGGCCTTAATTTCAATATTTGATCTATTCCGAGTGCATGAATAGTAATTACATTTCATCTCAAAAAGTATTCGAACGTGTGCATGTGTTCAACACCCGAAAATCGCACCTCTACGCTGGGACGATGCCGAAACTTTTGATGGCTTTTCCCAGCCATTTCCGGGTGGTGTGATGGGACATGGCGTCTTTCTCGCTACGCCGGGCGATGTGAGCGGGGGGGGGGGGGGGTTAATTAGCTTGCAAAGTGCGCCTAACCTGACTTTGACCTAGATTAATCGGTGTGCAGATCGAGCTCAGCAAAAAAAAAAAAAAATAATAACGACGGCGACAAGCGTTTTCATACGAACGATGTCTACGCCTATGCCCCACCTCATTACGTACATTCAGTGAAGCGAACGCCGAGACCCCGTGTCAGCCAATTTTTTACGGGAGCCACCGTCGAGTTCCAGAGAAGGGAGGAAAAGAGCTCGCCCATTGTATTTTACCAATCTTACCCTGACTCTTGCATTCAGTCAGCATCTTACGATGAGTGCTCCCAAATGGAACACCTGGTAGTCATTCGCCTGGTTCTTTTCATGTTCTTTTTTTAAGACAGTTTCCTTGATAGGTCCCTTCCAAGCATGAGTTATTATGATGTTCACTGCAATCCATGGTATGGATAATAACTTCAATTTCTGGGAAAATTCAATTTGTTTCTAATAGAGACCATCTATAGCTTGTTAACGTATTCATTCGCGTACTTCCAGCACTTCCCTATTACGGCTAACTCTTGCCTAATGTTGGCTACTATCGGCAAAATAGTGTCTAACGTTTGCTAACTACCGTGGAATGTTGACGATGTGCTGTTATGACATAAACGTTGTCTTCCATTAAATATGAAGCATTGAGTTCATTTCTAGTAGCTGCTCGCGCGACTAATAGCTTTCTCCACTGTGCACGAAGTCGGCGAAGTGAAGCGCAAGCGCTCTTCGTGGCTTCGGCTGTACTGCACGGCTAGTCGCAGTGCCGGGAACAAACCAGCCCTGGAGACGACGGCATTGCACTGTCGTTGCTCGTTCTCTCCCTCCTTCTCGACTAGGTCTCAACATTGGTCCCTTGACTTATGACCGGAGGAGGGCCGACGTTGCCACCAGCGCTGAAGCAAACAGACCCTCGCCCGCCTCACTCCCCCAACTCCCTGTATCCCCCCTCCCATCCCTAAACCCCTCTTTGTGTGTGGTACACCGCTCGCCATCTCTGTCGCTGATCGAAACGGCCCCGGCTCACGCTTGAGCCTGGGCGAACCTTTAAACTGTCGTGACCGGAATCCTCCGCCGCTTTCCGAGTCGCAAACCGTTTGTCCCTTTTGTTTCTGCGACTATAGCTTTCGCACAAAGCTGCTGCACTGTTCTCAGAACGGGTCGTTAAGCCCGGCCAGATATGTATCGCTTCGCGGTCGAGGAGAGTTGTGCTTTCTTAAGTGGCCCGTTAAGGAGGGAAAAAGTTTGTGAGCCGTCTTCTCTGCGCCTTCATTTTAATCGCGATACACGAAGACGTTCTCAAACCATTGTGCGCCCACCTGCGCACATTATACACGTTTAAAAAAGTCGAACGTGCTTTGATAGAGTCACAGCAGTGCGTTCTGCGAGCTAGTTTAAGCGATGCTATAGCGTCACGAATCGCCTTTGGTGAGCTTTTCCACGAACAGCTATAGCAACTAGGGCACCCTCTCCAATTTTGTTCTGTTCTGTTCTGTTCTAATCTGCTCCATTATGTCAAGTGCGGATCACTTTAGGAGCCCGGGCTGTCATGTGCTGTCGTCGTCTCATGTAGCTTGGCGTAACGTAGACAGCAAGCGAGAAATAGAAAGAGAGAGAAAGAAAGAGAAAAAAATAGGAAGAAAAATAGAAATAAATACAAACAAACAGAGAAATAAAAGACAGAAAAAAGCGCGAAAAGAGAAAAAGAAAGAAAGGGAGGAGGAAAGAAAGAGAAAACCGTAGAGAAACAAAGAAGGCTGCCCAGCTCCGCACTTCCTTCAGGCTTGGCATCTCTAGCGCGAAGCTGCCTTAATATTTTTTTTTTCTGTTGGATGCTCTCTTAAAGGAGTAGTGACACAAAATTCTGAAGGCGAGATAACTTGTAGGATAGATTTGTGTGGACACACACGCATCAGCTACGAAATATCAACGAAAATTGTGAACAAAGCGCCCGTACGGGAGCCGAAACGTCTTTGATACTTTTTTAAGTGTTTTTGGTCGGCGTCTTCCTTCTTTTTTACCTTTTGAACATGATTGTTTCCGGCAAGACGAGGTTTCGTCGAACTCTTGATTTCATCATCGAATTCAGCCTAAAACGCATTTAAAATCAATTTTACAGTACGCGTCGCGCCACTGCACGCGAAACGCGCCTTTGGTTTTCATGTAAACAACCAACCGCCCCCTGCGTCAGGAGCTTGTGTTGGCTGCCACGTTCCTTGCGAGCGCTCTCTCCTAGCAGACCTTTTCAGCGGAAAGAGGGGAGACTTGCACGGGAGTACAAAGCCTGACATCCTTGCCTCGGCAGTGCATTTTTTGGGGGGGTCACGCCAATTTGCAACATACCGGAAGGAATTATAGCTTGCACCCAGGGACCCTACACTCGAGAGAGTTGTCCGCGCGCTGCTCATGCGAACGATGTTTTGTGTGCTCACGTAGACAGTTATGTTTACACGAAAACCATTCTGAGTTCCGCCTCACTCGGCGCCCTTTGAAACCGAAAGAGCGACTGGGAGCTATAAAACCGTCTCCAAAAAAAATGAACATCGCGCACTCCAGCCCACGAGGTTTCCAGCCGTAATAAGTGGGTCGTTAGTTATTGCAACAGAAAAAAACGAGATGTAACATTTTTGTGCCAGTACTCCTTTAATAGTTTAACGTTTTGTGCGAATTCTAAGGCCTTTGGTTTTCCTTATGATTCGTATTTTGTTTTTCAGGAGGCAACACGAACATATTTAAAGAAAACGTGCTGCGTCTATCCCATCCTCTTGCGGTTTCCATCGGGTGTCGTATGGTCTACTTCGGCAACTTGAAAATAATTCGCAATCCCTATTTCTGGAACCCCACCACGTGAGTTCTTTAAAATTTGTGAAGTTTCTTGTTCATGATGTTTAACGTGAGAGAATGACACTAAGAATACCAATTACGCCGTCTAGTAGAGGTAATATAATACCCGGGGTTTTACGTCCCGAAACGACGACATGTTTATGAGGGACGCCGCAGTGGAGGGCTGCGGAAATTTTGACCATCTGGTGTTCTTTAACGTGCACTGACATCCCGCAGAAGACGGGCCCGTAGCATTTTCGCTTCCACCGAAATGCGACCACCGCGGCCGGGATCGAACCCACGTCGTTCGGGTCAGCAGTCAAGCACCGTAGCCACTATACCACAGAGGCGGACTCTAGTAGATGTCTTCATATTATTTTGACCGCCTGGAGTTTTTTTTTTTTTTAACTGTACCGAAATATAAGTACACGCTTCTGTTTTACGGGTTTCATTCCGATCCAAATGCGGCCGCCTTAGCCGGAAACCAAACTCACGGCTTCATGCCCCGCGGAAGATCACCAACAGAGAATTACCCAGCAAGAAATGAACTTTTTGTTCACACACATCTCTTAACACATTGCAGCATCATAATCGGACGCGTACTAAGAAGGTGTACTGTGTACATACATCTCGCGAAAGAGAATAAACCCTACAAGCAAGGAGAGCAGTGCTGTTTGATTAGGTTCAGCGTCCTTCAGCGTCTTCTCTTTCTTTACTCTGGCCTCCTCGGGGGCCACTGGATCTTGCGCAGGCCAAGGGTGGCCGCTCGCAGGCGGCAGGGACTACTAGGTCCCTCACCCGTCGTGTATCGATCAGGACCAGTCAGCGTCGAAGAAGCTATCGCTGCCACACGACTCCGTCTCCCACCGGGACGAGGCATCTGTCAGTCCACGTTTTTCCTTTCATTCCCTTTAGCAGCAGCAGCAACAGCAGAATCAGGCACGGTCTGCCACTCACGGCTGTTTTCTTCGACCTTGCCTGTTTATTCTTCTTCTTCTGAAGCGTCTTCGACTATAGCAGGAACGGACGTTAACTTCGTAGACGGATTTTCTTCTTCCTCCTCTCCTTGTTATTACATGTTGCTCCATACGATATATACAAGGTACGCAACACTGATTGGACCAGCCACCCTGTGTACACGCGCCGCAGGCCCATCGGCTGCTTGCATCCCGGTCTCGCTCTTTTTTCTGTAGGCGCCATTTTTTTTCCCCTCTTCTCACTCAAGGTGCTTTGGAGAAGAGTTAACCGTTTCGCCATATCTTTATTTCTTCGATGAAATCACATGAGGAGAATCTTTCACGAGCGAAGTGTATTGCAAAGTTTACTTGATTCCCCCTTAGGTGCCTAAAATTATTCTTGTTCGTCGTGAGTGATCTCCTTCACTTACCGAGGTTCTATGAGTCTTCTGTGTAAAGAAAGCGTCTTTACATTTTCTTAGGGAATACTTTCAATACTTCTAACATAAATTTCTGCGTCCGCGATGCCACAACAAACATAGGATAAAGCCAGAAGGTTTCGTTTCATAGTGGAAAGGTGAAATAACAATGTGGCATGTTTCAGATGCAAAAAGTAAGACGGAGGAGCACAAATGAGACGCAACATTTTTCATTCCATCCCATTTTCATGGTCAGCGTTTCAGTGGTATACAGAACTTTCACAACCTATGCAAACCAAATTGTGGAGCAAGTTGATCTCCGAACGTGAGCAACAGTTTCGGAGCCTGTCTGAAGGCTTGTAGGTGGCCGTCCACTTTGAAGCTCGCGCTTCTGGATAAAACTCAAATGTACTACCTATTCTACCGAGCCAGATGACCAGGTTAATGGCACCGCTTTGTACGACATCACGCGATGAATCAGCAAATGCTAAGTATCCTAATTGCGACAAATAACCGCTTTCAGGTGCATCAATCATTTAATGAAATTCACAGCTTTATGAAGCGTTCGGCAATTCGCTTACATTGACGCATATGGTCGACTGGAATTCTCGCACACAGTTTTTTTAATGCATTTTTCGGTCCACCGTAGATAAATTTCTTATCCGTTCTCTTCTGATCCCGAGTGCACCCTAAACAATGTTTGACTGCCACCTCTATATCATCGCCTTTGTTTGTTTCTTTGTTTTTTGTGTTTTTTTATATTTTCACGCAATCACTGTATGCTTCAAGAGTTACGCTACCTTGCGAAACTGCTCCAACTTCCTCAGTGAAACCGAACTCGCACCTCCTCTGCTGCTCGAGTGTTTCACAAGAGCCCGTGAATTACCTCTCGTGACGTAAGCTTTCACATCTTGCTTTTTCTTTTTTTCTTCGACCTTTTCCACCCGAATTTCAACATTAGACGAAGTGCGAGACCTTTATTATTTTTTTTCAAAAACGTTTTTTTTTTTTTTTCTTACAAGGCCATCCTCTTTCGTTCGCCGCCGCTTCGCGTGGCACCCAGGAGTGTACTATATGCAACGGCAAGCGCAATCCTTGAAGAGGCGCGGCACAGCGACGGCTTTTCAACGCACTCCATCCAGCCCACGACGACAGTCTCTCCTCTTCCCCTCTCTTGATTCACACTCTCACACCGGCGGCGGATCACTCGCTTCGTGGTCAGAGCTGCCGCAGAAACTCACGCTAGACAGCGTAGCCGTGGTACAGGTTCTCCGAATAAGAGAGAGAAAGAAAGAAAGAGCGATTGCAGATGAGAAAAAGTACGCACTGAAAGGCACTTCGCGCGAGCCCTGTGAACACTATTTTCCTCCTCCTCCTCTCTCCCTCTCTCTCTCTCTCTCTCTCTTACGCGTATGGCGCTAGTCGTTCACTGGTTGCTAGCGTTTCTTCTCCGCGGTGCCCCCTGAAAAATGGTCCCCGCATGCAACGTCGGCGCCTCGGCTGAAAAATGGATGTGGCTCTCTTCTCTTTGGAAGAGAGCGCGCGCGATGCCTCGTCTTCGTCGTCTGCGGCTGCTGTCGTATTCTTATTCATCTCGTGGCGACAGTGCTG
The DNA here is from genome assembly GCF_013339695.2 of Rhipicephalus sanguineus. Classification (NCBI taxonomy): domain Eukaryota; kingdom Metazoa; phylum Arthropoda; class Arachnida; order Ixodida; family Ixodidae; genus Rhipicephalus; species Rhipicephalus sanguineus. The sequence goes on from NC_051177.1 coordinate 45,448,103, forward strand.
CCGTCAGTGCGCAGCATCTTCGTCGCACTCCCCCACCCTCCCCTACACCTTCATCTATTTCTGGTTCGCTTTTGTACAACAGGATGCGTGAATGTGCGTCATCGAAGAAAACTTCTCCCGGATACATCTCCGTTTCAAGTCTCCGCATGCTCGTCGCTTCGAATCGTCGCCCGCCGCAATAGCCGACGACATCCGTGTGAATGGGTTATCGCTCCAGGTCGCCTTCCCTACAGTTAACTCTCGGTTCTTTTTCTTGTTCCTTCCTTCTTTCTATTACTTTCTTTCTTTTTTTTTTGCCTGTTCTCTCTGCTTGAACAGCAGGTACTGTAGATGTCGCTGCAGCGAGCGAAGCCGTCTTTTTTTTTGTTATTGCTATTCAATGACAAGTGCAGTGAGTTTTCAGTCGCAGTTCCTGGGTTAGCATAAAAAAATATACGAGCTAAAATCGGGGAGGAACCCTGTGAGGATGTGAAGTAGGACGTACAAATTATCATATAAAAGTATAGCCGGAATCAACAAAATAGTGGTCATAATTACTCCGGAACTGCTACCACAACGTTTTAATGACTGCCGTGTTCACTTGCGACGTTACAATTAATTAATTAATCAACGTTAGTTAATAGTAAGAGATCTCATCTACTTTATTCAGTTGGCACGTTGCTGCGGTTAATAGCACCAAGCTAGCTGGTGTATTACATTGAGTCTTTTTCCCGAAATACCTGCAACGCAACATTTAGCTTTTGGTAATATCTACTATCTGAGAGTCCTCGGTTGTTTTCTGATATCATACGACACCACTGAATGTTGCTAAGAGAAAAAAAAAAACTAATTCCAAGCTTAGTAATCACTTGCTCTGTATGCGTTCATAGTTCACTTCAGCCTCTTCCACAAATGTTTCGTGAGCAATTGGTCCACATTCTAAAGCACCACTTCCACACGTTATGAGCTTTCGGGATTGATTTGATTGCGTGAAGTATTCGATTGCCCACTTAATATCGCATACTTACTGACACAAGGCACTGCCGAACGAAATGCTAGAGTATCAACTGCGCTGTCTTCGAAAATTTTAACTCAACCACGGCACAGCGATTCCCCGGCACTGTATCCACACCTACGAAAAAAATTCTTAAGCTGTAATTTTTCCTCAGATGATGATCAACTGCAACGTTGTAATAAGCATTGTTTTTCAGCCAGGGCGACCATTCGCCAACCAGCGTCGTCCATAAACCACTTCAAGCAAATCCGGAGCCGGTATCCAATTAAGAAGGAAATAAATAATTTGGTCTCCTTAAAAGAAAAGCACGGAAAGGAAGGAACGGAGCGAGCTCGGACCCTTTTTAATTTGTATGCATTCAATATGCAAGTCTTCGGTTCTCCTTTCGAGTGGGGAAACGTTTTCTCTTTTTTGCATCTCCCTCGACGTCCCAGCCCCCATTTCTTGGTCCTGTCACGCCACTCAGCCGCGAAACCCAAGTGCTCGGTACGGCTCCTCCGGGGTAGATAGAGGGCAGCAGGCGTCGAATAACGACCTCCCTAATGAAGGCGACTAGATGGGATGGCGGGGCCGAGGGGGGCGTGATACCCCAAATAGAAATCCTTGCCACCTCGAGGCTCGTCTCTTCGTTCGGCAAGGGAGAACCTCGCCGCGCTATAGCGTATATCCCCGTCCGTGCGTGGTAGTCGCGTGCATAAGACTCCGAAGTTGAGGAAGGGAGTCCACCAGGCTTGGGAGGGAAACTGCTTCGCGTGCGGCGCGAGACACTCCAAGACGAGGTGGCGGCGACAGGGGGTCCGCACGTGTGCAAATTTCCATCTCGGACGGTTGGTCGCCGCTTAAGAGGCGTTCGTGCGTTGCTAAACTATACTGGGCCTCTCCGAGCGGGGAGGAGGCGGTGGGGGTTTAGAGGAGGGGTGAATAACGATCGCGACTCAAAACGGCCGATTACCGCGCCTAAATATTTAAGCGCGCCGCTTTCACCGCCGCCGCCGCGTCGACACACTTCGCGCGGAGTCGCGTACGCGAGTACAGACGCGCTCAAACGCGCACGCACGAACGAGGCGCGCGGCCTCTTCAAGGGGCGGCACAATCCCGCGCAGTTTTTAACCGGCATGGCGTCGCTCCTCAGTGCATCCTCTTAAGTGCGAGCTGCGCGAAGTGCTGGTCCGTTGCGTCATCCGTCAAGCTTGCTCAACGAAGGAGCCACTAGGCAACTATTCGAGGTGCCGTTCTCACTCGTCGTGTCACAGGCATGATTGTGTGAACTGTCGACAACTTAAAGTTCAACTTAAAGAAAGAAAATTGAATAAACCTAATTTTTGTTTTCCAAAAGTCACAGAGAGAGAGCGTGCGTCTCTGTATGTGTGTTTGTAAGGGTTTGCGTGCGCGGGAGTAGCTTTTCTTTGTAGTATAGGCAGCCCTAAAGTTCATAAATGGGAATATTACGTCAATCGCGGAAGCTACAATGATTTCCGATAGCTTGTCCTTCGACAAGGTATACTTAAACCTATGTGAGCCTCCAAATGCGTGGAAGGGCACTCTTCGTTCGTTACATCTGTCAGCTGTTGTGCTCAGCATCTGCATTAGCATTTTACACTGTCTGAAACGCGAGACAAGTTTCTACTACCCCTCACAGCTGGCACTTTGGTCAATGGGCGTACTTTCTCCCCTTCTCCAAACACGCGTGTGCGCGCAGGCACGTCTTCGCGAGAACTACCTATACGGTGTGTTTCACTCACCGCCATTGCTACAACTTTGGAGGACTGCATCCAGAGGATTTCGAAATGATACCGGGGTTTCGAGGTGATTGCGTTCCCCCAGTCAAGTTCCACGCTTTCGGAATAAAAAAGCCAGTGCCGTATGCCTCACCACGCATATCTTGAGAAGTCAAGAACACCCCATTCGCGTGAAACGTACTCAATCGCCCTGCCGGGACCTGCATGCACCGAGTATTTTGCTTTTTCCTCGACGTTACGCTAAAAATAAGCCTACGATACCCCGGCATGCTAACGGAAATACAGAAAGGGTACGTTAACAAGTCCTCATAGGACTGCTCTTTCTATAGAGTGCGCCAAAGGTTTTTTTTTTTTTTTTTTTTTTTTTCACGCCGTGTCAATGACTTCTCGCATCGAACTGTCTCCAACAATAGCCGATTCGCGAACACTTGCGCTCTCCCTCCTCGTCCTTCTTTTTTGATCTCTTGCCTTCCACTACTTCTTCACAACTGCGGCAGCTCGTAGCGCATCTTCCGCCGCTTTTGCCGCAGTGCCTTTACATCACCGATACTCCGGTTGAAGTCTCACCATTGAAAACTGTCGAACTGGAAAGCGCGTTCAAGAAGGTTCACTTCTTCACGATCCCGTCTGCATAGTCGAACTGGTTTCAGCCGCGTCGCATTCTCTTTCTTCTTGACTCCCTGCCGGTAGCGCGCCGAACCATTTTTATGCTTCCTTCTGGACCATAGATCCTCGACGGGGCTTTCTCAGTGCGGAAGACGATGACAGAAGCACAGCACAAGACCCCCCCCCCCCTCCCCACCATCCCGTCCTCCTCCCTTCGTGTCTGCCTGCTTTATTTATCTCTCACTGTTTCTCTTCACTTTTCCTTTTCTGTCCTGCTTCATCCGTAAAGATTTGACGCCCCGTGCCAGATGCGAAGTGTGTGATTTTGATTTTGCTGTACTACTTCTACATGTACCGCTACATAGACCACAACCTCCCGTGCAGATGACGCTTTATGTAGTCCCTCCCTTCGCTTTGCAACTCGTCGTTTTTAGCAAGACTCGACGAAGTCGCGCTATCCTCGGTGCAAATTCCTCCTCGCTTCTTCTTCTTCTTCTTCTTCTACTACTACTTCTACTTCCATTGTGTTCTACTCGATGTATTATTTATAACGAAGAACGGAGGCGAAGGATTGCGGTGGCCCGTCGTCTGGTGTTACCCTCCCTGCTCCGCTGTTCCGTGATCTTCGAGTGAAAAGCAAGATTTAGAACCTCCGGCCCCCCATCTTCAATTTCCCCTTCAAAGGAAACCCCCACCGCCGTGGAGCCAGCCAGAACGCCCTCCGGCACCAATGACGAGCCAAACTGGAAATCTGGCTTCGTTTATGCTTTGTTCTCTGTATGTGCGTACTTCTCCGAAGAGAATGTGGGTATGCCGTGTTTTCGTTGATCGTGTATCACTTTTGTTTCTGTTGTTTTGTTTTTTTTCGCAAGCAGCATGGGAGTTGATAGCGGCCGCGCCTGGGAAGCCCTGGGCCTGGGTTCTTGTTGTAGGTTCCGTTTCTCGTTGTTATTATTTTCTTTTTCTTTTTTTCCTTACTTATCTCGAGTTTGCAGTAAGCACTCAGAATGGAGCTGCTGCATTCGTGCATCGCATCGCAGTGCGCCTGGCTCGCGCCCTATTCAGTTGATATAGATTCAGAACAGGTGGACAGTAAGTGATACTCAATCACACACTCGCCAATGTTTTCGCATGCTTCGCTCACCCATCTCGCCTTTATCTACATTCATAATCACACCGGCATTTACCCCCGCTTCTAATCGCGCTCGTTCACGCTAAAGAATAATACCTGTGCTTCACATAAGCAAGGATTCCAGAAAACGTCTACCTATTCAGACCTAGTATCACATTGCCTCAACAAGTCTGATGAATTTATCAACGTTTCTAAATCACGTACACCAACATCAAAAATTTTCAGGACTCGAAATGTTCGACAAAGCTATGTTCTCGACCTGTCTGGGAACGTAACCTACAAATAAATGTTCCAGCCTGTAGTTGTTATTACAACCTATGCAGTAACCAGCTAGAGTGAAAGCATTGCGCACTAACATAGCAGAAATTCGCATATGGTGTGGAGCCAACGTCCCGTAAACTATTGAGGTTGGATGTATGTGCCCTTTATTCACTCGTTCGCCGTTCAGATACGTCGATCTTTCTTGAGACATGGTCAGGGAGAATGGTTCACTTCATGCGCACTGTTCATAGACATTTCGATTCGCTCACATGCACTGGCATAACCTTGCGCTCACACTGGAATACACTGAGACTCGCCGACAGACAATCGCGTCCGTATACAAGTTTTCAACTCAACCTCATAGACACTCACTCCCTTACACATTCGCTCACGTCTGCTTAAACACAACGCGCGCACATTCACACTCATGCTGATACACGTGTTCACTCACGCTCATGCTTGCGTTCACTTGCACCATATGTCACTCACTAACGCTTCACCATTCACGTGCGAAGGGAGCCTGAAGCTCTTTATTTTTGGACGCGCTTGAAAAACAAGGACACAGTGAGGCACACAGAAAACCACAAACGGAAAAACGAAGTATGCTATTCAAATTAGGCCAAGAAACAGCACTCTTGAAGTCTGAAGCTCGTATGCGTAAGTGTTCTCGGGATTGTATACGCCGACCTGTGCTGTTCGTAAGCTGTGCTCTTGGCATTTTTGATATTTCGAAGTGTGGAAGAAACGTTCGTCCACAGGAACCATTGGCGCGCTAGCGGCGCTGCTACCGTACGATATTTTTAAAAGTTATTTTCAAATGCGCATGCGAAATCAGCGTTATGGTATGCAGGGTGTTTTAGCTGGCGGATTTTATGAAGACGCGATCAAGTGTATGTTGCTGACTATTGCATAAATTGTCACCCTGTTTTGCGCTCGACTCAATTGCTTAATTAGGCAAAGTTAATGAGCTAAGTTCTAAAGGAACGAAGCTGGGGAAAAAATCCAATTATAAATTGTAGATCGGTTTGCAAAATGTCCTATTAGCTGCTAACTTTCTATCTACTAAAGGGGCCATGACACCCAATTTTCGATCATAATCTGTGTTATATGGGTTAATCCCTGTGCATTCACAAACAAGCTGGCGAAATTTTAACGCATTTGGAAGGGCACTTCATTTATAATTGAATGTTTTTATAAACACGCGTACGGCCTGAGAGTTGGGCGACACTGGCGCACCGCCGTGACGTGACAAGCTACTTGCTTTGCAAGCGTCTGCCCAAATGAGCAGGCAGGCGTTGTGCCCCTTTATGTGGCAGTTGTCAGCCTGTTCCCTCCCTATTTCCTCTGTGTCTTCGTGTTTTCTATGCATTCAAACCAAATAAATAATAAATAAATTCCGACGAACGATTTTGTTCCGTGGTCAGCTGCACGTGCAATCAAACTGTTTAAGCTTTCTTCAACTTCGAAATTCAACGATTTGCAGCGGCTGAAACTTTGGTAGAAGACGATGGCTTCGCTAAATGGAGAGCATGACGTCACACACGTCATCGCAAAATGGCACGAGCGATAACCGCTGCATCTGCTTATCACTGTCATGAATCGCCACGAGGGAAGCAATCGTTTGTGCGCAGAATGTTAGGAAGCACTGCAATTGCGGTGTGCAAGCTGGCATGTCACGTGGCTTTTTTTTTAACACGGAAGTGTTTTATGCCGGGGTCCACCATGGCTCCACTGACGCATTTCCGTCACGGATATGACGTTGTAAAATATAAAGACTAACATATCGAAAATAAAAAACTAGAAGAAAAAGTTCCGTCACCGGGAGTCGAACTTACGACCCCTCGATCCCCAGCGCGCAGCGCGAAACGACTCCGCCACAGACGACACGTTCTTCGTCAAACTAACGGCGTGATATTTATATACACCATTTGCCGGTGGCGGTACTCAGAGATTTGGGTACATCAGCGTGTTTTCGTTATCACTAGCAAGATGGCGCGAAGGGCTCGAAGAGAGCGCGCCCCACGCGTTGAGGCCAGCATGTGCCTCTGCAGGGCGTGGTCGCTCCTGTGCGCGCGCTTATCTTGTACGTCTTGCGCTCTCACCGTAAGTTTGCGTTGAAGTTACAGAGAGCACGAAGGTCACTTCGCTCACTGCAGCGGCCGCTTTTGCGAAAGGAGCGCGCTGCTCACAAACAAATAAGTTACAACTGTGACAGTTCGCGCTCATCCTGTGCATACTTGTGCGTTCGTTTCGTGCGTCCTCCTTTGTATTTGACCAGCGCGCTTTAACTGTCGAGCTGTGAGAGTTGTTAGTTCGCGCTCATCCTGTGTATGTTCGTTCCGTGCGTCCTTTCTACTTGAGCAGCGCGTTGCAAGTTTTGAGCTGTTTGCCGTCCTTCGCGTGACATTACAACTTGCTGCTATAGCATTCATTCCTTCGCTCTCGGGGCGAAACAATGCACAACAAAAGCTCAAATACGTCTGTGAAGACACGTTTTACTTTCGTGTTATACCGATTCCTATGACAGAGGGATCATCCATGTTCTTTTTTTATCTTGAGGGCACCCACAGTAAACATAAAAACACTAATAATTAATAGATACAAAATTAAGAACTGTCAAATTGGACGTTTTTCAAACCTGTCTACAACTTTCTACTCGGAATTTTTGTCCCAGCTTCGTTGCTTTAGGAGTTAGTTAATTAACTTTCGCTAATTAAGCAGTTATGTGGAACAGAAAAAATAGTCTCACTTACTCCATGCAATTGTCAGCAACGTGCATTTGGTCTCGTCGTCATAAAGTGGGTAAGCATATATTTGAACTATGGCTAGATTTAGCTGAGGCACCCTGTTTGAATGCCGATGCGAAGGCGCGCATTTCGTCTTTCTCATTCAGTGCCACTGCAGAGTTAACGGTGTGGTAGCGGTGAATAATTCCTCAAGACGTGTCCTCTAAGGTTATCAGTTATCCTAAAATACCTTTTATCATTTTTTCGTAAGTCCTTCGCTCAGCCAACCTATTTTGGTGATAGGGATCAAAGCGGGTGCGGACCAATTGATGGGGAAAAGGAAGAACAGAAAACTAAGGGAAGTGTTAGGAAATTACGACCCGTATCTCAGCACGCGACTGATATAATTGTTCACCTTCAGCATGCGTGCAGAAAAGTAGCCGTTCAAAATATTCAATTCGATGTTAGAGCCCCCATAGAAGTCGTACGGGTGTTTGACGCTTAAAAAGGTTGACCTTCGTGGGTCGCATTTATTCACGGTGAATTTCCTTCGCTGATATTTGTTTATTATCATCTATATAACACGACATCTGATATCAGTGAAAGTGTGGTTAATGGGGCCCAATGACGAGTGAAAAAAAAAAAAGAAAGTGAAATATGCACATTGTTGCGAAACAGTCCGCGATCGATCTGTGTCGCGTGTTGGCAGAATGTGCATAACGCGGGCAACACTGGGCCACTTCAAGCCACCTTTTTAAATTATGCGAGCTTGGGTATCGAGGAAACAAACGCTGGCATTATCAAGAATTAAAAAAGAACTGTTCACTTCAACTACGACCAGACAGTGTACAATGTTCCTCACGTGGTCTCTAATATCCTGGCTATAAATCTCGTCTAGGAGAGGAAGCAGCAAATAAGAAGCCACAACTTACAGAAACCCATTAGCAAACGCGAACGTTAGCGAGAATCAACCAATGGGAGATCGACGAGCCCGCGGTGGTTGCCAGAGGAACGCCACTGGAAGCCCAGCAAGTGTCTAATATTGAGGTTAGCGCCGCTTGAGAGAAAAGTCGATTGTATCCGTCTGGCCATCCGCTCGTTTGTCTCTCCGTCTACTAACCGGTTAACTAATCCATTCATTAATGGCGACGCCGAAACAAGACACAGCGACGCTTGATGGTCAGTAACCGAGCGGCAGAGATCTTTTATCGAGATACATTTTAGGTTACTTCTTGGCGGTATTTCTCGCGCGTTTTGCAGCGTTTGTCTGTATTTATTTTCGTTCATTCGAACACGGCCCGGTATATAAGTTGTTATTGTGACTCTCCTTTGCTGTTCTGTCGAGCGCTTCCCAGCAGGAACTTCGCGTAGTCTGCTGAAGTGCTGGACGCGCCGCTCTGGCTCTGCTGTGCAGTGCAGCAAGACCGGCGCGTCCTTAAGCGCCTGCTCCGCTTCGCTTCGATTCGCGGCCGCGCGTTATCAACACCCTCTCTAGAGGATGTTGGCTTGATGCACTGGCGTTCCAGCCTTTACGTATGTTCGTGCGTGTGTTTGAATGTGTGCATGTAAATATACATGTAAATATATATACGCATGCTAAATTGATAAATTTCGGGGGAGGGGGGGTTGAACCTGTTCCCCCACTTTGGCTACTCCAGCGATAAAGAACAAGGCAGACATTAGGGCGAAGGCCGACTAGAGGCTTCCGGCGTCCGACGAGTGTACACAGCTGCGTATGAAGATCTTAAAAAGCTGTTTATATCGATACCGTATTTTCTTTCGAAGAACCCACCCCCGCATATAACCCCTACCCTACACTAAGAAGTGCGGAAAAATAACAACTAAGAAAAGATCCCCGTTTATTGCCATGAGGCCTCCTTCCTTGAATTGTGGTTAAGCAGTGCCGTGAAGTCAACTTGCGTACCTTTGATAGTTTTTTAGAAGTTTTGTATCATTAGAAATATTTAGAAGTTTTATATCGACTTACACAATACATCGAACTAATTCCCGTTCTTATGCGAGGCCGATATATGCGGGTTTGACTGTATAAGCTGGCGTCCTCTTCAGCGGCGCGTCTCTTTGGTGCACAAGCCTTGCGACCGCCGTCGCTCAACTGAGAATTTGAGCAGGTAGAGAATGACCCAAGGCAGTCGCTTTTCAACAAAAACGGCATTTTGGGAGTGTTTGAAATTTGTCGCTTTGAACCAGCTTGGTCGATCAAGCTCTGAGAGTCCTCGATACACTGCAAATTTCACTAAATATAGGCGCGAGCTAGGCAACGGCGACGGGGCTTGTTGAGTTTGTATTCTTCCTTACACGGTTTACAGCACTTGAAAAACTTCCATATGCCTCTCCTTTCGCCACAAAAAGAGATTTTTTCATAACTAAAGCCGTTACAGAAACTTAGTGCGTCTGTGCGCGTTATACTCACTAATGCACTTCATTACATTACATTCGTACTGAAATGAGCACTTGTTCGGCAGGCTTGAGCGCGCTTTGCGTACAATTTGTTTCTGTTTGCCCTGCGAGAAGATTCAGCCAGCGGCCGCCCAAGATCCTAACTTGCTCCTTAAGTTGTTATTACAGAAATACCTTTAAGGATAATTGCCTAACATGTACTTTTTTGCCTTTGGAACTTCCACACACACGCGCGCCCACTTTTTTTCTTAACAAGCGCTCCCACTGATTGTAACACCTGTTAGCGAACCCACTAACTATTCTTTTATCATTCTCTTTCGCGTTCTATTTCTCTTTCAGCAAACGAACTCGTTTTGAATCGGTTTCTAGAGAGCCGCGCCGACGAGAAACGAGTGGTCCTCAACAACGAAGTGTTTAATTCTGCTGTCAGTAGCACGCGTTGGGTTTGTATTTCCCATCAAAGGACAATAAGAAAACGGAATCGAACGCGAGAAAAAGAAAGAGAGAAAGAAACATGAGTGGGTTCTGTCATTTTTTTTTTTTGTTCAAGGCCTTCACTATCCCATTCCGGAACAGCCTTTCCTTCCTTTCAACAAAGGTCTCTTCAATGTAATCAAACCTGCCACCCTCGCACAAAATAGCGACGAGCTGAAAGGGAAGGAGCAAAAAGGAACGGACCGGGTTTCACACTTTGCTTTTGGTCGGTGAGGTGGCGCGCTGCAGCCGAAAAGACCGAGGCTGTACTGGCACGGATGGAACACCAACCCCCACAGCGGCGTACGCGACGCCTAGAACGCGCGTGTCGCTGGCAAAACGTATAGCACGCCGAGAATTTCAGCGCGCGCGGTATGTTCGGCACGCATGCAATCTGCTGCTTGCGGTGTGTAGTAACGTGAAACGACGCCTTCTGCAACACCCCCTGATCGCCTGCCTGCCTGCCGAAAAGAGCATCGCTTCTCCCGGTGTCTCTTCCTTCTCTGCTGAGTGCGTGGTAACTGTGACGGTGCCGCTCTAAGGAGGGAGGTGCGCGGGCGGGACGAAAAACGTTGCTGCGTAAACGAGCTGGCGTCGCCACGAGTGAAGCACGAGGTGACGCGAGAGACGAGCAAAATAAGTGTGAAGAAATACATGAGTAAGGGCTCGCCGCTAGAGTAGGTTCCGCGCGTTTTGGGTCTCCGGACGAAGCTCGACCTATAACTCCGCTTCATCAATTTCGTGCAACACTGTAAAAGCTAACCATCTCGCGACAGCCAATCGACAGCAAACAAGAAAAAGAAGCGATGCTACACTGTGACCGCCAGCTACCTGAAAACGTAGTTGAAGGCTTAGTGGTTCACAAAGGCTGATACATACTTAAAGCGGGTTAATTGGGATACTTGGAAAGACGTATGTTCTCCCGTACACGCAGCCGGCTTGCGTTTCCGTTCATCCGCCACCAGCGTCAGCCTTCGCCGCACTGCACGGAGTTGTGAAGGTGGAGTATAAATGCCAGGCGACTAACGCGGTGGTGGGAATGTGCGCGGGCTTTTAGCGAAAACGTGCTCGCGTTCTTTGCTTCTCGCGGAGCGAGCATGAGAGACGAACGTAGTGTGGCTCTGGCCACGCGCGGAGGATCTTTACTCTAGCTGGATGCTCCAGTAGAGTGTCGGCTGAGTAGCGGCTAACTCGCGTCGGAAATCGTCAGCGTCTAGAGACGGCGTAGCGGGAACGCGAACGTCACGTCCCTCTGGGCCCATAGTAGGCGCGAGCGCTAATAGAGAGTTTGAGAATTGGGGCCCCAAAGAGCTTGGGGACCCAAGAAGCTTGCGAGCCACCAGGACGCATGCGCAGAACCCAAGCCACTTTTGGGCTCTTGCGCTCGCGTTGGCCCAAGACGCAAAAAATGCCCCCACCTCCACGAAGGGAATCGTGAGGAAATGCGAATGCATTTCTTGCACCGAGAGTACACGGCGTAGTAATTTTAATGGCGTAAAGCTGGACACATCGAGCTCAAGTGTCTACCTTTTGGGCGCCTCTTTCAACGAACGCTTCCTACGTGCGTTCGTAATCACCTCAGGGATGTTGCCACCGCCTTCAATGCAGCACAAACGCGTTTAGAACGCGCTATTTTCAGGCTGTGCCAAGGCAGCACAAACGCTACAAACGCGTTTCAAACACACTGCATTGAGGCGGTGGCGCAGGGAGGAGAGAGAGCGAACGGCGAGAGAAGGAGCGGCGAAGCACTGCACCTACCCTCTCCTACACTCTCTCCACACACGCGGGAGCTCCGCCGAGCTCCCGCGATGCGAGCGCCTTCACACGCCAGAGCGCGCTCCTCCTCTCCACTCACTCTCCGCTACTCCGCCCGCACCACCTACTCCGGTTGCTAGGGGCGAGGATAAGCGCGCGCGCACGCAGCTGTTTCTATGAGAGAGGGAGTGAGAGCGGAGAGGTGCGCGGACAACGCCGGATGCCTGACATAGCCCGACTAAGAAATCCATTCGCATTTAAAATCGAAAACTAGCGTGGGTCCCCAAGGCGTCTTGGGTCACCAGCGAGACGACAGAGACGCAGCGCGCGCCGCGGCGCAGTATGAACCGCGTCTCGCATGATTTCAATTTCGCCACGTGTGGCGCTCCGTACGCTCGACCCAACGCAGCCTGCGTTCGGCCCAATTCTCAAACTCAACTGATCATCCGAACGCAAGAGCAGGCTGCCCAACGTAGCTGAGAGTTTGAGAATTGGGGACCCAAGAGTCTGGGCCCCCAAGCTTCTTGGGAATTGTAACATATAACACCGTGTGGCTATTCGATGTGTGACTGAACCTAAGTGGGCAAAAAATGTGGAGCTCACTCATACTCACTCATAAAATGTAGTTTGTTTAGGTATCACTCGGATTCAGACTCCCCAAAATGTTCCTTACCCGGACTCATTGGGACTCAGATTCATTGAAATTTTTCTGAACCAGACTCACTCGGACTCAAGATCACCGATATATTGCTAACATGGACTCACTCAAACTCAGACTCACGGGTCTATCTGAGCCTGGGTGAGTCGACTCATGAGTCCATCATTGTATAAATAACTTTTTCGACCATGGCGTCAATGCCCTTTAACACCAATATCTCACATAATTGGTGCTCTATTGGCGCGTTTTGATCTCGTACCATCAAATACGATTTCTCCATGGTCACAATCGAGTAAGGACATTT